>NW_012102909.1:935806-1003731 GCF_000951045.1 Mandrillus leucophaeus | reverse complement strand
CGTGTTAGCCAGGATGGTCTCGATCTCCTGACCTCGTGATCCGCCCATCTCGGCCTCCCAAAGTGCTGGGATTACAGGCTTGAGCCACCGCGCCCGGCCATATTTATATTTTTCTTAATATCAGTACTCATTCCAGAAAGGATTTGAGACAGTTTATAATAATAAAATGCTAATAAAGGTAGAAATAAAAAACATAAAAAGCAGAATACACATATGATAATCTCAATTTTTAACACAATTGTTAAAAATAGAGCATCAAATTTATCCCCAAGATTCTTGGTAGCCACGGCTAAAAAGGCAATATAATAACTTGCACAATTCTCATTATAGTAGGAAGCTCACCAGTTCCTTAAGGAAAATCTTGCATTACCTTTATCTGTATACACAGCTCCTGTAAACATCTTGAGGGCATGTTTTACGTCTAATCTCAGTTACCCATATTTTTAAAATAATAACATGCGTTTTTTAAAAATTGGAAGGCAGTTTGCAGTTGGGAAAGGGAGTGAGAAGGAAAGAACATCAATATCTCTATTTTTGTCAATTTTCCTCTTGGAAGTACCTTACACACATAACTTTCTTTTCTAAGATGTGAATGCACAAGATCACATAACATGTCCTAATGATATCTCAATAAACAGTTTCCTTTCAGATTCAGAAATCACTTAGCAGCTTTACAAGAAAAACAGATACAAAGCTGAAACAACTCCAGGTTCTCTGCTCACTTCATTGGCTGCTCCTTCTCAGTTTTCTTTGCTGGATTTTCCTCATCATCCTAATCTCTAACTTTTTAGAGCTGGAACTTCTTCTCTAACTCACTCCTTAGATGATTTCATCCAGTCTTATGTCCAAAATTCCCAAATTCACATCTTAAGCCTTGACCTACTGCCCTGAATTCCAGACTCATTTATCTGAATACCTAAGCATTATCTGTACTTGGATGACTTACAGGCACCTGGAATATAACATTTCCAGAACATAACTCTTTAGTTGCTTCAGCCAGATCTGGTCATTCTATTTATCAGTCTTGAATATATGACTTCTCTAATCATCCAACCATCTAGTTGTTTTAGCAAGAAATCTTGTAGTCATCCTTGAATATCCCTTACCGAGAACCCAACATCTAACACCTCAAGAGATCCTGTTAGCTTTACCTGCAAAGTAAATCCACCACTTCTCATCACATCCACTCTAATGCCCTGGCCCCAGTACTACCACTTTATTCCTGGATACAATATCCTCCTAACTGTCTCCCTTGCTTCCATTCTAGTCTATTCTTCACAAAAAAAGTCAGAAAACCTTCCAATAGCTGTCTCACTCTAAATAAAATCTGAAGTCTTTATTTACGGGTCTCAGCTTTGAAGACTGTACTCAACTAGCTCACTAGTAGTTTTCTGATCTCATCCTGTGCCATTCTGTTTACTCGCACTGTTCCAATTGTATTTGCTCTTTGCTATTCCTACAGTACAAACATGGTCATCACCAGGGATTTTAAACTCATGATTCCCAATGCCTGGCATATTCTTCCTTAGATAATCACCTGGCTTGCTCCCTCCTCCAAGCTTTGGCTCTAATGTCAAATTATCAGAGTGCTTCTTTTACCATCCTTTCTGACATGGCACTCCCCATACCATGTACACACCCTTGCTATTCTGTCCTCCTACACAGCTTATTTTTCTTCTAATTATCAACACATGACATCAAATAATTGCTTGTGTGTGCACTGCCCATCTGTGTACAATTCTGCAAGAGCAGGGCTTTGTTTCTATTGTGTCCTTAGCTCAGACAACAGTGCTTAACATGTGGGAGCACTTAATAAATATATTTGTGGAATATATCAATATAAATAAGTGAACCATTTGCAAATCAACTACTGAACATCTTTAGTTTTACAGAAACCCTTCTTATTTTAGCCTACACTTTTGATCACTAGCCTGCCAGTCAATATAATGAATTATGTAAAAGACCTTAATTCTGCTAAATGAAGCCTCAGTGAACCCTGGAAATATTTAGCAACTTATTAAGAAGCCTCATTTGTTGAGGCAGTAAGGCCACATTAATCGGAATAATTTTGTTTGTTTACTCAAAAAAAAGCTCATATCTATCATCACTTACATTTTATGTTTACCTTTACACATTAATGTTCTTCTAACAAGAAGTCCAGAATCTAACAAAACCATCTGTAACAGAATTCAACGTAGCTAGTAGTCAAATTTAATCCACCTTAACTCATCTGAACAGGTACTTTATACTTTAAGTGAAGACACCTGAAGAGCCAAGTCATGACATGAACACAAAGTCAGCTCTAGAATTCAGCTCTGTGTCCTTTGTTAGTGGTGTCACACAGATCCTTCATAACAGGGTTGTAAATGCTGATATGTGATTATCTTTGTGGGACCAATTATTTAATAGATTATATTATGGAAAATTCAATTAATAACTTTAAATATTATGTAAAACAAATGCTACCTAGATGACTTTCCTTTTTTAAAAATTGCTAGTAGAATCTGAAGGTGTTTTTAGAGAAATATCCATTTCTGCCTTTCAGTGTAACTGGGCCAAAAAAAAAAAAAAATTAAACTTTACTCACCTGGAAAATACTCTGAATACTGATTTTTACAATGACACACGTATTCTCATTACAATATTCCCAAGTAAATTTATCTTAGAAAGCTTTTTTTTTTTTTTTTAAATTTGGGTTAACACTTCTAAGTCAAGGCAAACTTGAAAGAAATAAGTCTTTTCTGTTTTTGCCTAGAATGCTTACAAATTTCTTCCTGCTAGTTACCTCTGATCTCATTTGATTGTCTATAAGAACCGGAAGTTGTTCCGGCTTTTTATCTGTTTTTCTTTTAAAGCTGTTAAGTGATTTCTGAATCTGAAAGGAAACTGTTTATTGCGAGATCATTAGCACATGTTATGTGATCATGTGCATTCACATCTTACCCAACAAAAAGACTCTTTAAAATAGCGTAGTTTAAGAGAAAGAGGACTAGACCAGGTGTTAGAAGTCCAACTATCTGTGTTACAAACAAGCTCATGACAATGAACAAGTGACTTAACCTAATGGAAATTACTTTTTTTTTTTTTTGAGAGACAAGGTCTCACTTTGTTGCCCAGGCCGGAGTGCAATGGCACAATCTCGGCTCACTACAACCTCTGTCTCCCGAGTTCAAGCAATTCTCCTGCCTCAGCCTCCTGAGTAGCTGGGATTACAGGGGCCCGCCACCATGCCTAGCTAATTTTTGTATTTTTAGTAGAGACAGGGTTTCACCATTTTGGTCAGGCTGGTCTCAAACTCCTGACCTCAGGTGATCTACCCGCCTCAGCCCCCCAAAGTGCTAGGAATACAGGTGTGAGCCACTGCGCCTGGCCAGAAATTACTTTTTAAACTACAAATCATTCGATTAAATGATCACAAAGATATTTCTAACTCCAGAGTTCTAATTTTAAGGCCCCAGTAGGAACCTTCATTTTCTCTACAAATCAGTGAAGTAAAATGAAATGTGGACAGGGATTGATAGCTTGACTACTTAAAGCCAGAACTGGTGAAATACGCTGTCACTGGTTTGTAAACACTGATGGGTAATGCTGAACTACCATTATGAAAGATAACTTTTAGAAAAAATAATAAAATCTTTAACATATTTAAAATAACACATTATTTACTACATGGGATTAGAATATGGTAATTTCTGATTTTTTATATGCAGAGGAATTTATGAGAATGACAATTCCAAATTTTTGTCTAATATTTCTTTTACAATTTAAAATTTCACCATTAATTCTTATCTCAAGAACTAAGTCTTCAAACTATTGAAGAGCATACTGTGTGACATACATGCCAGAAGAAATGTTGATTTTGCATGGAGAAAAATCTTTTCAAATTGCAGTGTTTTGTTTTGTTTTGTTGAGACAGGGTGTTGCTGTGTTGCCCAGGATAGAGTGCAGTGCCACAATCATGGCTCACTGCATTTTTGACATCCTGGGCTCAAGCGATAATCCCACCTCAGTCTCCCAAGTAGCTGGGACCACAGGTGTGCCCATAACCACAACTGGTTAACTTTTTTTATTTTTTGTAGAGATATGGTCTCACTCTGTTGCCCAGGCTGGTAGTGAACTCCTGGGTTCAAGCGATCCTCCTGCCTTGGCCTCACAAAATGCCGGGATTACAGGCATGAGCCACCACACCCAGCCAAACTGCAGATTTTTACCAATAGTTTTTTGGTGTTAGATCTAAGATGACAGGCGCTCCATAGCAGATTAATAGTTTAATACTCATAATTCTTCATGTTTTATTTTCTTTAATTTTCTATTAAATCTTAGGACTAATTAGGATGTTAATTTTTATTAGGTAAATAAATATTTCGGCTCAATATTCCTAAAGCTGAAAATTTACTATATTTACAAGAACAAACATTTTTAATAATGCTTCATTTTACTATTAAAGACTATTTTTAAAAAATGCACTAAGCAACTAGTTGGTATTTATATTTTAGCTTTTGTATATTTCTGATCTACTTTATTATATATAAAATTCATTTCTTTTTATAATTCCATTGCATCAGGCTTTCTCATATTCCATACATTAGTTTTCTACACATTAAGTAGCAGTTTATAGAATTTCATGTAAATCCCACTAAGCCTCCTTAATAGCTTTCTTTCTAGATCTTTTAGTTTTACCTTCTGAATAAAAGAGTATATATAAGCACGTACATGTATACAATTGTAGAAATAGAGAAACATTAAAGTAGCTATCAGTGGACCATTTTTTATTTTTTATTTTTTTTTATTTTTTTTTTATTTTTTGAGACGGAGTCTCACTCTGTCGCTGAGATCTCCATTCACTGCAAGCTCCGCCTCCAGGGTTCACGTCATTCTCCTGCCTCAGCCTCCCAAGTAGCTGGGACTACAGGCGCCCGCCACCGTGCCCGGCTAATTTTTGTATTTTTAGTAGAGATGGGGTTTCACCGTGTTCGCCAGGATGGTCTCGATCTCCTGACCTCGTGATCTGCTCATCTCGGCCTCCCAAATTGCTGGGATTACAGGCGTGAGCCACCGTGCCCAGCCCAGTGGACCATTCTAAATTTTCAGTCATGAATGGTATCAATCACCTAGAATAATACATATCACATAATAATAGAGGCCAGAAAGGAGGACCCCAATAATTACATAAAATATTGATGATAATTTCCTTTAAATGTTGTCAACAGGTGAGGCAGCTAAAAAAGAATAAAACAAAATCTTCCTGGCACTGGTTACTTTAGCATTCAATAACTTGTGCAAACATTGTAGCACTCTGAAAAAGTGTGGAAAGTTAAATAAAATTTTAAACCAATTATATATACAAGAAACATAACAAATGACAGGAGTCAAACCTACAAGAAACAGAATGCACTATATAAACTGTTACATGTATAGAAGCACTCTATAGATGAAAGTGTTTTAGGGGTATTACAAATCAGAAATTAAACAGTAACAGTTTAATGTAGTTATTTTAATGTTGGCACTGTATTAATAATTGCATTATCTTGTTATATATGTTCTTATGATACTCCCACCTCAAATTCAACGTTTAAATGAAAGCAAAAACAACAAAACTCCCTAGTTCACCCTATTCTCTATCGTGTGCCTTGTCCAGTCTCCTGATAATGTGTACTATAATCCTGAGTCATCCTGACTTCATTTACCTCATCCCCATATCATAGTCAACTGATTAGTTGGTAAATCCTCTTGATTCATCCTTCAAAAATCCCTCTTATATCCAGTCCAACCTTTCCATGTTCATGACAGCTGCCCTAGTTCTAGCCCTTTATTCTACCTAACTAATCTCCAGGCTTCCCCCTCTCTAATTCAAACTGTTTATCACCAGCTTGATTTTGGTAAAATACTGGCTCATCATTATGTGCCAAAGTGCCCATGTCTTTGGTCTGGCCATAGAGAGTTTCCATAATCTAGCTTCAATACACCCGTTTAGCAACATTCAAAGCAACTATAGAGATTTTAACTTCCCACATCAGTTAAAATGATCCACTTGCTAACTCCAACTACAACACTTCTACCTTGAAGTCCTTGATTGATCTATTATTCACTTTGCCTGTGGTGTCCTATACCAACCTCCTACACAGCAAAGAAACAAAAGTGATTGAAATCCTACCCTCTCAAAGGCCAACTTTTACTTAAAATTCTCATATCAAGTCTACCTGATAATCCCCAGCAGAAAGTACTCCCTCTCTTTCCCCAGAGACTTCAGAGCATCTCACCGCAAGTGGGGAGAGCCAGAGCTGGTTCCCATAACCACAATTATGAGCTGGTTCTCATCTCTCTGTAGCTTTTCTCACGTGGAAGACATTCAACAAATGAATATGTGAATGTGTGAGTAAATGAATCAATACATAGCTGAGATTAATATTTGGGGGTACTGTTAATGATTTGGGATACAAGAAAAACAAGTATGTTAGAATTCTTTATTAGGTATCTCTAAATCAGAAAAATACAATGATACCTCAACATTTAATATTTGAAATACTCAAAATCCACAATTTTTAGATTTTGTAGGGTAAGAGATGTTCTGGCTATATTGCCACATAGCAACTTCTGAAAGTACATTAAAAATATAAGACTAAACCTATAGCCTTAAACTTACTCCTTTAAAATATATATACTTCTATTAAAAATGATCTTTTCAATAAAATGAAGTTTTTCTTTAAAAAGTTAATTGTCTTAAAATATGTTCTTCATTAAAAAAATACTTCAATAATTTCAAGAAATTTTCAACAAAAATTCAGATATTTTTAACTATGCTATATGATGTATTCATAGTTTTTAGGTAAATATTTCCTATTTCTATTAGGTTATATAAATGTGTCAAATGCTCTTGCATGGGACAATGCTACAATGTGTGAACAATATATACTTTTAATCAAATACAATTACATTATTGCTAGAAAGGAAGACACTTAAACTACCATAACTGCCACATCATGAGATATGAGCACAGTAAAGAAAGTATAATATATAACATGTAACCTCCATACTATGTTAGCTCAGATAAAGGGAATATTTTTATGTCTGGAGTACTAAAGCACTAAAGTGTGTTTCAATAAGAAATATCAAATGGAATTCCTGTATAGTGAAATCATTTACTTTCATCACTTACTTGATTACAAGTCAGCTGTTTGTATGCACATATAAATCAAGTGAGCACAGCCTTGATAGTATGCATTTTATTTTCTCACTCTGTGAGCAGAAATATTATGTGCTGAATCAGCCTCTGTATTATATGAATGATATGAAAAAGCCAGATTTTATTAAAGAAGAAAAATGTTACAGTTTAGAAGCATAAGAAACAAGGTAAAACAGATTGAGGTAAGTAGGAGAGATGGACATTTGATGGTTGCTTCTCTGGTGTCTCTCCCCTCTCCTCCCTTCCTCAAAGCTCTAGCTTTTATTGGAGATGGCTGTGGTTCTGATGAAAGTGACTCCACTCTGGTTTCAGAAGTGGTACAAACTAATCAGTGGCCATGGTGACTGGATCAAGGTTAAGAATGTGATCTAATCCAGTAATAAAAAGTGAATTTTCTGATTTTTCCCAGGAATCATGAGGGTCAAAGTTGTTTATGCTCTTTACAGGTGATTATCGTCCCAGCTGAATAAGGATACATAAAGTCCCTCACTGGAAGAGGAGCCAGCCTTAGGATGATAATGACCCCTCTAAAGACAGAATGAAGGAAAACATTTGGGTCCTGGGGGACACTATTGACATTATTAATGAGCCAAAGCAACATAGCTTATATAAATCCAGCCCTAGCTCTGGATGTTTTAGTTATAGAGGTCAATTATCATTTAGGCCAGTTTAAGATTCTGTTTTCAGGTACTTGCAAATAAAAGAATCCTAAGAGATACAAGGCAAATATATATTGTGGACAATGGGGAAAGCATTTGCTATATCAAAGGGTTGCAGTTTTTTTGTTTTTTTGTTTTTTTTTAAGAAAAATCATTAAAATCAGCAATTCAACAAATTCACAGAAGCAGAGATTTTTAAATATTTTCACAATAACTGGAAACTATCTAGGTTTAACAGGAGAACCACTTAAAGGTTTCATTTTGAATTTCCTGAAGTAAAATTACTTACCTGGAAGCGTACTATGTCTATATTCTATCTTGTGCTGAGGATTCTTCCTGAAAGAAGAATGCAAAAATAAGAGCTAGTCTTCCAATTACTAAAAATTGATGACTATTTATACTAAACTAGAACACTGACTAACTTACAAACAAACTTAGGATCCAATAGACCTCTTATGAAAAAGCATTTGTTGTGTAATTATAATATTTCCTGTGTGCCTACTCCACGCCAGGCACATTTCTAGATGCAAAGATAGAGTGATGAAGAAGACAAAGTTCTTACCTCAAGAACTTATACTCTAGAAAGATGGAAAAGACAAAATATGTATTTCCAAAATATATCATATTTCTAAACTGTCATGTATCACATATATTAAAATATAAAACAGAATCCAAAACTCATGACACAAATATCAAATATGTATATAAGTATGTATGTGCATACAGTATTAAAAAATTCTAAGGCTCTTCTTGAATCTAAAGAAAGCAGTATTCTTTCAAAAGAACACCAATCACTTGTTATGAAAAAAACACAAAAGTTAATTTTGTTGATAAATTCAGATAACATATTCTGGAGTCAAACAAAAATTAGTGTTTGAAGATCTATTTTTGATTACACGTACTTACGATCCCTTCTATTATTTTGTTAAACAAATGTTTGGGTACCCTACATGTACAAGACATTTTCCAAATGTTCCAGCAGTAAAATCCAAGGCAACTGGTTCATCATGACCAAACTGTCTGGTACCCCTTTCTTAGGGAACTGACGAAGCAGAGCTGGGGTACACTAACAACAGATATGTGCTGAGGTGACAACTTTCAAATATACCTGTGTCAGGAGTTATTATTTTTACATGACAAATGTTCATTTTTTCATTCAGCAAATATTGGCTGAATGTTTCACTATAATCTGGCTCTAAGCAGGCACTGAGGATAAAATATTTAACCAGATACACATTCTTGCCCCTAAGGAGACAGAGTCTGGGGGCAGGAGCAAAGTAGACATTAAACAAACATTTTTTTCACTGAATAATAATAACATCTTCTGTGAAGACAGGAAATACTCCTTATAATATATCTTTTAGGGCACAGGAACTAAGCTAAGCCTTAAATCTTCCCTTTCTCAGGCAAAATAACATTTGTTCTTCATTTTTTAAATCTTTTCATAGGACAAGTAAGGCAATTAAAAAAAATTATATAACAGGTAAAATACAACTTTAAATTTTTCTATAAATCCTCCCATTCAACCCTATAATTCCACATCTACTGCAATGGAGAAAAATGGCCAGTCTCAGGAAGTGGATCTCTAGCCCTGAACCTAGTCTGAGTCATAGGATGTAAATATGTCCTAGGAATGATCTCAGAGCAGATACTCTGCCTCCTCCAGGTGAGAGATGAGCAATGTGAGCCTAAGGAGATGAAGTTCATGCCCAGGGTTTGTGCTTTCCAACTTGGGTGATGACCATATTAAGACAGACGTCCAGGCAAAATTGTGGACTACATTCTTAAAATATTTCTGAAATAATCAGGTGATTAAATGTTCCACTTATAAATTCCTTTATGAGTCTATTGTAAAAAAAGTATCCAACTGCTTTTTCACCATTTAAAAAAGTATAATGTGTTTAAAATATTTCATAATAAAAATTATACTTTAAAAATATTGTATTTCCTCTGTGCCTTTGACACTATTGTGATATTAGTAAACAAAGTAAAATAATTTCTAACAACACAGAACCATCTGCTTGAAAAATATTTGTCTTCTTGTTTCCAGTATTGCCTATTATATTTGCTCCAAATATTAACTTCCTTTGTCTGTCTGTCTATCTATCTATCTATCTATCTATCTATCTATCTATCTATCTATCTATCTATCTATCCATCTATCTATCCATCCATCCATCCATCCATCTATTTTAGAGACAGGTCTCATTCTGTTACTCAGGCTAGACTGCAGGGCACAATCATAGCTCACTGCAGCCTCAAACTCTTGAGCTCAGATTATCCTCCCACCTCAGCCTCTTGAGTATAGCTAGGACTGCAGGTATGGGTCACTCAGTCCATCCTAATTTCCTGCCCCTCCATCATAATTTGTTGGGTAATAGGAAGTAATTACAAATATACAAATTTAAATTAATTGATACAACCCAAGAAAAATAGAGTGTTACTGCTTTTGAGAGCTGGAATAATCATGAAATCTATTTTCCAAGATAGGTTTTAAGTAGTGTTACTTTCAAGAGTTTCAACTGATAACCCTGGAGCCTCTGTAATGCTATCCAACAGAACTTTTTGTGATGAGGGAAATTTGCTCTGTGTTGTCCAATAAAGCCACTAACTGTATGTGACTGCTGAACACTTGAAATATGGGTAATAAAGCTGAGAAAATGAATTTTAAATTGTATTTAGTTAATTCATATTTAAATGTAAACAGCCACATGTGGCTAGTGGCTATCATATTGGACAACAGTTTCAATTCAAAAACCAAGAAAAGGGAGATCCTCTCTCCTCAGCCAAGATTAATTACAATTAATCCTCCCCAAACCAACAACTAAACACCCTCTTTCTTATGAAGTGACTCTCAAACGAAGTAAAACATTCTATAGGTAGAAATGCTATGATTGAAAGTGTGAGGTTAGTGACTATAGTCAGAAAGACCCCATTAGAATCCTAACTCAGCCACCTTCGTGCATGCTGTCTGAGCTTCAGTTTTCCCATTTGTAAAAGGGGGATAACAACAGAACCCATACTCACACGAAGCTGTTGTGAGGATTCATGAGATACTGCACAATAATCTTTAATCTAAGGGCTTGGTAGGTGGTAAATAAATAATGTCAGCCTTTGATTCCTTCATTATTAGTTCAAGAAACAGTTACAGAATACTTATTACATGCCAGGCCTTGTGTCAGTGTGACACTCATCCCTAATCTCTCTTCTTTCTGGTAACTTTTCCTACAATGCGAGCATTAAACACAGTGCAAAAGTGTAACTCCACAGTTAATTAAGGTCCTAATTCAACAGTTTTGAAAAGTGGAAAAAAGATTCTATACAAGATTGTGTGTTTAGCATAATTAACCCAAATTTGACCTTTTGATGAAAAAGAAATTTAAACTTGAAAAAAATAAGCTGGACAACTTAGTTGTGAAGACAGCTGCAAATGAACAAAGCTATGGCGATGATTTGTAGGAAGATCTTTCCTACACTGACCATGCTGGTGCAGGCCACTGACTTAATTAAATTCAGTCTTTATTAAAGTATAATTAATGCTGGGCATCAGGAACGGAGAAAGATAAAAATGAGGAACATTAATACCAAAGATATTTTTCATCTTTACTTTAGAAAAAATGGTTACTAGTCATTTGAGATTATTTCCAGTAACACGTTATTTTGAAAAAATGTCATACCTACTTTAAAAAGCAACCAAGACTAGTATACTGAAATTCCATAAAACTTCATCAAGATTTTTCAAGTGTTAACATTCTGTATGGCTGTCTTACTGTTATTATCTATCTATAATCATTTCAGAATAAGGCTTTTCCTCCTTCTTTTAATATGTTTGCTTCAGGTACCAAGCAGTTCTCTTTTCCTGCTTTGCCCTTAACAGTTAAGTAGGATAACTGAAAAGTTAAATATAGTCTTAATTGTTTGCTACTTCAAAAGCTGCTTTAGAAATGCTCAAGTAACTAAATGTCAGGCTTTTTAAATAAAGTACAGTAATGAAACCTAAGGAGTTAGAGACTCAAGTATGGTTTAAGCACCAAATACCAATTAAACAACTGCTGACATCAGTTGTCAGGCCAGAAAGATTAAAAAGGAGAGTAACTTTTTAAAAAGAGAAAGTGAAGACAGAGTATCACAAAGTGGGGGACTGGGGTTCAACTTAAAGTTTCAGAAGGTAGTTCCTCATTCTCTATTACCTTGGAAAAAATTCACAGTTGCACTCGTATGCACCATCTACATCTGCCAACCTCATATACTACGTAGGAAAAGGCAAGCCATTTCAGAATAAGTGAACAAAAAACTATGAAAGAAGTGTTACATTTAATCATTCCAAAAAGGAAGAGCAGAAAATGTAATGTGAAATTTTATATTTTAAAAATGGGGAAAAAATTTCAGGTACATGTACAGGTTTTCATCTCCCTTAGAAGGGGAAAACTGCTTCTTTGAGAATCTTCCATCCTTTCCTAGAACTTGCTCTTTTCATAAAAAGACAGGTAAAAGACTGTAATGCAGACCAAAGAAACTAGCTGAGTTGGTGTTTTTCAACTGGACAATGAACTTCCAACCTAAAGCAAAAGAAATAATATCAGTAAGACTTTGCTAGCTATTTCACCAAAACTGAAGGAAAAGAATATCTATGACAGGCTCAAAAATTTGCTGTTGGAGTATTTATTCTCTTTGATGATAAATAGAACTCACAGAATAGATGGACTTTAATAAGAAAATGAGCCCAAACAGAAAAGATAGTTTATCACACACAAAATCACACACTCAAAAACAAATTTTAGATATGTTTAGTTTACATAAAAATTTAAATGATAAACTGAGTCTTCTGAAAGTTAAATTTCTTAAATTACCTTTTCCTTCAAGGTCCTTCATAATCTCAGTGTCAACCTTTATTAGCAGCTCAATCTTTTGTTTCTACTCTAGGGGAGTACTTTGTGATTTTTTCTCGTTTTTAGGAACTTGTTCGTAGCTTTTTTTGCCAAGTATATTCTAACTCTGTACTACTACCTAAGTTCAAATCATATCTCTTTCATGAAAGTAACTTTGATAATCACTGGGAAATAGCTCCAGAATGTATTGTCTATGTTTACCACTTGGTACCTACCATGCCATTTCTTGTCCTATCATCTAAATTTTCAGCACACACACAAACACACACTTGTACATGTATGCATTATCTCTATCATCTGTCAAATGAGCAGCTGGAGGGCATGAGATTTTTCTTAAACTTTTTAATGTCTTTCATAGCACCTACAAATGTAGCTCTCTCCAGCTGGTTTTCAATTATAGTTTTCACAGATCAATCCATCTACTAGAATATAATCAACCTTTTTCCTTCAAAAAATGTTTTAAAATAATCTTACACATGAGTTTTCAAAATGAGTTTTGTATCCTTTGACCAATACCTCTCCAACCCACCCCTCCTCCCAGCCTATAGTAACCACCATTCCTCTTCTATGCGTGGGAAGTTCTTAGATTCTACATATAAGTGATACCATGTGGTATTTGCCTTTCTGTGCCTGGCATATTTCACTTAACATAATGTTCTCTAGGTTCATCTACCTTATCACAAACGATATCATTTCTATCTTTTTAAAGGCTGAATTATATTCCATTGTGTATATATACCACATTTTTTTTACCCCTTCATCCACTGATGGACACTTACATGGATTCCATCATTTGCAACACAAACCAGAAGTTTAAAATGCTCATTGGTTGGAGTACAAAAAACAGTTTCTAATAATTTCTGGACTAAAACTTTCTCGAGTTAATGCTAACACTTATAATTTTTTATTTTTAGTAAACCCTAATCTATAGATTTTAATGATTTTCAGAAAGCTACCCTTTGAAAAACAGTTTTTCTGTGGGATATATTCCAGAGAATGGCTATTCTCATTAGGTTAAATATACTGTCAATGTGCTGAAATTGCTCTGCACTCACACCTATAAAGTTAACAATCAAAGTACTCATTGAATCATGTTACACAAACCCAAGACTAAAATATGTCAGAATTTCCTGCCATTAACACTGCATATTACTTCCTCAGGAAATACACTCATATTAATCAGACTCTATTGCAATCAGATTCCTGAGATACAGACTGCTCAGCATTGTAAGACACTTAGCTCTAGTCAATCAATCACTCAGGTCAACCAGAAACACCAGGAGTCCTTCACGAATGCTGAAGACATAGATGCCACAGTGTCTTGGGCCTGTTCTCATCTGGCAATTTAAACTTTGGATCACCAGCATTTTGTTGTGGAAGGAGCTCAGATTTTAGGATCAGAAGAGCTGAGCCTAATTCAAATTCTACTATTTATTATTGTACAAGTTAGGGCAACTCCTTTGAACCAACTCTCTTTCCTCATCTGAAAAGGAGGGATAACACTGTCTATCTCAAATAAGATTGTTCCAAGGGTTAAAGTAGTGTGTATAAAAATCTGTACGCTATTAAGCATTTTAGAGATATCAGTTATTCAGATAGACATAAAAATCAATTTTAGTTTAAGATATCCAACAACGGCTAGAAATCCTATGTGCTAGTAAAAATCACTGTCAATTAATATTAAATAGCTGAATTTTTCCTTCAATAATATATAAAATTCCTGTTGAATATTTTCCCTGTCATATCTCACACATTTATATAATATTTTCTAACATCTGTCTATGCATATTCCATTTTCAAAAGTCAGTTATTTCATAACAAGACAAAATACCTTTTGCATGTAACCCTAAGTCAAAGCTAAATGGCAACTCTGTACAGCTCTTCGGGGGAATATGAGCATTTGAACTTTCAAAGGCAATGCCAAATTCCACAAGATCTTTTTCCTAACAATGAAGGGGATTACTTAATCAGAGCTCATTCATAAAAGATTTACATCAACCTTTTTCTCAAATGGCATTTTCTGTAATTCAGTCTGTCTCAAAGTCCTTTTTGTTTTTTTCATTGTTGTTAATTATTAACAGTTTGAGATCTAAACATAAAGCTATACAACCATAACCACATCAGATTTTTGTGAGCTGTTATATTTTAAAATATGTATTTTCAAAAACATTATTCTGATTTTAATGATGTAGGTGCCTAAGTAACAAAAATTTAGATAACAGCATATTTAAATACTGTAAGGACATAGTGGTTTATAAATTTTTACACTATGACAAAGTTATAAATCCTTGTAATTATAATGAACCAATGGAAAATTTGGCCCTTTCTAATATTGCCTGATGATGCTCCTACAAACAATGTTTAAACAGAAATAAATAAAACAGTCCTATTACCATCCATTTCACTCTATCAATAAAAATTCACTGAATACCTACTATATGCCAAGCGCTGTTCTAGGTTCCAGAGACTCAGTTAGTAGTAAACAAGCAGAGAGTCTCTGCTTTCACGGGGTTTATATGCTGGTGGATAAGACAGGAAACAAATATGTATTTATAATTTCAGGAAGTGATTGCTATGAAGAAAAATAAAGAGAGGGACATAGAGAGTGACTGAACGTATAGGTGGAGAGGTCAGAGACGGCATTTCTGAGGAAGTATATCACATACATATCTGAAGGAAGAACACTTCAGGAAGAGGAAATAGCAAATGTCCTTACATTTGTTAAGGCCCTGATGTGAAAACAAGCTAGGATATTGGGTAAAACACAAAAACATAATGAAGACTGATACACTTCAAGGGGAATGAGTAAAAAGGAAAATAGTAGGAAATGAAGTCAGAGAACTTGTAAGCCATGATAAAGTTTGTTATAGGAAGCCATTGGAAAGTTATGAGTAAGAAGATAACATGAAACGACTTATCTTTAAAGAATTGCTCCGGTTGCTATGAGGAGAATGAACTACATGAGGACAAAAGAGAAAACAGGGATGTTGGGAAACTACTGCAGTATTCCAGGCAAGAGAGGATGGTGGTTATGACTGAGGTGGTAGAGGGTGAAGGTAGAGACCTAAGAAATGAGCAGGCTCCTATTATATTTCAAAGGTTAAAATGGCAAGGGCTGCTGATAGATTGAATGAGTGATGTGAAGGAAAGAGAAGAGTCAAAGGTGCTTCTTACTGAAGCACCTGAGTACTATGTGAATGGTGGAGTTATTTACAGAGGTAAAGAACACTTGCAAAAGAGTTGTTTTCATGATAAAAATCAAGAGTTCTGACTTAGAGGTGGTAAGTTTGATCTACCTATTATAGAAAGTGGAGGCATTTAAACATATGAATCTGAACCATTAAATTGAATTAGCTCACCTAAGAAATAAGAACAGAAAGGAAGACATCTGAGAACTGAGCCCTGTGGCTCTGTAATATTTACAAGTACGGAAGAAAAAGAGGAGACAGAAAAGAAGGCTAAGGAAGGGTAGCCACGCACATAACTGAGCTGACTTTATGAATATGAAGCTACTGCTCTCTGCTCTAGATTTCTCCATAGTGAATTGAAGACCCCCCAGAGCACAAGCAATCTACCTCTGTATTTTTCATGTTTTCACAAGAAACTGAAACCCAGGAAAATCAACTAGCTGATGCAAAGTCATGCTACAGAATTAGCATAACCATAACTAGAACCTAAGTGTGCTAATTTAAAAACACTTTATCACTCTGTCATAAAGGAGTACCTAAAGATTAACTAGACAGTGGTAGCAACAACAGAGTAATAGTTTTTAGTTGTATTTACTTCCAAAGATTTGCTAACTTAACACCATGATTGTAAATGAACCTAAAGAACTGTTTGAAAGCCAAACACCATATGTTCTCACTCACAAGTGGGAGCTGAACAATGAGAACGCATGGACACATTGGGTGGAACAACACACACTGGGTCCCGTCGGTGGTGGGTGGTGGGTGGTGGCTGGTGGGGGCATAGGCAGAGGGAGAGCATCAGGAAGAATAGCTAATGGATGCTGTGCTTAATACCTAGGTGACGGGTTGATCTGTGCAGCAACCCATCGTGGTAAATGTTTACCTATGTAACAAAGCTGTGCATCCTGCACATGTACCCCAGAACTCAAAATAAAAGCTGAAGAGAAAAAGAAAAAAGAACTGTTTTACATCAGCTCCTAGATCAGTGACTAGAACACTTTAGATGCTCAATATTTACCCATTGAAGACATGAACATACTATATTTTTGTCCCATCAAAACAAACTAGTTTATCTTGCATTTTTGAAATTCAGTATGTATTTTAAAACCCAAAGCAAAACCATAAATCCCATTATTATCACATATCTAGGTCTCAAAATTCAGAAGAAAAAGGAAAATGTTTAAATACGGTCTTTATTAAATAAAAATCAAGTAAACCAGCATAAAATAGTAAAAAGTACTCATTTGTTACCTGATAATCACTACAATTTACTATGTATGCCAAAAGAACTCTGAAAATTTTTATCTATGTGTAATTAACAGTAAATATAACAAAGAACAAATTTATTATTATGAAAATGAATGCACATTAAAATAAATGAAAAAGAAAAACAAAACCACAGAAGACATTCCAGTAAATTTTGTCAAGCCTACATGAATATAATTGATGTTGTTACTGTTATTTCTAAATGAAGTTTAAAAAAAATTATAGCCAAGTCATATATAAAACTGTGTAGCAAGTGATTAATATTTAAGATACTTTTTTTCCAAGATCATATTCTTATACACAATTAAAGAACTGTAAGCATGGCAAATGATAAGTTACTTTCTATATATGCAGAACCTATAAAAATGGATTAAGGTGCTGTCAACTTTGACTATTCTTTTTTTTTTTTTCAGATGGAGTCTCATTCTGTCACCCAAGTTGGAGTACAGTGGTGTGATCTCAGCTCCCTGTAACCTCCACCTCCTGGGTTCAAGTGATTCTCCTGCCTCAGCCTCCCGAGTAGCTGGGACTACAGGTGTGCATCACCACATCAATTAATTTTTAGTAGAGACCGGGTTTCACCATGTTGGACAGGCTGGTCTTGAACTCCTGACCTCAGGTGATTTGCCCGCCTCAGCCTCCCACAGTGCTGGGATTACAGGCGTGAGTCACCATGCCCAGCCAACTTTGACTATTCTTAACTACAAATAGATTGATAGCATCCCACGACTGATTCTGAAAATCTTAACTATCTGACAACCAGAGGTCTCCTTATGAAGATCTATTTTTGCTTCATGAAATAGAATCTGGATTTATAATAAACAACACACATTCTTATTTTTTGTTAAGAGGTCTCTAAAAATCATTATCTTGCAGCTTGAAGTGTACATCTGCAGATACAGTCAGCCCTCATAGCGGGGTTCAGCATCTGCAGATTCAACCAACTGCAGATTGAAAATGTAGTTAGGCCTACAGTGATTGCATCCTTACTCAACATGTATAGACTTTTGTTTCTTGTCATCATTCCCTAAACAGTATAGTACAATAACGATTTACATAGTATTTACATTTTATTAGGTATTTTAAGGAATCTAGAGATGATTTAAAGTGCATGGAAGGATGTGTGTAGGATATATGCAAATACTATACTATTGTACATAAGGGACTTGAGCATCCCCAGATTTTGGTATGCCCTGGGGTCCTGGAACCAATCCCCTGCAGACACCAAGGACAGATTGTACTTTCTGTCAATTAAGATAACCTTATGACGACTTGGAACACTTTTCAAAAATAGAAGAGGAACTAGTAAAAAATTTTAGATCATACCAGGATCAGCAAATAAAAAATTATTAATTTACTCACTATCACCTACATGTCTTGAGAAAATGATATTGTGCTTGTGGTAAAACATTGTGTTCTTTCACATACACAGGCCATGTTGCAGATTCAATATTACACTGAGAGCACTTACAGTTGATAACTGACACACCTCCTAAGGCCTTCCCTCTCAGAAAACATTATGATTTAAAAAATGACACTAGCTTCTGAAAGACATCAAGACACCGACATTTTCATCTGCATGACACATGGCAGCCTAAGGTTTTGTAATCCAAGGCAATGTACACGAGTGTGACTTTACATTCTTACACCAAGTTGGCTGAAAATAGACTCCATTCATATCTGTTTATATTCTAAGATAAGTGCTTTCTTCAACAAGTAAGAACAGGAATACGCACTGCATAAAATCCTATTATTCATCAGAGGAACTGAATGAGTCAGAGGTAGGAACAGCAATCACTGGACATTAAGTATCCAATGTTCCAATTCAGACAAGTGCCTTAAACTAATGACATCCATTAAATTGAGTGAGTCTTTGATAAACAGCAGTGGACAGCACAAAAAGAATAAATTAGTTGACAGGCAAGATCTTCTTTTTTATTAAATTTTTTTATTTCCATAGGTTATTGGGGGAACAGGTGGTATTTGGCTACATGAGTAGGTTCTTTACCGGTGATTTGTGAGATTTTGGTGCACCCATCACCCGAGCAGTATACACTGCACCTAATTTGTGGTCTTTTATCCCTCACACCCTTCCCACTTTCTCCCCGAGTTCCCAAAGCCCATTGTGTCTTTCTTTCTTATACCTTTGCATCCTCATAGCCTAGCTCCCACATACAAGTGAGACATAACATGTTTGGTTTTCAGTTTCTGAGATACTTCACTTAGAATAATAGTCTCCAATCTCATCCAGGTCACTGCAAGTGCCATTAATTCATTCCTTTTTATGGTGGAGTCGTATTCCATCATACACACACAGACACACACACACACAGACACACACACACACAGACACACACACACATATACACACAGACACACACCCACACAGACACACACACACACAGACACACACACACACACACATACACAGATATATCTCACAGTTTCTTTTTCCACTCATTTATTGATGGGCATTTGGGTTGGTTCCACATTTTTGCCATTGCAAATTGTGCTGCTATAAACATGCATGTGCAAGTATCTTTTTCATATGATGACTTCATTTCCTCTGGGTAGATACCCAGTAGTGGGATTGCTGGATCAAATGATAGTTCTAATTTTAGTTGTTTAAGGAATCTCCACACTGTTTTCCATAGTGGTTGTACTAGTTTACATTCCTACCAGCAGTGTAGAAGTGTTCTCTCTTCACCACATCCACACCAACATCTATTATTTTTTCATTTTTTCATTATGGCCATTCTTGCAGGAGTAAGGTGGTATTGCATTGTGGTTTTGATTAGCATTTCCCTGATCACTAGCATTTTGATTAGCATTTCCCTAATCATTAGTGATATTGAGCATTTTTTTCATATGTTTGTTGGCCATTTATATATCCTCTTTTGATAATTGTCTATTCATGTCCTTAGCCTACTTTTTGATAGGATTGTTTGTTTTTTCTTGCTAATCTGTTTGAGTTCATTGTAGATTCTGGATATTAGTCCTCTGTCACATGTACAAATTGTGAAGATTTTCTCCCACTCTGTGGGTTGTCTGTTTACTCTGCAGACTGTTGCTTTTGCTGTGTAAAAGCTCTTTAGTTTAATTAAGTCCCAGCTATTTATCTTTGTTTTTATTGTGCTTGCTTTTAGGTTCTTGGCCATGAAATCCTTGCCTAGGCCAATGTCTAGAAGGGGTTTTCCAATGTTATCTTCTATAATTTTTATAGTTTCAGGTCTTAGATTTAAGTCCTTGATCCACCTTGAGTTGATTTTTGTATAATGTGAGAGATGAGGATCCAGTTTCATTTTCCTACATGTGGCTTGCCAATTATTCCTGCACCATTTGTTGAATAGGGTATCCTTTCCACACTTCATGTTTTTGTTTGCTTTATCGAAGATCAGTTGGCTGTAAGTAATAGGGGTTTATTTCTGGGTTCTTTATTCTGTTCCATTGGTCTATGTGCCTATCTTTATGCCAGTACCATGCTGTTTTGGTGACTATGGCCTTAGAGTATAGTTTGAAATCAGGTAAAGTTTTATAGCTAAGGATACAGAGACTTGCTTGTCACATGAAAGTTGGGAAAGCCCTGCCAAACAAGCAGAAGTAAAACAAAAGTGTACTGAGTTTTAATAAAACTCCAAACTAGCTACTATCTGTCTAAATTTCCGACTGGACAGAGATGACTAGCCCCTACCTGCCAAGTAGAGGTGGTATCCTTACTAATGGAAGATAACATCTAGGGTACCTATAGTTCTTTTTATTAAAAAATGTTAGAATTGCAATAAAGGGTTGCTAGACACAAAGAGGCAGAAAAATATGACCCAACAATCAAGGAAAAAAAAAAAAAAAAAAGCAGAACCAGAAATGTTGGTTCACAAATAAGAACTTTAAAACAACTAAGATTAATATGTTTTTTAAAAAAAGAGTAGAAAATTGGGGAAAATGAATTAAAAGATGGATAGTTTCACCAAAATTAGAACTGGCGAAGAAGAAGAAGAAGAAGAAGGAGAAGAAGGAGAAGAAGGAGAAGAAGGAGAAGGAGAAGGAGAGGGAGAGGGAGAGGGAGAGGGAGAGGGAGAGGAAGAGGAAGAGGAAGAGGAAGAAGAATTAAATAAATATCCTAGAACTGGAACATACAGTATCTGAAACTAGGAACTCCATGAATGGGTTTAACAGCAGAGTAGAAGAAATATGTGGGACATGGTCAAAGGGCTTAATATATGTTTAATTGGAGTACAAGAAAGAGAGAAAAGATAAAATAGACACAATATCTGATGAGATAATAGCCAAGCAGTCTCCTCAAACTAATAAAAGGCATTAACTTGCAAAAAAGCTCAGTGAACCCCCAAATAGGATGAATACAAAGAAAAATATACCTAGGCACATGTTAGTTAAACTGTTAAAATCTAAAGGCAAAGATAAAAATCTTAAGAGTGGTGAAAGAAGAGGCACATTGATTTAAAAATATAATGGCAATAATAAGATAGACAACTGAGTTTCAAGAGAAACTATGGATGCAAGAGTCCATGGCATGACACAAATGATAAAAGAAAAAGTATGCTAAGCTAGAATTACGTACCTAGTGAAAAAAGCCTTTAAAAATTTAAAATAAGAACACTTTCAGACACACAAAAATGTAAAGAATTTCTTTTTAGTAGATCTTCGCTATAAGAAAAACCCACTTTGGGAGGCTGAGGTGGGTGGATCACGAGGTCAGGAGATCGAGACCATCCTGACTACCACAGTGAAACCCCGTCTCTATTAAAAATACAAAAAATTAGCCAGGCGTGGTGGCAGGCGCCTGTAGTCCCAGCTACTCAGGAGGCTGAGGTAGGAGAATGGCATGAACCTGGGAGGCGGAGCTTGCAGAGAGCAGAGATCACGCTACTGCACTCCAGCCTGGGCACAGAGCAAGACTCCATCTCAAAAATTAAAAAAAAAAAAAAAAAAAAAAACCCAAAGAAGTTTTTAAAATTAAAAGAAAAGGATCCCAGATGAAAGGATAAATGTTTAGGAAGAAATAAAGGGCACTCAAAATAATAAATATGTAAATAAGGGGAATGTTGATGCTTAAAACAATTTTAAAACAATAATTACAAAGTCTTGTGAGTTAATACACAAAGGTATAACTATATGATAACAATGGTTTAAAAAGACAAAAGAGGAAGTAAATGAAATTAAAGTGATGTAAGGTTCCTGCACGGTTTGGGAAATGGTAAAAGCACCAACAGTAAGGTAGATTGTAATAAGTCACAGATGCCTATGGAAATAAAGTGTGGCTACTGAAAAGTTAACAGAGGAGAAAAAAATAGAATGAAAAACACTTAATCCAAAATAAGTCAAAAAGAGGAGAATAAAAAACAAAGAATATGTAGGATAAATAGAAAACAAATACAAAAAAGTAAAAATTAAAATATATCACTAATAGTATTAAATGTAAATGGGGTTGGTGTGGTGGCTCACGCATGTAATTCCAGCACTTTGGGAGGCTGAAGTGGGCAGATCACTTGAGATCAGAAGTTCGAGACCAGCCTGGCCAACACAGTGAAACCCCATGTCTACTAAATATACAAAAATTAGCCGGGTGTGGTGGTGAGCGCCTATAATCCCAGTTACTCGGGAGGCTAAGGCAGGAGAATTGCCTGAATCTGGAAGGCAGAGATTGCAGAGAGCCAAGACTGTGCCAATGCACTCCAGCCAAGACAACAGAGTAAAACTCCATCTCAAAAAAAAAGAAAATGTAAATGGACTCTATACTCCACCTAAAAGGCAGAGACTATTAGACTCGATTAAAAATAAACACCAATGAACCAACTATATGCTCTTTATAAAAGACATGTTTTAAATATAAGAACACAAGTTGAAACTAAAAGGATTAAAAAAGACATTACACAAACACTAACCACATAACTTTGGGTAGTTGTATTATATTAGACAAAACAAGAATTCCACTTTCAATAATGACAGAGTAGATTGTATTGGACTAACACTCTGACAGGTAACAATTACACTCTGGAAAAAATATTAAAAACAATAATCGGAAGGCAGTGGATAGCTACCAAAAGCAAGCAGAAACTGGAGAGTCAACATGTGGAAGAAAGATACAGCTCTGAGTAAATTTCCCACTTTTATGGCTTTTTCACTGAGGACAAATTTACAGCTGGAGTACTAAGAAAAACAGACAGAATTAAGCAGAGAAATAGACAAACCTACAATCATAGTGAAGGTTTTAATATTCCTTTCTCAGTAACTAGCAGAACAACCACAGGAAAAAAAATCAACTAGCAAATATATAAAAAAATCTGAAAACACTATAACCATTTTACCAAATTGACATTTATAAAACCTTACTTCCATTCCAGCAACTAGAGAATACACATGTAAGTGCATACCATATGTTCAATAAAAGTCACCCATATGCTGGGCCAAAACAAATCTCAATAAATTTCCAAAGATTTAATTTCCAAAGTGTTTGCCATATAACCACATGGAATTAAATTATAAATCAATAATGATAATTATAATAGATATTACAGCAATTCTCAAACATTAATAAATATCAAAGTAGACTTTCAGGTAAAAACATTTTAGAGACTAAGAGGGAAACAATATTCAAAGGACCAGGCAACTTTCACAATTTTTAGAACTGATAGCTGATGAACCCTCTAGTTGAAACTATAAATTATTAGGAAATACAGGAGAATGTGATTAATGGCATCCTGAAAATACAATCAACAAAATGCAAATGATGGAATCCTCTTCAGAACAAATGATTATCTTTTTTCAACAAATATATAGCAAGGAAAAACACGAAAACTATTGATTAAATAAATTAAGAGACATGGCCATCTTTTGCCATATAGAACTTAAGCAGATCCTGATTCAGATAAACTGTAAAAAAAAAAAAAAAAAAAAAAAAAAAAAAAAAAAAAAAAAAAAAAGACACTATAGGGAAATGTAGATACTTGACAGGATACTGAATAATATTAAAGATTTATTTAATAACAGTGTTGTGGTAGGTTTTTATAATGTATTTTTAGAGATACACCCTAAGATACTCATAGATAAAATGGGAAGAAAAGATATGAGGTTAGGTATTTGCTTCAAAAATAATACAGGGATGGGGTAGCAAGTGGTTTGGTGGTTGATGAAACAATATTGGTCATGAGTCGATAACTGCACAAACTAGGTGGTGGATTTCACTAGAACTCATTCTACATTCTCTCCACTGGTGTTTATGGATAAAATTCTCCATTACGAAAGTTTTTTTTAACAAATGAAAAGGCTTATCATCACAGTGCCATGAATTATTATATACGACATGAGTTATGAAAGGTGGCTTTGTTCCAAAAATATAAATAAATATATACAAGTATGTTTGTTCTACAAGTACATCTCAACACTGTTTCATCAACACTTGGCATTTGATGATTCTTTGGAAAAAAATTTGTTGAATGAATAAATAGGAGAAAACAGTTACTTCAAGGTTGTACGTTTATGTGTGTGTGCACGTGTGTGTAATTTCCCTGATTACTAATGACACTGAGTACTTTTTCATATATTTTTAATATTTGGATTTCCTTTTGGGCAAAAAGGCTATGTATGTAACTAAGCAAAAAGCAATAGCAACTTAAAATATTTTTTCACGTGTGCTAGATAGATGCTACTGTCAATTATGTGGGTTGTAAATGTATTTTTTCTTACTCTGCACTTTTCTATTCTCTTAATGTTGTGTACCGATGGATTAAAAACACCTAACTTTTAATGTAGTCAAATAATTAAATGTTTTCCATTTGAATTATTTTTTGTTTCTTGTTTTAGAAAATAATCCCTGCTCTGAGATCATGAAACAATGCCCTTATATTTATTTTTAAAGCTATATTACTTTGTTTTTTACATTTAGTACTATGAGTCATCTGAAATTCAGTTTTTGACTACGGTGTTACATAAGGGTCAAATTTTATTTTTTCTTCAGATGAATATCTACTTATCCCCTTATAATTAATTGAAAAAATTCATTTTTCTTAATACCTGCAATGTCCCCTTTCATAAATATGTCACCTTACATGTATATGTCTATTTTGAAGTACCATTCTGTTCTGGTCATGTTACTTTATCTTTGTGCCCATACCACACTGCTTTAGTAACTATAAAGTATAACACATCCTGCCACCTATTCTTCATTATGTACGACTGTCATGACTATTGTTATCCTTTGTAATCCATATACATTTTAGAATCACATTATAAATTTCTTTATAAAAGCTAATATGATTTTGAATCAGTTTATATATAAATCCATTTGAGGAAAACTGGTATTTTGACACTATCGAATAATTCAATCATGAACAATTTGATCTTCATAATTATTTAGGTCTTTCTGAAAAATATTTTCTCATTTTACATTTAAAGTTTTACAGTTTTCTTCATAGAGGTTTCTACGCCTTTATATTTATTCCTAAGGACTCTTTATTTTTGATGTTATAATCTTTAAAAAATTTTATTTTCTTACTGGTTAATGTTGGAATATAGAAATACAGTTGGTTTTGTATATTGATTTTTGTATCCAATAACCATCCTAAGCACTTTTTAAATTTATAACTCATCAGTGGGCCACTTTGTATTTACTGCATATACAATAATACCATCTGTTAATACAAAGTTGTATTTCTTCCTTTGCAATTCTTATCCATTTTCCTTTTCTTATCTTAGTATACTATCTTGAATCTCCACATAATGATGAACCAAAGTGGTAATAACAGGCATTCTTGTCTCATTTCTGATTTCAAAAAGGAAATTTTAAATATTTTACTTTAAGTATAATATTTGCTATACACTTTTTGTAGATATTCTTTTTGAAATTAAAGAAGTTCCCTTCCATTCTTACTTTATAACCAGTTTTTTTCATAAATGAATGCTGATTTTGGTTTGTCAGGTTTTTTCTTTCTAGTCATCTATGGAGATGGCTTTTCTACTTATTCTGATGATATGGTAAATGAATTTATTTTTTAATATTAAAACATGCATTCCTTACATAGACCCCATTTGGTCATACTATATTTTCCTTTTTATTTATCACTTGATTCTCATAACATTTCCCCCCCCTCAGGATATTTACAAGTATGTTCAAAAGTAAGCTTATCCTATACTTTTTCATTCTTGTGTTATTCTTGCTGGGTTTTGGTATCAAGCTTGTGCTGGTCTCACATCATGAATTGGGAAATACACCCTCTTTTACTTTCTCTGGAGTAGTTCGTGTAAAAATGAAGTGTTTCTTCTTTAAATGTTTGTTAGAACTTGCCACTAAAACCAAACAGATCTATCATTTCTTTGGTGGAAAGCTTTAAATTGTGTATTCAATTTCTCTTATATTAACTCAATTTTTGATTTTTTTCTTGTATATGTTTCTTAAAGTTGTATCTTTCTAGGAATTTGTTAATTTCTCCAAAAACTGTCAAGTTTATTGGTAAAGTTGATCATAATGAACACTTACCTTTCAAAAAATGTATAAGCCATTTTGTCTTGTCCCAGAAACTTACTTTGCCTTCTCATTGAAAACCACAATCATAGAAATAGAAACAACTTCAAATAGCCCAGTAGGTTCAGCAATCTGTATTTAAAATTATTTAAGAAAGATGGCTGTCTGGAATCAAAGCGCTCTAAAGCTGAAATCACTACTTCTTTCTTTGGTAGTTTGTTTCATTTCAAGTTCATTCATTTATTAAGCAAAGTTGCAAGATACAAAGATGAGAGTCCTTGCTGTCAAGATACTTGCTTGCCTGTAGGAAGAGATGTTCTAATAAAGAAACAAATATAATCTCATGAGATAAATACTACTCTGTGTATGATACAGACAAGGACAAGATGCCATGAAAACTGAGAGGAGAAGTATTCTTACTCTTCTTTTAGGATTGGACTTTCTGTGTTGGCAAGAATAGTTGAGCAGTAAAAGTTGAGGAAGCAGAGGGATGCAGAGATAACATCCCAAATGGATGTATATGTCATACCTAGGACATGTAGAGTGAATTAAGTGTATGTTGGGGTAGCATCAACAGCTTTTAAGTGATCTAATTTGCATTTTAGAAAGTTGGAAATAAGGAAAAATTTCAGGCAGTCATAGATGTGTAACTTCAGTAATTTAGAATTAGCTATAGAAATATAATCCTACCTATTACCAACATGAAAACCTGTAATCTACAGAAGTTTAAAAATGAAAATTAAAAGGCTTGAGAAAACAAGCTGCTTCTCCTAGATAAGTAACAGAGATAAGAGATAAGTAACTTGAGATAACAAGTCAGTTTCTCCTAGATAAGTAACAGAGATAAGAGAGAAAAGGAGTACAGTCAAACATTTCAGTTTCTATACCTATAACAGGATGGTCCATAGGGACATTCAGGCCGGTCATCAGTCTCATCTTGGTCCACGATTTGTACACCTCCATAATCACTATCACCAGGATGGCTAAAATGTTGAAAATGAACAGGATTCTTCCTAGGAGGGCGACAAATATACTGTCAGAAAAAATAAACAGGATATTCTAGATTTTTAGTGGATATAGCAATCCACATCTGACTATTCCTGAACATAAACCAACATGCTACATTGATGACATAAGCACAGATTACATCAACATGCTAAATTGATGACATAAAGTTGATGACATCAACTCAGTACAGGACTCTCACAGTAACATAATACATTTCTGGTGTCATGTGATAAGCCATGAGTATCAATAGACAACTTGCAAACAGTACTATATATATGACACATATGTATGTAAGCATATAACATAAATATCATAAACATATATAGCTTTTCAAAACTTTTAATAAAATGAACAATTATATTGTTCCCTCTGCTAAGATAAAAAACAGAACATTGGCCGGGGGCGGTGGCTCAAGCCTGTAATCCCAGCACTTTGGGAGGCCGAGATGGGCGGATCATGAGGTCAGGAGATCGAGACCATCCTGGCTAACACGGTGAAACCCCGTCTCTACTAAAAAAAAAAATACAAAAAACTAGCCAGGCGTGGTGGCAGGCGCCTGTAGTCCCAGCTACACGGGAGGCTGAGGCAGGAGAATGGCGTAAACCCGGGAGGTGGAGCTTGCAGTGAGCTGAGATCCGGCCACTGCACCCCAGCCTGGGTGACAGAACAAGACTCCATCTCAAAAAAAAAAAAGAACATTTCCAACATCCTAGAAAGGTCCCATGTGCCCTCTTCCAATCACTAAATCCATTTTAGTACCCAAAGGTAACTATCCTAACTTATAAAAGTGTGTTTCAAACTTTTCGGTCTCAAGACTCCTTTATAAAAAAAAAAAAAGATTAAAACTCCAGAGAGCTTTTGTTTATATAGGATATTTACCCTATTAGAAATTATAAATGAGAAATTGAAAAAGTGCATTTATTGACTTAAATAGAACAATAATAAACCCTTTACATACTATCATAACATGTCTTAACATAAATAATTATTAACTTCCAAGAAAACATTCTTGTTTTATACTATGGAAATTTCTTTAATCTCTACTTTAGAGAAGGCATTTGGCTTCTCATGCCTGCTTCTGCATTCAATCATTAACAACAACACATAACGTGTGGCCTCTGGGAAACTCCACTGTACACATGTGAGAGAGTAAATGACAGTAAAAAAAGGCATTCACAAAAAGTCACAATATTATTAAGAAAATACTTTTGGGTCGGGTGTGGTGGCTCACACCTGTAATCCTAGCACTTTGGGAGGCTGAGGCGGGCAGATCACTTGAAGTCAGTAGTTCAAGACCAACCTGTCCAGCATGGTGAAACCCCATCTCTACTAAAAATACAACTAGCCGTGCTTGGTGGCGCACATCTGTAGTCCCAGCTACTCAGGAGGCTTAGGCAGGAGAACTGCTTGAACCCAGGAGGCAAAGGTTGCAGCGAGCCAGGATTGCGCCACTGCACTCCAGCCTGGGTGACAGAGCAAGACTCCATCTCAAAAATAAATAAATAAATAAATAAAATACAATTGACCTAACAGATTTCTTAAACGTGTTCTGGGGACATCCAGGGATCTCTGGATCATACTTTAAGAAGTGATATTATAAAACAACAGATCAGTATTGTCTGTCTTTGAACTTAAATGAAAATATATACTAGTATATACTTCTTTGAACCAGCCCTTTTATGTTTATATGATTAATTCATGTTGTTACATGTAGCAGTAAGTATGTTTTCACTACCATGCAGTAATAGCATCACCCATTTGATGATGGTATTATAATTTATCCATTTTACTACTGACAAACTTTTGGGTTCATTTCAGGTATTGACTTCTATAAATAATACTGCAAAGAGCATTCTAGTATAAGCCTTTTGATGCACATCTATATGCATTTTCCTGGGGATATAGTTAAGAATGGTCACAGGGTACATATATGCTCAGGTTTGATAAATACTGCCAAATTGCCAAAATGACTGTATTAATTTTCACTCCCAGTAGAAGGTTATTAGAGTTCCAGTTTTTCAACAACCTCACCAACATTTAGCACTGTTATGTTTTTTTTTTGTTGTTTTTTTTTCTTGTGGCAGTATTTATAGCAGAGATTGGCAAACTATGAACAGCAGGCCAAATCTGGCCCACTGTTTTTTTTAAACTGTGCTAAGAATATATATGTAACATAAAATTTACCATCTTAACAATTTCTATGAGCACAGTTCAGTAATGTTAAGTATATTCACACTGTTGTGCAACCAATCCCTAGAATGTTTTCATCTTGCAAAACTGAAAACTCTATACCCATTAAACAACAACTTCCCAGCTCCTGCTTCCTCCCCTGGAATCCACCATTCTGATTTCTGTTTCTCCCCACAGCCACTGGTAACTGCCATTCTAATTTCTGTTTTTATGAATCTAACTACTCTAGATACCTGCTACAAGTAGAATTATGAAGTATTTATCTTTTTGTGACTGGTTTACTTCACTTAGCATCATGTCCTCAAGGTTCATACACATAGGAGCATGTGTCAGAATTTCCCTTCCTTTTAAGGCTGAATAATATTCCATTGTATGTATATACCAAATTTTCTTTATTCCTTCAATAATTGATGGACCTGTGGGTTCCTTCTACCCCCTGGGTATTGTGAACATAGTGCTGCTATGAACTTTTTGAGATTCTGCTTTCAATTCTTATGGATATAGACCCAGAAGTGGAATTGCTACATCATATATTAATTCTATTTTTAATTTTTTGAGGAACTACCATACTGTTTCCCACAGGGGCTACACCAATTTACATTCCCACCAACAATGCACAAAGATTCCAATTTTTCCACATCTACACCAACAATTGTTACTTGTGTTTCATTTTGTTTTTGAAAGTAGCCACCCTAATAGGTGTGAGGTGATATCTCAATGTGGTTATGGTCTGCATTTCCCTAATGTTTAGTGATGCTGAGCATTTTTTAACATGCTTGTTAGTCATTTGTATATTATCTTTAGAGAAATATCTATTTAAGTTCTTTCCCCCAATTTCAAATTGGGTAATTTTTTTTGGTTGTTTATAGTTCTTTATGTATTCTAGACATTAATCCTTATCAGATATATAATTTGCAACTATTTTATCCCATTCCATAGTTGTCATTTCACTCTGTGTTGATTTTGTCCTTTCATGTACAGAAGTTTTTAACTTTAAAAAGTCCAATTTGTCTATTTTTGCTTTTGTTGTCTGTGCTTTGGTGTCATATCCAAGAAATCTTTGTCAAATCCAATGTCATGAAGCTTCTCCCCTAATTTCTTCTAAAAGTCTTATAGTTTTAGATGTTTACAGTTTTATATTTTAGATGGTTTGATCCATTTTAAGTTATATTTTGAAAACAGGTGTAAGGCAAGCAGACAACTTCATTCTTTTGCATGTGAATATGCAGTTTTCTGAGCACTCTTTGTTGAAAAAAAATCTGTCCCTTCCTCTTTGATTTGTCTTGAGACCATTGTTGAAAAATTATTTAACCATATATGTGAGGATTTATTTATAGGCTCTCTAGTCTATTCCATTTATCTATATGTCTATCTTTATGCCAGTACCACACTGTTTGGATTACTGTAGCTTTGTAATACATTTTAAAATCAGAAAGTGTGAGGCCTCCAACTTTGACCATCTTCAAGATTGTTTTGGCTACTTGAGATTCCTTGAGATTCTACATTATTTTAGAATAATTTTTTTCTATTTCTGAAAAAAAAAAAAATACCATTAGGATTTTGATAGAGATTGCATTAAATACTACCTTGAGTAGTAGTATTAACATCTTCACTGCCTGTGCTGTCTATGGCTGCTTGCACACTATGACAGCATAATTAAGCAGTGGCAACAAAGACTGTATGGCCCAAGAAGCCAAAAATATTTACTGTCTGGCACTTTTAAAAGTTTGACAACCACTGATCCGTAGTATTATTTTTTAAAATGTGTTTCCCTAAATGACTAACAAGCATTAAACCTTTCTTGTATGCTTTTTAGCCATTTCACTATCCTCTTTTGTGCAGTGCCTTTTGCTCATTTTTTTTTCTTAACTGAGTTGTCATTTTCTTATTGGTTGCTAGTTATTTACTTTGGATACAAATTATTTGACATATGTATAACAAATATCCTCATCTACTTTGTGCCTTGCCTTTTCACCCTTCTAATGTTATATTTAAATATAACATAAAGGGTAATTTTAATTTTAATTTTGTCCAACTGATCAACTGGATAACATGATTATGATTACTTCATTTTATAACACGCTTAAGAAATCTTTGCCCAATGTCATGAATATATTCTATGTTATCCTCTGCTACCTTTACTTTATATGTTTTACAAAAATCTATCTGAGATTTATTTTGTGATAGGTATAAGGCAGGAGTTAAGATTCATTATCTTTTCATATGAATATCCAATTGCCAAACACCACTCACTGGAAGTTCATGCTTAACCCACAGATCTTCAGTGGTAACTTTGTCACACACACAGACATAAAGGTTTGGTTTTGAACTCTTTAATCTTTTGCACTGATTACTGTTTATCCTTGAACCAATATTAAACTGCATTATATATGGTACCTTTATAATAAGGCTTTCTATCTGGTCATGTCTTTCAAGATTGCACTTGAAGATTGTATTCAGAATTCTAGGTCCTTTGCAATTCCTCTATAAAGTCAGCTTGTCAACTTATACACATACACACACATACACACGCATGCACATACACACACCCTACCGGGATTTTGATAAAGACTGCTTTAAACTTACAAAGCGATTTTGAGGAAATGTATATCTTTACAATATTGATTATTGCAATTCATATACCCTTCCTCCCCATTAATTAAAGCCTCATTTAATTTCACCATAATGTTACCAAATATGTCTTTCAGATCTTTTGTTAGATTTAGTTCTAGGTGTTTAAGGTTTTGGTACTACTGTAAATGTTCCCATTTTAATTTTTCTAATATTTATTTTTAGGATATAGAAATATATTTATTTTTGAATGTTCATTTGAATTGAATGACTATGCTAACTTCATTTATTAATTCAGATTATCTTAAGATTATTCTGAATCTTCTCTTATTCCATGCTCATGGATAGGAAGAATCAATATCGTGAAAATGGCCATACTGCCCAAAGTAATTTATAGATTCAATTATTCCCATCAAGCTACTATTGACTTTCTTCACAGAATTAGAAAAAACTACTTTAAATTTCATATGGAACCAAAAAACAGCCTGCATAGCCAAGAATCTAAGCAAAAGGAATGACACTGGAGGCATCATGCTACCTGACTTCAAACTATACTACAAGGCTACAGTAACCAAAACAGCATGGTACTGGTAAATGAAACATAACAGAGGCCTCAGTAATAACGCCACACAGCTACAATCATCTGATCTTTGACAAACCTGACAAAAACAAGAAATGGGGAAAGGATTCCCTACTTAATAAATGGTGTCAGGAAAACTGGTTAGCCATATGCAGAAAACTGAAACTGGATCCCTTCTTTATACCATATAGAAAAATTAACTCAAGATTGATTAAAGACTTAAATGTAAGACCTAAAACCATAAAAACCATAGAAGAAAATCTAGGCAATACCATTCAGGACACAGGCATGGGCAAAGACTTCATGACTAAATTCCAAAAGCAATGGCAACAAAAGCCAAAATTGACAAATGGGATCTAAATAAACTAAAGAGCTTCTGCACAGCAAAAGAAACTATCATCAGAGTGAACAGGCAATCTACACAATGGGAGGAAATTTTTGCAATCTATGGATCTGACAAAGGGCTTATATCCAGAATCTACAAGGAACTTAAACAAATTTACCAGGAAAAAAAAAAAAAAAATACAACCCCATCAAAAGTGGGCAAAGGATGTGAACAGATACTTTTCAAAAGAAGACATTTATGCGGCCAAGAAACATATGAAAAAAAGTTCATCATCACTGGTCATTAGAGAAATACAAATCAAAATCACAATGAGATACCATCTCACGCCAGTTAGAATGGCAAACACTAAAAAGTCAGGAAACAGCAGATGCTGCAGAAGATGTGGAGAAATAGGAATGCTTTCACACTGATGGTGGGAATGTAAATTAGTTCAACGATTGTGCAAGATAGCATGGCAATTCCACAAGGATCTAGAATCAGAAATATCATCTGACCCAGCAATTCCATTACTGGGTATATACCCAAAGGATTATATATCATTCTACTATAAAGACACATGCTAATGTATGTTTATGGCAGCACTATTCACAATAGCAAAGACTTGGAACCAACCCAAATGCCCATCAATGATACACTGGATAAAGAAAATGTGGCACATATATACCATGGACTACTATGCAGCCATAAAAAACAATGAGTTCATGTCCTTTGCAGGGACATGGATGAAGCTGGAAACCATCATTCTCAGCAAACTAACACAGAAACAGGAAACCAAACACTGCATGTTTTCACTTATAAGTGGGAGCTGAACAATGAGAACACACGGACACAGGGAGGGGAACATCACATACTGGTGCCTGTCAGGAGGTGGGGGCAAGGGGAGGGATAGCATTAGGAGAAATACCTAATGCATGTGGGGCTTAAAATCTAGATGGTGGGTTGATGGGTGCAGAAAACCACTATGGCACATGCGTGTATACCTATATAACAAACCTGCATGTTCTGCACATGTATCCCAGAACTCAAGAGTATAATAAAAAAAAGATTCTGAATTTTCAAAATTATACAATCATGTCACCTGTAAATAATTACAGTTTTATTTTTTCCTTTCCACTTTACATTAGTTATTTCTTTTTCTTGCCTTAGTGTACTGGCTATGATCTCTACTACAATGTTGAATAAGAGTGGTGATAGCAGACATACTGGTTAGTTCTCAACATCATGGGAGAAACTCTAATCTTTCACCATTAAGTATGAAATTAGCTGTTGGTTTCTGTAGATATTCTTGATTAAACTGAAAAAGTCTTTTCTATTCTTATATAATTAAGAATTTTTTTCATAAACGGGATGTTGAATTTTATCGAATGACTTTTCTCTATTGAGATGACCATTACAAATTTTCTCTTTTAAATTGTGTTATGAACTGAATTGTTCCCCACCTCCCAAAATTCATATGTTGAAGCCCTAATTTCCAGTGTGACTAACTTGGAGATAAGGCCTTTAAAAAGATGATTAAGGTCAAAAAAGGTCACAAGGGTGGGGCCCTAACCTAATATAACTGGTGTCCTTACAAGATGTGGAAATGAAACCAGGAAGGTATGTGTACAGAGAACGGGCTATGTGAGGACACAGTGAGAAAGTGGCAGGCTGCAAGCCAAGAAAAGAGGTCTCAGGAGAAAATAAACTTGCTGACACTACAATCTAGGACTTCCAGCCTCCAGAACTGTGGGAAAATACATTTCTGTTGTTTAAGCACCCAATCTGGTATTTTGTTATGGCAGCCCTGGCAAATTAATACAATCCAAGGTAAAAGAAGGTTTATATACTTCTATTCTGCAAGTTTTTACATTATGGTCCAGACGTGAAACTAAAGCCATTGCATATGTACGAAATTGTTTCAAAAAGCATAAATCAGAACTATTCAAATTTAAAAATATGAGTTATTCAAGTGCTAAAATGGCAAAACATTTTAAAGAGAATATGAATGTGAAATTAACAGAATATGTTAAAATATACTATTGCAATAAAGATATCTATCTTCTAGAAAATCCTGCCATAGGCTTTTAAGATACATGGGGGAACTGAATGTTTTATATGTACACACACTGACTAGTGTCTTATTGACACAAAAGACAAACTACTGGAAAGGATTGCTAGGATATTTGGTTTGGCAAGTTGGAATGGCAAACAAATCTTTCTGAAATAGGGCTGTGTAATTATAAACATGTTACTATAAACACTATGGATGAAAGTATAGTCTAAAACTAAGAGATTATAATTCGAATTCTCAAAATAAGACATTAGAGTATATACGGCAGTGTAAATAAATGAAGCAAGTATAGGAGCAACCCATCAATCCAGGATTATTATATTCAGTTGTTTTAGAGGGTACCATGATGATTCAACACACCATTAGAAAAATATAAAGAAAAATGCACAAGTATAAATAAGACAGCTAAACACAACCTAAAATTATAGTTATACTGTATACAACAACTGTTTAGGAAGCGATCTCTCTAATATTTAAGAAAACACTAAATAACAGGTATTCCAATCTGAGGGATTCAGTTTTCATGTCTGGATTCCCAGTATTCAGATCCTCACATTAGTCAGCATGTCTATACATAAAACATTTAATTCTCCCACTGTATCTTAAAAGCCTTAAAAGGATTTTCTAGAAGATGTACTGATGAAGTACAAACAGCAGAAACACAATAAAGTCCCTAACATTTAGGCCAGTGGGTTTTATTAGGTTTTTAACACACTGTAGCATGTATCTACATAGCTACATGCTATCAAAATAATGGAACTAAATGCTACTATAATTTCATTTTACCTATAGCAGTTTGCCCCATACATGCAGGATGTCCTCTTGACCTTGTTTCCTTCAGAACATTGTAGAACTGAATCAGTCGCCTTTGCATGCAAAGTTTCAGGACTGGAGGGATTAGAGCTGGACTCAGAATGAGACCCTTGAGACTCATCCTGGAATGACTCGCCCTGGGCACTTGAGCAATTTTCAGAACAGCTCATTGCCTCATCTTCTTTATGTGGTGTTCTTTTAGTGGCAATTTTATGTTTAGAAACTTTACCAAGTTCCTCTATTGGAAGTTTGTTTCTCTGTACACTAGTCTTAATATTATTTATCTCTGTGTTACTTAATGTGATTGCAGAAAATGATTGTGGCATTTCCTGTAAAACAAATATGAAAAACGTCAGAAATAAATGAAAAATTTTTTTTAAAGATATGAGCATAATAGCACAAAACTACAAGACCCATGCAAAATGTAAACTTAAAACTTCAAGATTCACATTTTAAAGTTATCAAATGCCACTATTTTCTATGTGCTTAGTTTAATAACTTAAAACATTTTTAGTTATTAGAAAAGGAATTTGGCCAGGCGTGGTGGCTCATGCCTGTAATCCCAACACTTTGGGAGGCTGAGGCGGGTGGATCACCTGAGATCAGGAGTTTGAGACCAGCCTGGCCAACATGGTTAAACCCCGTCTTCACTAAAAAATATAAAAAATTAGTTGAGCGTGGTGGTGGGTGTGTAATTCCAGCTATTTGGGAGGCTGAGGCAGAAGAATCAGTTGAACCTGAGAGGTGGAGGTTGCAGTGAGCCGAGATTGCGCCATTGCACTCCAGCCTGGGCAACAAGAACAAGACTCCATCTCAAAAAAAAAAAAAAGAAGAAAAAAAAAGAAAATAAATTTACAGTTGCATCAAACCTTTACAATCATGTCAAACATTCAGTGAAAAATAACCAGAAAATACAAATAAAATATAAGATACTAGCTTTCATTTGAACGTAATCTTTAAAATCTCTTAAAAGTCACTGTTCAACAATGTGTCATGTTCTTAACAGGCTGACCCTCACTGGCAACATTCATGTCATGTCTATCTAAAACATACGCTCTTTGCTCCCAGGCTGCACAGGTACACCCCAATCTCAACCCCCCAACTACAGGACCAACTGGCCTGTGCCAGCAACTGGAACTCTTGAGTGAGAATTGGGCGATTCTAACCCACCTCCCTACTTGGCAGTCCCCGCTGGGTCAGTTTTCCCCAGTTTTCTTTTTCCTTGTTCAGGTAGCAGTGGGGTAGGTCAGCAAATCCACTGGCTAACAGGTGTTCAATAAAACGTGTCTCTTGTTTCTGCTGGCATTTCCAAGCTCCACAAGTAATTATCTTAGAATGCCCCTCTTCTCTTGATTTCAGAAAAGGAAGAAATAATTTCCACCATAAACACTGCACTTCCCTTAACCTTAAAACCTTTCGGCCTCTCAATTCCCTTTGTATCAAGCCTAGGGGGTTGGGATGGCAATCGCTTTCATACCTTTCAATAAACCATAAAGGGAAAGGGCTAGTTCTTACTGCTGAGGGCTCCTTAACATGGGATACTTTATTAGTACTTCTATTCCCAGCTTTGAGCCTTAGCAGCAGTTCTGGGACAAGGAAACAATCCCACTCAATATCTTATCACATAAAAAAAAAAAAAAAAGAGCACAACTAGGGAAGTGGTTAAATAAATTATATTATATTCTTACTATGAAACACTATGCAGACATTAAAATAATAATGACACATCTAAAGATGTTTTTTAACTAAACAAGAACAATATCTATACTGTGGTGCCATTTAGCTTTTAAAAAGTTCCTTATATATCTATGTGTGCATTCACTTGTGTAAATCCAAATGAAAAGAGTTAGAAGGAGACAAACCAAAAAATTAGTAAGGCAATGAGATTGAAGGACCAGGCAAATGGAGGTTTTCATTCTTTACTTCAAATGCTCCTGATACTTCCATTTTTGACAATAAGCATCTATTATGTTGCCATTTAAAAATAAAAAATAAACCAATGAAAATGAAATATAAGAAATAAAATCCATAGTATCATATTTCAACTCTGTCTACTTCTGTGAATTAGAGAAGAGTTTGCTTTATTTTTAAATCCTCACAAGGAGTAGGTTTAACATGTTAATTTATTCTAAAAGAGAAAGAAATGTTAAAGTCCCAAATATCAATACTATGGATCAGGGTAATCAAATATATTTTAAGAGGCACAAAAGCTGGAAATCATAATGCTCTTTATGGAACTCCATGAAATATTGATTTATAGTACACCCTTGGCATTCAAGAATTTAACATTCATGGTTTAAATTATTTATAAATGACCCCAAAATCCATTACATGCAGTAATTTGTAAGTTTGCTGAGACATAAATTTGCACTGTGCCAATTACAAAGCTCAGGAGCTAGAGTAAGCCACTGAACTGGCGAGTGAGCGAACAGGAAAGATGGAAGGTGCTCTGTACTTGGAAGAAGTAGGAGAAAGTCAGAGAGCTCTATATTTCCTAAGCATCCCACATTGCTTATTTCTTAGATTAGATGAAAATGGGCAGCATTAAATGTGGAAAGCTGGCGACTCATCATAGAGTGGCCAAATCCCCTACAATGTAAATATACACATTAGAAACCTGAGGGATGGAAGAGCATGAGCTGGTAGAGGGTGACCTGGGTGTTTGGAGATGGCAGGAATGTATTATTAAGGCTACTGAAATAGCCGGTTAACTTCTCAAGTAAGCCCTCCCCCTGTCCCTCAACCATCTGAGTGTTAATGTACTAGAAGGGACAAGATAAAGAACTTCCATCTAGAACAATTTCAATCAAGTAATGTATTGCTGTTTCCAAACTGCTCCTGGTAAGAATGTCTGTGGTGATAAATTACCTTAAAAGTCCTGCCTCAATCGCATTAACACTGACGTACTAAAGACTAAAAACTCCTAACCTGTAGCCCCAACTTCACTCCTGAGCTTCACACTCATATTTTCAACCACTAGCTAGACATTTCTTTCTCAATGTTCTATGCTCCTTGAACTCTAAATGTCAAAACTGACATTCTGCCTCTGTGTTCTCTGCCATAAGTTTCTGCCAACATATTTCATCTATTCATGCTAGCCAGAAATTTAGAAGTCTTTTACTCTTTTCTTGCCCTATCTCCCCAGATCCAAGCAAGAAGTCCTACAATTTTATTCCTGAATGCTTTTATAATCCAATACTTCTTACCATCCTTAAAGTCACTGCCCTAGCTTAGATTCTCTATTTCTTCACTGTGTTAATGCCACAATTTCTTTCCTTACCTCCAAGTCTTTTATCTTGTTCTTTTGCAATCTGTCCTCTAGTGAGCTGCCGGGATTACCTCTGTGATTGAAAACATTTCAAGGACCCCTCTCTATTAACTGGTCACAATGCTGTCTTCACCCTCATCTCACAGTGTCATTTATCGGAGACCTGGTAACTTGCTCTGACCAAAAGAATTCAGCTAAATGACAATTCTAGTTCTAGGCCTTAAAAGATCTAACAGCTTTGACATTACTTTCTTGGGGCCCAGCTGTCAGGTGAAGATGCTCAGTCTAGGCTACTTCACGGTACGGTGACGGAGGTGGGCCCAGCCATTCCACCAACCTTTGCTGAGGCACCATTCACATGAGTAAAGCTATCACAGATGCTTCATCTTCAGCTGAGTTCTCAGCTGAATGAAGCCCAGCTGACACCAAAAACATGCCATAAAAGAATTGCCCAGCTGAGCCCAGCCAACCCACACAATTATAAGACAGAATATAATCATAATCACTGACATAATCATGTTGTGTTAAGTCACTAAGTGTTGGGGTAGCTTGTTTCACAGCAATAAACAGCTAAAACACTTTACCATACTATTTTCACTTATGTCGTTTCGGTTAGGCTTCCTTCTGTCATTTATAAGAGTTCTCATTAGATTATAATATAATATAGATTATAAAGGAAATACATTGTCTTAGTCTGTTTTATAGCTGCGATAACAGAATATCACAAACTGGGAATTTTATAAAGAACAGAAATTTCTTATCTCACAGTTGTGGGGTCTGGGAAGTTCAAGATCAAGGCACCAGCATCTGGTGTGAGCCTCCTTACTGCATTCTTACGAGGGAAGGTGGAAGGGCATGAGAGGATGAATGCTGTGCCCTTATATGGCAGAAGAGTGAAAGAGTGTAAACCCATTTCTACAAGCCAAGCCTCCCACCATTTTTTTAGAGATGAGGTCTCCATATGTCACACAGGCTGGCCTTAAACTCCCGGGCTTAAGCAATCTTCCTGCTTCAGCCTCCCAAGTAGCTGGGACTACAGGTGCATGTCACCGCATCCAGCTTCACAAGCCCTTTTATAGCAGCATTATCCATTCATGAGCACGGAGCCCTCATAACCTAAATAGCCTCCCATTAGGCCCACCTCCCAATACTGTTGCACTGAGGATTAAGTTTCAACATAAATCTTTAGAGGAGATAAAAACAGTCAAACCATGGCAACCATCCTTTTCGCTAAAGTTAATCAATTCAAGTACCCTCATTTTCACATCTAAATTAGAAAGTTACATAACTGGGAAGAAGTTGTAGAAAGACATGTAAGAACTGATGAAAAATATAGACTATTTCTGACAACTGTCTTATGAAGAGAAGTTACTAGAGTCACAAAACTCTTTACATAGTCTAATATGTATGGTAGAAAACTTCATTATACCCAAAATGAAAATACACCTACATTTGAAGCCAAGGTTACTAACAAATGTGATCTTGGGCCTCAGTTTCCTCTGAGATGTTCAATGATGGTACAACAGTAGCTCTCAGTTTTGAAGGGACACTAAAATTGGGAGAGTTTATTTAAGATACCACTGATGCACAGGCTCCACACACCAAATGAATCAGAATCTCAGAAACAGGGTCTAGTGGGGCAAAAGTGATTTTTGTCCCTTCTCTCCATTGCTTCTCCTACTTTTCCCAAAGAGAATGTAATTTTTTCCAAGCACATTGATCCAAATGTAGGCCTGGCCAAACTGTTACTGGTTTTTTGTAGCTGGCAACCTCCTACCATTAGACTAGATAGACTCTTGTTTTCTCTCTCACCTGCTCTGCACTATAGCCATCCCTTTAGGAGTAGCTGTTCTAAAGGTTCAGTGTTCAGACTCAAACTGGGCAGGGATGGAGGGTGGGGTTTGGAAAGGCTCTGCTGGGATTTTCAGTCTAAGTCACATTCTCTGGCTCAGCTTTACCAGAGAGCCCTGCATAAAGGATCGTGAAAATTTAAGCCTTATTTTTCCTGGGCTAGAAGAGGTAAATCTTCCTCACAAGGAAGGAAAGGAAAAGCAATTGGCCAAACAGAACTTGGGCATTCCTCAGACCTGGTTGTAATACTCCCTTGATGTCACCAAAACCTCACAAATAGCTTGAATATCTTGGATCTGCTCCTCTCTATAATCCATCAATTAAGATGTTCCTCAAAGTTTTTCTTGTGATTATCAAACCTTATGGGTTGGGATAAACAGAGGAAAACATGTATACTACAGATTTTCTTCTGAACACAATAATTTCTCTTGAAAAAAGGCAACGTCAAGTGACATGTTCAGAGTTCAGAGAATACAGTATATGAGGGCCCAAAGTTTATACAAAACAAATTTTGTTTTAATAAGATTTATGGCAAATATATCTGAGCCAGAAAACATTTTGTTTTCATTTATTAAGCTTGCCTCCATAAGTAAAGCAAAGGAATTGAGTGTATAGTGACAAGGCCCCACTTCTCTAGCTGGAACACAGGCTCCAGTGAGAAGCGGTTCCTCTCTCTGGGAGAGAGGATAGGAGTGAGGAGAATATATTCGAAGACTGACCTCTAAGGTAGATGTTGGCATTTCAGTCATTTTGGTGCACAGTCTTCCATGAACAATCCTGCTCCTCTGGTTTTCCCTGAGACTGAGACAGGGATCCACAGAGCTCAGCCATGGGACTAAAAGGATCATGAAAACTGTCATCATAAGCTACCTCTCCCTAGAAAGGAAGCATGCCTGAACTTTCTGTCCTGGGGCCATCTCTATCTTTCTCTCTCTTTTTAAGTACTTCCAATAAATAGTCCTCATTTTCTGTAAGAACCCAGTGTTACAGAATGCGTATTTCAGCCAAACCATTCTAGTGAGTTAGCAAAAACTGAAAGAGGAAAGAAGGTCTACAAATATTGTCAGTTAGCCCAGAAGTGATCCTGAAACAGGCTCTTAAGAACTATCCCATCAATTTGTTTTTCTCATCACACTTAGCAAGAAAATGGTGGTTAAACGCAATCTGAGAACCACCACCAATGGAATAAGAGAAGCCAGGTTTTCAGAACAGAGGTGCCAAATTATGACCAGAGTGAAGTGGTCTCCCCCTTTTTTTTTTCCAGTCTGAAAATTTCTAAATTTTCAACAAATACTGTATTAAACAATACTATATTAAAGATTAGTTTCAGTAAGTCTGAAAAAATTGGGCTAGTTTTTGTCTTCATAAACTCAGCAATAAAAGGCAGCTTTGATTTCTCCTTATATAGCATATGATTAATTTCTATCTAAAATACCTAACGAAGAAACAATCAAATAATGAATTTTTAAAAATCACCTTGGATGAAATGGTAGACTCTTCCTGATCAGTATTTTTGCACTTTTCTCCTGTATCTTGTTCTGCTGATGTATTTTCTGAACTTCCTGATGAAATTAATTGCCTCCTTCCTTGCTGTGTTGTGTTTAGTTGGGTTTTATCTTTGCAGATTTCTTCTTTTCCACTTCCCTGGATTACATTACCTTAAACACACATAAAGAAAAAGAAGAAAATTATCTTCTGTATCTTCAAATGTCAATAATCTATACCAAAAAAAGAAAAAAGAAAAAGGATTCGAGACCAGCCTGGCCAACATGGTGAAACCCGGTCTCTACTGAAAATACAAAAGATATCCAGGTACGGTGGTGTGCACCTGTAGTCCCAGCTACTTAAGAAGCAGAAGCATGAGAATCAGTTGAACTCAGGAGGTGGAGGTTGCAGTGAGCCAAGATCACACCACTGTACTCCAATCTGGGTGACAGAGTGAGCCTCCGTCTTAAAAGAAAAAAAAAATGCTAACTTGGAAACACTTATGTGCAAATCTCAGAAAGTATTAAGCAGCAAAATGGCTAAGAGCTCCAGGCCTGCATTCTACCAGGCTGAGATGCAAATGGGGACTCCATCCCTTAACTATTTCATCTCACCTTTCTGAACTTTGGTTTCATCATCTGGGTAATGGGAATTATAATTCATGGAATTATTAGGAGAAGTAAATGAAGTAAGATATGTAAACTATCTAGCAGAGTACCTGATACATGTTATTTTTTTTAATTGTAGAATTGAATTTCTCTAACAGAAAATCTGACTTATAGCTATCCAATGAACTTTACATATACTACTTTTTTTTTTTATTATACTTAAAAGTTCTAGGTTACATGTGTACAACATGCAGGTTTGTTACATATGTATACATGTGCCATGTTGGTGTGCTGCACCCATTAACTCGTCATTTACATTAGGTATATCTCCTAATGCTATCCCTCCCCACCCCCCGCAAAATAGGATCCGGTGTGTGATGATCCCCTTCCTGTGTCCAAGTGATCTCATTGTTCAATTCCCACCTATGAGTGAGAACATGCAGAATCTGGTTTTCTGTTCTTGCGATAGTTTGCTGAGAATGATGGTTTCCAGCTGCATCCATGTCCCTACAAAGGACACAAACTCACCCTTTTTTATGGCTGCATAGTATTCCATGGTATATATGTGCCACACTTTCTTAATCCAGTCTGTCACTGATGGACATCTGGGCTGAGTCCAAGTCTTTGCTATTGTACATATACTACTTATTAAACCCTAACATCTACAGTGAGGAATTAAACTTAAGCTCTTTTTTTTTTTTTTTTTTAAATGAAATAGAGTCTTGCTCTATCACCCAGGCTGGAGTGCAGTGGCACGATCTCAGCTCACTGCAACCTTCGCCTCCCTGGTTCAAGCAATTCTCCTGCCTCAGCCTCCCGAGTAGCTGGGATTACAGGTGCGCACTACCCTACACCTGGCTAAATTTTGTATTTTTAGTAGAGACGGGGTTTCATCATGCTGGCAAGGCTGGTCTTGAACTCCTCACCTCAGGTGATCCGCCTGTCTCAGCCTCCCAAAGTGCTGGGATTACAGGCAAACCCAAAATAACCCAAACAGGGAAGTGACTTCTACAGACTTTGCCGATGAAGTAAATAAATCTCAACAACAATGGATATTGTATCCCATAAAATACTTACCCAAAGTTTAATGCAGTTGGCAAACCTAAGTCACTATCACATTTTGTTAACAAATTCACATTGTCCAAGGCAAACTGTCCTTCTCCTCTACTTGCGAACGATGTCTTCATGAAGGCAGAAACTTTACATGCCTTGTTCACCGTACCTCCCTTGTCTCCAGTACCTTCAACTGTGCCTAGCACAAAACTGATGCTCAATAAATATTTCTGACTAAATGAATTTTGAACATAAACAATTTGTCCAAAGATTCCCTTAAGAGCCAGGATATAGGTATGTAAAGCAATCTGTAGTCATTATTCTAATGTTCTAAAGCAGGGATTAGCAAACTTTTTCTGTAAAAAGCCAGAAAGTAAACAGATTAAGCTCTGTAGGCCATACAGTGTCTGTCAGTACTACCCAACTCTGTCTTTGTAACATGAAAGCAGTCACAGACAATGCACATACGGTTGACCATGGTCATGTTTCAATAAACTTTATTTACAAAAACACGCAGTGGGCCAAATTTGGCCCATGGGCTGTAGTTTGCTTAGTCCAGTTCTAAAGGACATTCAAGTAGCCTAAAATAACATTCCCTCATTCAGTTCAGGAAAGAAATGCCAATAGAATACTGTCCATATTATCAAACAGGAATATCAATTGAACCAATATAAAAATAATACATTTATCAAATGAAACTGAGGAATAAACTATTATAATAACTAAATTTTAACTAAATTATTTAAACATTCATCAAGAATCTAAATTAGAAAATAGTTCATATTTTTGGAAACTGTCATAAACAGGACTTAATAGGACTGTGTAGCTTGGTACAACAAATGACCAAATGCTGTAACAGTTACGAATTAAACCAAGTGACATACTGAACTAGTGGTATTGCTGATTATGCTAAGAACTACAGTAAATTAAACAAGACACAGCTTCTACACAAATGGTAGTTTATATATTCCAAGTGTCACACATGTACCCAAAATTCTAAATTAAAATATATATATATTTAAAATAGTTCTTCAAAACTCCAAATTCTTTACTACAAACCGCCTCTAGGGACTAGAGCTACTTTTTTTTTTTCCTGCACGAGAAGCCATTTTGGTAATATTAAAATGCTCTTCACGAAGAGTGTATAAAAAACAAATAGCTTAAAATGGCTAACAACAGTCTTTATATCTGGTATGGCAAATATTCTTCTGAAATCCAAAATAGGTACAGTCAAATGATAGAAATATAAAAGAAATTAACTATTAATACAAAACAGCTTGATTTTAACTATTACCAATGGCACTTATATGAGCTGTTACACTAACACTACATGAACGATAGCTCAATTATATATATATATATATATATGTATCATTAAAAATACATCCATCCAATCTTACCCTTTAGAGGAACTACTCCCAAACAGCTATATTAACTATTGCATGTGTATACTTCTCAATTTTTTCCTGTGTTTAAGCAAATATATCTACAAATACATATGCATAAACATATACAGGACTAAAAGTACAAATGTTATTATTTCTGCGGTTTAAATACCTAGGATTGCAATTTCTGGATCAAAGTGTATTGTATATTTAAAAATTTAAGAGATACAAGTGATTTTGAAAGGCTGTACTAATTTATACCTCCACAAGTAATGTTCCATAATACTCCTTTCTGCCAACAGTGGATATTATCAATTGCTTAAATGTTGATAAGTTAATGAACAAAAAATGGTAACTAGTTGTTTTCAATTTACATTTTCCTACCTGATAGTAAAGTCATAACATTTACTATGTGTATTTATTATTCTGTAGTATGTCACACATAATGCCCAAAATTTCTACTGAGTTTTATCTTTTTTGTTACTAAGTAGACAATTTTCTAAAAACTTTCTTTTATAAGTGTGGTAGATAATGTATCTCAGTATACTGCTTGGCAGGCTATTATTTGCCTCTGACTTTATTTATAGTGTCTTTTGCATAGAAGTATTTTTCCTTTTTATTTAGGTAAATCTATCAATTTTTCCCTTAGGATTCCAGGTTCCCTATCATCTTAAGAAAGTGTACAGGAGTAATCAAAATATTTTTCCCATGCTTTCTTCAAATGCCTTGTTTTAATATTTATATTAAGACTATTAATTCAATAGAAATTTGTTTCTGAATATGGTATAAAGTAGTACTTTAACATTATTTTCTTCAAAATGGAGAGCCAATTTTCTCAACGTCATTTATTGAATAATATACCCTTTCTCCATCAGTTTGAACTGGTATGTGTTTATAAATTAAATGTATTTTTTAATCTGTTTCTGCATGTTTCATTCTTTTTTTTTTTCTTTTTTTCTGGTCTAAATTACCTATTCCTCTGCCAGAATTATCAACTACTAAAAGCAGGCATCAGGCCCAGATCAGGAGAGTTCCATGAAGAAACATAATTTTTCGATTATTCAAATTGTCCCTGACCATATATGCAAATAATTCAGTGCTCTAACATTAAAATCTCACATAGAAGGCACACATAAAGAAAAATACGGACTAACCATAATATAGATAAGAGATGTCCTAAACCAAATATTAGCAAATTTAATCTAACAGAGTATAAAAATAAAAAGTTATCAAAAGACTGAACTTATTCCAGGAACACAAGCATAGTATATTACATTAGTATATCTACCAATATCATTACTTACATTAACACACGAAAATGCAGAACTATTTCTATACCAATACATTTTTAAATAATTCAACAGTTATTCCTGAAAATAAAATGTAAAAATAAAGTGAACCATACTAAACATGATATAACTATTTATCAGAACCTAATACCAACCATATAAAATGCTAAAATATTAAGAGAATTTCTATTAAAATCATGAACAAGAACAGACCAATTTTAACCATTTTTATTTAACGTTTATAGGGTTCAGCTAATAAGACAAGAAAAGAAAGCAGTAGATAGATCAGAAGAGCCAAAATTACCCTAATTCTATAGATAATATGATTCTACAGCTAGAAAATATAAGGTTCAAAAACTACTAAAATTAAATAACTTGGCCAAGTTGCTGGAAACAAAGTAAACAGAATGACTAGCACTTTACATAAACGTAAGTACAGTTTGAACTATAGTCCAATTAAAATAATGTATAAATGCTCAATATTTATAATATGCATCAAATTGCCATGGTGAAAATATTCACAGTACAAAATTAAATGCAAACCAAACAGTTGGGGGACTAGTTCAATCTTCATCAGCATGTACCACTTTTTACAACTTCATGTTGGTAGCTTAGAAGATGCAGGAAGAGGAGCTCTATAGAATAGCATGATACCAGTGAAAATATAAAAGTTCCTTTTTCAATCTACCAGGAGTATCCTAACCTAAGAGTTAAGATTAGTCTTGTGGCCTGGAAGGCTGAAGGAACAGAGATAACTGGAGATCAAGAAAGAGGAGACTCTGAAAACCTTTGCCTAAATATATTTACTTCTCCATCACTAATGGACATTTAAAAAAATTCAGCCCAGGCCTAAGAAACTCACGACAACATCCAAGAGCTAGTACCTGAGACATAAAAAATAAAATAAATTAGAACTATATTGGCTGTCCACTTTCAACACTTCTATTCAAGATAGCACTGGAAGTCCTAGCCAGAGCAATCAGACAAGAGAAAAAGTAAAGGGCATCCAAATCAGTAAAGAGTCAATAAGTCAAACTGTCACTGAGTCAAACTGTCACTGTTTGCCGACGATATGATCATATACGTAGAAAACCCTAGAGATGCATCCAAACAGCTCCTAGAACTGACAAATGAATTCAGCAAAGTTTCAGGATATAAAACCAGTGTACACAAATCTGTAGTACTGCTATACACCAACAGTGACCAAGCTGAGAATCAAATCAAGAACTCAACCCCTTTTATAATAGCTGCAAAAAACAAACAAACAAACAAAACAAAAACAAAAACAAAACTTAGGAATATACCTAACCAAGGATGTAAAGGACCTCTACAAGGAAAACTACAAAACACTGCTGAAAGAAATCACAGATGACAAACAAATGGAAATATATCACACGCTTATGGATCGGTAGAATCAATATTGTGAAAATAACCATACTGCCAAAAGCAATCTACAAATTCAATGAAATTCTCACCAAAATACCACCATCATTCTTCACAGGACTAGAAAAAACAATCCCAAAATTCATGTGAAACCAAAAGACAGCCCAAAGCAAGTCTAGCCAAAGCAATACTAAGCAAAAAGAACAAATCTGGAGGCATCACATTACCCGATTTCAAACTATACTACAAGGCTACAGCCAGCAAAATAGTACGGTACTGGTATAAAAACAGGCACATAGACCAATGGAACAGAATAGAGAACTCAGAAATAAAGCCAAATAATTACAGTCAACTGATCTTTGACACAGCAAACAGAAATACAAAGTAGGGAAAGGACACCCTATTCAAATGGTGCTGGGATAATTTGCAAGTCACATGTAAAAGAATGAAACTGGATCCTCATCTCTCACCTTATACAAAAATCAACTCAATATGGATTAAAGACTTAAATTTAAGACTTGAAACTATAAAAATTCTAGAAGATAACATCAGAAAAACCCTTCTAGACATTGGCTTAGGAAAAGACTTTATAATCAAGAACCCAAAAGTGAATGCAGTAAAAACAAAGATAAATAGATGGGACTTAATTAAACTAAAAAGCTTCTGCACAGCAAAAGATAATCAGCAGAGTAAACAGACAACTCACAGAGTGGGAAAAAAATCTTTGCAAGCTATGCATCTGACAAAGGACTAATACCCAGAATCTACAAGAAAAAACAAATTAGCAAGAAAAAAACAAATAATCCCATCAAAAAGTGGGCTAAGGATATGAATAAACAATTCTCAAAAGAAGATATACAAATAGACAACAAACACACGAAAAAATGCTCAACATCACTAATTATCAGGAAAATGTAAAGCAAAACCACAGTGCGATATCACCTTACTCCTGCAAGAATGGCCATAATTTAAAAATCAAAAACATAATAGACGTTGGTGTGGATGTGGTAAAAAGGGAACACTTTTACACTGCTGGTGGGAATGTAAACTAGTGCAATCACTATGGAAAACTGTGGAGATTCCTTAAACAACTAAAAGTAGATCTACCATTTGATCTAGCAATCCACTACCGGGTGTCTACCCAGAAGAAAGGAAGTCATTATATGAAAAAGACACCTGCACATACACTTTTTATGAAAAAGACACCTGCACAATTTGCAATTGCAAAAACATGGAACCAGCCCAAATGCCCATCAATCAATGAGTGGATAAAGAAATTTTTATATATATATATATAAAAAATCACATAATAGCACTTGTTAAATGAAAAAAATTAGGGTGGTATTTGATAAATGGCACAAAGTAATAGCCTATGTTTTAAATTAGACTTCATGTTCACAACTAAAAACTACTAGGCTAAGCTATACATTTACACAACCTCTATCTCCATAGAAATAGTTTATAGTTTTTCTTCAGAAAAACTTTCAAATTCTGTTTACTGTTTTCTTGAAAGTCAGCATTAGTAGAAACAAAAACCTACCTCCACTGATTGCTGGTACTGAAAGGTTTTGATCACTTAAATGTTCTGCTAACATCCAAGCTGGAAGGATTCTTTTCCTCTCGGCAAGGATTCGCTGCTGCTTACTGAAGTCTCTATTTTCACCTAGGAAAGACTAAAAAGGCACCTATAAATTACTAAAAATAATCACGTCTTTAATGAATTTGCAAAATATTTGCTTTGCAGAATACTACCATTATAATACCCATATGCAACTGTAGACTGAGTTCATCAAATTTCTTAAACAAAGAAATTATTTCTATTAGTTTAAATGTTGGATTACTGCCATATTCTCTAGAGCTTAACTTAAAATCAGCAAAAGTAGATAAATGCTAGCAATATTATCATAATAGGCCTAATTTCAGTTGTCTTTTCTGCCTTCATCACAATTTGAAGAACATATTATAAATGGATGAGATCTCAAATTTCTCACCACACTATTTGTGGGAGTCATCTGGGTCTTGGCTATTTCTGTGCTTCCTTCCAGTTGTGAGGCACCAGTAGTCTCATGAGGTAAATTAATCACGGGGGATTTTGGTGTTTCATTCAATATATTATCTTCATCAAGCATTTGACTGTTTCTATAAGATAAAATAGAAACTTGTCTTTAATTTTAACACTCTTCTGCTGCCTTAGAACTACATCTAAGTTATGTCCCTTTTCTCAGACTTAGCAAAAACAAAAAAGCAAATTATAGTATATTAGAATAAAATATATAGACTAGAATATGTTCTTTATTTCCTACCTGCTGTATTGCCATAAAATACATCAATCTTTCCAAATCATGGGCCTAGAAACCACAATTATTTTTGAGATGTGTGTCAGCCATCTTTCTTAAGGCATAAGAGCTCTTTATTTAATATTTGTCCAGATGGTCCACAAAAATTAAGATCACCACCCAGCCTCTAGAGAGAAAATGTAAACTGCAAGGGCATCAGCTAAGCTAGTCAGACGCTTGGAGAAAAAATAAATAAAATTCTGAGTTTAAGTTGACACACTGCTACCGAAGTTCAGGGAAGTATTAAAGAGCTACTTATGAAATATCCCCAAACTTGTAGTATAGCTGCAAGCTAAATGTTCTGGAACAGGAACATCCATGGTCACATGTGGGACACGCCAGCAGAACCAATTACCTCATACTCCTGCAATATGCAGTCAGATCATCCAAAGTTGTTGGGTTATTATTACTTACGTATGCATAGACATGATCCAACAAATTTGTCTTTTCGAAAATTTGAAACTACAGATGAAATACTACTCAGAAATAACAAGGAGTGAACTACTGATGTGTGCAAGAATATAGATGAATCCCAAAGGCATTTTGCTAAGTGAAAGAAGTCAGACACAAAAGGTATATTGTATTACTCCATTTATATGACATCATGAAAGGTAAAGCTAGAGGGACAGAAATCATATTAATGGTTGCCAGGGATTAGGGGTGGAGTGAAGGGACAGACTACCAAGAGCCATGAGAGAACATCTGGGGAAATGGAAATGTTCTATATCTCACTCTAGTAGTATTTTAAATGACTATATTGTCATTTTTAGTGCACTGAATTGCACATTTAAAAGGGATGAAGTCTACTGTGTGTAAATTGTCCTCATTAAATGTGAATTTTTAAAAACTAAAGACATAAGATTTTAGAAGTGTGTCTAGCTGAGAAGAGTCTAATTAACCATTTGTTTTGTTTGTTCATTTTAGTATTTCTTATACGGGAATAATCTCCTTCGAAGGCAGTCTTCAATTTCAATGGCAAGAATTAGCCAAAAGAGCACATTTACTTAGAGTAAATTACTATGCGCATCACATTTTTTGTTCATTCAGTCAATATTTTTAAAACTTCTACTGTGTGTCAGACACTGTGCCAGGTGCTGGAAACATATCTTGGAAATGTCTGATTGTCCTATCTATGAAAGTTCACTCCACTACAATACCCAGACCCATTTTACTCATAGGTTACAGATGTACTTCCAAATTATATTTTTTTTCAAGTTTTCTTAATATTTAACATGAAAAACATTAATAAACATTCAAGAGTAGTGATGATTTTTCACAATTTATAGTATTAGGAATTAAGTAACATCGTCAATTCCATTTCTAGTTTATTTTCTATTCTGGCATAAGTCTGAGATGAATTCATACACACTCTATAGTCCATATGTAATTTGTATTAATAGTTACCCACAACAAATGTAATAACAAAAAAATCTCAGAACAAAATTCTCTTTAACATTTCATTCAAAAAAGTACAAGCACAAATTATTCTATTACACATTTATTTAAATATCGAACACTGTCACTGTGATATATATTTTTATTTTATCTTCAAATACTTGTATGAGTAATCAACTATCACAGGATTTATAAAGCATCATTACAGAATATTTTAAATAAAAAATTAAAACTTGGAAAGTTAAATGCAGTCTAATAAAGGTAATAGAGTTATCATCTTTTATAATCACTTTATTGAAAAATAATCCATATAGCCATAAGATTCATCCTGTTAAAGTGTACTATCCAGTGGTTATTAGTATGTTAACAGAGTTGTGCAACCATCACCAATATCTAATTTTAGAACATATTCATCACCTCAAAAAGAAATTCCATATGCATTAGCAGTCTCTTCCCATTGCCTCTTCCTCCTGCTCCTGGCAACCATTAATCTACCTTCTGTCTCTATAGATTCGCATTTTCTAGATATCTCATATAAATGAAATACAGTATGTGGTCTTTCATGTCCAGCTTTTTCACTTAGCATAATGTTTCAAGATTCATCTGTGTTGTAGCATATGTAAATATTTCATTCCTCTTTATGGTCAAATAATATTCTACTGTATGACTACACAATACTTGTTTAACTCAATAGTTGTTGGACAGCTGAGTTATTTCCACTTTTTGGCTATTATGAATAATGCTGCTGTGAACATAGATGTACAAGTTTTTATGTGGGTACAGGTTTTCAATTCTTTTGGGTATATACATAGGAGTGGAAATGCTTAGCCGCATAGTAATTCCATGTTTAAACTTTTGAGGAACTGCCAGAATATGTTCCAAAAAGGCTATACCATTTTATAATCCCACCACAATGTATAATAGTTCAGTTTCTTCACAACCTCACCAACACGTATTATATTTTTGATTATAGCTTTCCTAGTAGATGCGAAGTGGTATCTCATTGAGGTTTTAATTTGCATTTCCCTGTGACTAATGATGTTGAACATTTTTTCATGTTCTATTGACCATTTGTATACCTTCTTTGGAAAAATGTCTATTCAAATCAGTTATGCATTTTAAAATTGGGTTGTTTGCCTTTGCATTGTTGAGAATTCTTTAGATATTCTGAATGTTAAGTCTGTTATATGTGATTTACAAACATTTTCTCTCATTCTGTGGTTGTCTTTTCACTTTCTTAACTGTGTCCTTAGAAGCACAGAACTTTTAAGTGTAATGAAGTCCAATTTATCTACTTTTTCTTTGTTTGCTTGTGTTTCTGGTGTTATAACCATTGCCTAATGCAAGGTCACAAAGATTTATACTTGTTTTTTTCTAAGAGTTTTATAGTTTTAGTACTTATATTTAGGCCTCTGATCCATTTTAAATTAATTTTTATATAGTGAGCAGCGAGAGTCCAACTTCATTCTTTTGCATGTGGATATCCAATTGTCCCAGCATCATTTGTTGAAAAGACTATTATTTCCATTTAATTGTCTTGACACCTTTGTCAAAAACCAACTGGCCCTAAATGTGGGGGTTTAATTCTGGACCCTCAATTCTATTTCCTTGATCTATACATCTTTCTTTACACCAGGACTGTCCTGATTACTGTAGGTTCATAGTAGGTTTTGAAATCAAGAAGTGTGAACCCTCCGACTCTTTTCTTCTTTTCTAAGATTGTTTTGGCAATTAAGTTATTCTTAAGTCTTTCAAATATATTCCAAATTTTGTTTAAATATGTTATGCATTTTCAAATCTTTAATATAAAATATGCTACTATTATGAATGAGCTGGATCTAAAAATACATTTTAAATAAACATAAATGAATTCAGAACTTGCATGTTATCATACTATCATGACATTTTCATTAATGTTTTATTGTTTCTTCAATATCAGTGATTAAAATTAGTATTTATATGGAATCCATGTACTTAGATTTTCAACAATTTGAAAAAAAAGTAATTAAGTATAGCAAAGGATTTACTTTACTTTCCTCATAAGTGTCTTAAAATAAATAATCTCCCTAGAGTGAAAATGTCATACTTCCTCATCAGCAATGAAACTCAGCTATGAAAACAAAATGTTATACTTATCACATTATCACTCAATTTAATATCTTCAGATATTTCATTAATGCATTCAAAAAACCAACACTTACTAAACACCCACTATTGGGGAGGAAGAATTAATATTAGTGCTTCTAAGTGAAATGTGCTATAATTGAATTTACTAAAATATAAAACCAACTATTCTTTTTCTTATTTGGTTTTCTCTTTGACTTCTCAAAAAAGCATGGGTTTTGGTACTCCTGGCAGAATAATTTCACAGATACATATGTAGAGAAAAGAGTGAAAAATGAACAAACTAGAACTGACATATATAGACTTAAATGTTCCTTCAAAATAGGTAATGAGTAGGACTAGTTATACAGAATCTAAATACTATAAAAAAAATTTTAATGTGAGTAAAAGGAAAAACTAAAGAAATGACAAGCTTTTCTATGGTTGGTTTGTGGTTCAGATCCCTCTCTTAAATTCACACTGGTTGGAAGAAAAGAATTATGGCAAGGGAGTCCTAACAACTTCTACAAAGCACATAAACTTTTTCTCTATTCTTTTTTAATGTCTTAAATATTTCAACATGCAAAAATACAGAGAATATATGTAGTCTATCTACATATCTATGAATATAAATACTTGTGTATCCACCACCCCAATAGAAACATTTTCTCATATTTGCTCCAGATTAATTACAAATACAATTCAAGCCCTCTCCATACCAGCCTCAATCTTGCTCCTTTCCCTACCATTCCTTCTCCAAAAGTAAACATTAACCTGAATTTGATGCTTATTATTCCCATGCATGTCTTTATACTTTCATTATTTGTAGGTATGCATCCATTATTTTATAGAAATTATGTATGTTTTATATGTTCATAACCTTTTTGGTTTTTTTACTTCAACATTATGGTGGGGAGATTTATCCATGTTTTAACCTGAACTCTCTCTTAGTTCATTCTCGTTCATATAATTATAGGACTATACCAAATTTATTTAGCCTTTCTGCAGGTGTTTTCACAATTCAAATGAGTGCTATAGTAAACATTCTCATACAGCAGGGGGTAGTTGGTAAGAGCATCAACTCTGGAAACAGCTGGCTTGAGTTTGGATCCCACCTCTGCCATGTATTAAGCTGTGACCTTGGGCAAGTCTTAATCCTTCTGTGTCCCAATTTCTTCATCTGTCATATAGGGATATTAACAATACCTAGTCCTTATAGACATTATTATGGAGAATAAAAAGTTCATACATGTAAAGCTTGTACAACAGTAAGCAGTGTTTTTATGCGGTTGACCCTGCAAAACAGAGCTAGTTCAAAAAACGGGAAAATCCCAATGATATCAAGAAACGTCTAAAAGTCTATTTCAATGCTTCCTATCTAATACATATCTAATATCACTTCCCCTTGCTAGCAGACAGTGGACTCTCCCTCTCTGGAAATCAGGCAGCTGCCTCCCCTGGGTAGACATCTCTCATGATGATACTCAAATTCAAGATCTGCCCCCACCTTCCCTCATGGCTTCTAGTCTAATAACCAGGGTTACCTCATCATTACCTGACTACGGAAGTACTGTCCTTGCTTCAATAGGAAACTAAATACTCATTAAGAAGCTACAGGACCTAGCTACTGGCAGAAACCACAAGAATGTGCCTGTAATGGTGTGACATAGTAAGAAACGCATATTTTGGTCTTCATTTCTGGTTCCTGGCTAGAGCTCCGAAACAAATGAAAGGAGCATCTTTTGTTATTCACAATATACCCCTTTAAACCACACCTGAATGTATGTTAATGAGGTGACTTTTGGAAAGCCTCTAAGGATGAAGGGCTAGTTGTTAGGAAAACCAATCATGATTAGAGGGTAGGAACTCCCAGCCTCACCACCAGGGAGGGAAGAGTGGCTGGAGATTGACTTAATCACATTGGCCAATGATTTACTCAATCATGCCTTTGTAATGAAGCCTCCATAAAAACCCAAAAAGACAAAGTTCAGAGGACTTCCAGGTTGGTGAACAAGAACGTGTCCATGTGCTGGGACAGTGGTGTACCCCAACACTCCACTGGAACAGAAGCTCTTGGCTGGGGACCCTTCCAGACCTCACCCTATGTATCTCTTCATCTGGCTATTAATTTGGATCCTGTAATATAGCACTTGTAATAAATCAGTAATCTAGTAAGTAAACTGTTCCTGAGTTCTGTGAGCCCTTCTAACAAATGACAGAACCCAAGGTTTAAATAGGTTGAGAAAAGTACAGTGCTGTGAAAGTGGGTTTATTTTCAGTTTCATCAATACGAAAAAATACAAAATTCACTAATCCTATAACCTGATATATTTAAAGTGTGACACTGGCCTTAAAGACACTGGTCTTTCATACTAAGGGAATAAGCTAATTTGAATCAATATAAATGAAATTTAAATAGATATATAATAGTTTAAATAAGTTGTCAGGCAAGGACCATACTGTGTTTCATAGGCATGCACATTTTCCTAATTTTTGAAAAAATTATGTAATTCTATTATGAAAGTTTATTGTAACAAAAAAAAATCAGTTCTTTACATGTCTCATTTCAACAGCTAGTTTAAAATAGCATGCTTCATACATGTATGATAAGAGAAAAAGACATGTATTTTAATGTAGTAAGCAATGGTTAATGAATTTCATTTAACTAAAAAGCAACTTCTTGACATTTTTTTCCACTTACATTTAAGCATTTTTAGATATAATTTATATATGAAATGCACATATCTGAAGTGTGAAATTTGATTAGTTTTGACAAATGCATACACCCACATAATCTGCACCCTTAACAAGACACAGAATATGTCCATATTTGTTTAAAAGCTGAAACAAAGTCAAACAAAAAGTTCCTTTGTAGCTTCTTACTAGTCAATCCCCTTGGAAACAACCATTGATTAAATTTCTCTTTAACAGATTAGTTTACTTATTACAGAATTTTATATAAATGTAATCATATAATAGACACTGTTTTGTGACTTGCTTTTCTTTTTGGTAGATTCCTCAGGATTTTCTAAATACACAATCATGTCATCTGCAAATAAACACAGTTTTACTTCTTCCGTTCAAATCTGATATATTTTATCTTTGTTGTATTCCCAATCTTAGGGGGAGAACTTTCAACATTTCACTAACAGGTTTTTTGTAGGAAAAAAGTTTCCTTCTTTTCCTTGTTTTCTCAAAAATTTTAAAAATCATGAACAGGTGTTGAATTTTGTCAAAATTATTTTTGAGCATCTATTAAAATGACAGTTCTTTAGTCTGTTATGGTGAATTGCTTTAATTTTTATACGATAAACTAACCTTGTATCCCTTGGACAAGCCCCACCTGGTAATAAGAGTATTATCCTCTTTACATATTGCTGGATTTGATTTGTAAATACTTTATTATGAGGAATATTGATCCATAGTTTTGAGGTTTTTTTGTAAAATCTTATCTGATTTTAGTGTCTAAATTATAGAAGCTTCCTAAAATGAGCTGGGAAGTATATCCTCTTCTATTTTTTGAGAAAAAAGAATAATATTGGCAATATTTCTTCCTTGTAAGTTTAACAGAATTCATTAGTGAAGATCCTTATGGGAAATACTTAAATTATGAATTCAATTTTTTAAATAAATATAGAATTCATCAGATTTCTATTTTTCCTGAATCCGTTTTGTTTTTTAAGAAATGTACCCATTCATTTCAACTGCCAAATTCATTGGCATAAAGTTTTACATAATATTTCCTCATTCTTCCTCTAAGGTCTGCAGTATCAATAATGATATCCCCTCTTCTACTGTTGATACTGATAATTTGTGTTTTCTCACTTTTTTCTCGGTAAGCCTTACTACAGTTTCATCAATTTTATTAATCTTTTCACCAAACCAGCCCATAGCTTTACTGTTTTTGTTCATTTTCTATTTCACTGACTTCTAGTTCTTACTTTTTTTCTATTTTCTTTGGGATTAATTTGCTTTTTGTCTATCCTCCCAAAGTAGAAGCACAGATCACTGGTTTTATAGATTTCTTCTTTTCTAATATAGGCATTCGACTATAAACTTCCCCCTAAGGGCCAATTTAGCTGCATCTCACAAATTTTTATGCTGTTTTCAATATCACTCTGTTCAAAATGTTTTCCAATTTCCCTATGACTTCTCTTTGACCCAAGGGTAATTTAGAAATGTGTTATTTAATTTCAAAATATTTGTATATTTGTGTAGCTATTTTTAATGATTTCTGAATTAATACCATTGCTATCAGAGAACATACTCTGCATAATTCTGTCCATCTACTTCTATAAGTCTAGTTTATGCATTCTATAATTTAAAAGCTGAAATGAAGCCAAGTGATCTTCTAATGAAACTAAAAAACCTAGTATATGAATTTTAACTGTAAGTCAGACATCAGTATATTTATTCTAATACCTCATTTCCTCAGTTTCTCTGTTCTATAGTTTCTGCTATTTTTATAAGAAAGAGGAGTTAGACAAGTGTAAGTTGGAAGTTAATACCTTAATAAAATTCAAAAAGGTAAAAAAATGAGGAAAAGGTAGTCAATTTCAAATTAACTATATTGAATACTGTTAGATGGAAAATACATTCTGAATATGATGGTAAAAGACACCACCTATGGGAGCAACTGCTATCAAGGCATAGTAAGTTTCCAAAGTCAAATGTTTTCTAGAAATAGATACACATGTGCGTGTGCACAAAACACACATACATGCACATGCCTGCACACACACAAGTACACACACTTTACACACCTACTCTATCTCCAGTTTAATGGTTTCTACTGGTTCCTACTGAAGGATTTGTGATGGCTGAGGAATTAGATTAAAAATAACATTCTTACTCTCATTTCATCAAGACTTACCTTAAGGTACATTCCATTTCCACTTCAGAGGGTATAGAGAGAACGCGGAAAATGTATTTGTCAACTAACAAAGAAAAACTATCTCCAGGATTCAAATAGCACCATAGATTTGTCTTTAATGGTAAGAGCTGACTCTTCTCTGAAGACTGATAAAAACATGGATTTGTGTGTATCTAACAAATTAAAAAAGAATATAATTAAATGTTAAAAAGAATATAATACAATAATGTTGTAACTCAAAATTACGACAAAAATACAATTAAATATGAATTCACAACTTTGGTATCAAAACAATTTAAGCATAAACTTAGACTTAAAAGTTTAATAAATCTAACTCCTATGAGTACCATAATTATTATTTATATACAAAAGAGAAAAGAAGCTATGGTATACCTCCCATTTCTCCAGGAATCAAAGAAAAAAAGCAAAGTTATCAACTAACTGGTTAAAAGAGTCTTCTATTTTGCTTAATAGAGACAACTGGACATCACAAGAAGAAACATGAAAAATAATTCTTAGTATGGAAAAACTGAGTCCCCCAACTTCCATATCCAAAACACACTAACTTCCTGACAATGGCTAGTTTCCTTACCATTTATTTTCTCCTACTAATTTCTTACTACAATTAAAAAATAAGAAACTACAATGCTATGGTTTGAATGTGTCCCCCAAAGTCCATTTGTTGGAAACTCCAACCCTAAGGCAACAGTGCTGACAAGTAGGACTTTTAACATGTAGGTCATAAGGGAAATGTCCTCATGAATGGATGGATTAATGACATTATCACAAGAGTGGATTCATTATCTCGGGAGCAAGTTTGCTATCTCAAGAGCGAGTCTGTCATAAATGCAAGTTTCGCCCTCTCTTGCTTACTCTCTCATGCATGTTCTCTCTCCATGTAATGCCTTCCACCACGTTATGACGCAGCAAAAAGGCTCTCACCAGATGCAGCCCCGGCATTTTAGACTTCGCAGGTTCCAGAACGGTGAGCCAAATAAATGTCTGTTCATTATAAATTACCCAGCCTCGGGTATTCTGTTATTGCAGCACAAAATGAACTAAGACATATGGGAAGGAAGATTCTAATCAAATCTCTCAAACCAACAACATGGCTTTCTTTCTACCTCCTGAAAGAGGAATCGTCTTATTTGTTTAAATGAAACTCCCACTATGAAGATCATCCACATTCAAATCAAAGTAGTAAACAGATCTCAAAGTTAGAACTATTGCAATATCTACTATTTTAAATTATGTTTGCCACTATTTCCATGTTAGCAAAGATAACAAGAGTTGCTTCGAAAAACAAAAAAGACCTATTATGAGGTGCCTTAAAAATTCTAACCAGATTCAAGCTAAAATTGGCCATTTCTATAAGTCAAATAGTCTTTTTGTCATCAATATCACTGGGTTTTTAAAATAAATAAGCTTTAGGATATGACAAGGTAATCTACATAGTGCAGATCTTTGTGTGTGTGTGTGTGTGTGTGTGTGTGTTTTAAAGCACAATCTTATATAGAGTACCTATCTCTATTACCCTTCCTTCTATCTATTTCATCAGTTTAAATGAGACTTTTTCTGGAGATATCACAGCAAAGTAATTACCACCCTGGGAATGGACATACGCTGAGCAATAACAACAACAAAAAAGACACATCTTTGAAGCTAGAATGAATATAATCCACCTGGTTCTGACCATTCAATTTCATGAGAATCTGGCCATACATCATATTTCTATCCTTTAAATCTGTGTTATAAGAAAGCAGTAAAATAAAACTTGGAGATAAAGAGCAGAGGTAGAAATTTAAAACAGAGATGACACAAATTTGGTCGGCAGGTAGAAATTTAAAACAGAGATGACACAAATTTGGTAGTTTATTAGTCAAACTATACATAAGATTACATAAGAATGGAGATGCAGTGTGATTTATGCAATATTATATTCCTAAAAAGAGTAGTGAATGTTTGATTTTTAAATTCAAGTTATAATTTTAACAATGTTTACAAATCTTTCACCATGCTAACAGCCACTCCTAATTTCTGTCTCTCAAAGCTGTCCTCTGGCTCTTGGCAGGTTAAGCTTTTGAGTGCAACAAGCACATGACAAATCCACAGGATCTGAGCTTGTGTCCACTGCTGAACTTGGGAATCGTGCCCTGTATTCCTCATCCTTTTGGGCAAAGGCTCCCTTTCCTTGAGTATGTCATGGTCATCAGAGTCAGGAATGTTGAAATAACAAGAGAAGCAAGAGTCAGAACAGGAATCCACATAGCTTTGGTCTGAACTCTGAATATTCTTTAAGTGAGGCTTGCTTCTGATTATAGGCTAAGGCCATGTTTTTATTCATGAGCATTAAAAAAATTCAGATGAGTCTCTAAACAACGTTAAATACTGACATAGTCCCAAACTTACAAAGGCTAGGATGTTAAATACAATGGCATAAAATTGTAAGAGTGGAAAAGGTAAAATGCTTAAGGAAACTACATTTCTTTACAAAGGTATCACAAACCCAAAGATAATGCAATATTCTGTTTGAGTATATTTTCCTCAGTGGAAAGCACTTAATATTTAAATTATAGTTGGTTAAACATTGGTAGTCAGCAAATCCAGCCACAAAGAAAGTGAACCCATGAGTATGGTCCATGATCATCTTTTCCTTTTCCTAAAACTGTTCATACAGGAGATTCCAAAATGAAGAATAAAAATGACATTAAAGTCTAATGTTTGATCCTGTAACGTAAACCTAAATTCACATTACTCACTGAATAAGTTAAAAAATCAATGTCAAACTACGATATGCTCCAACTAAAATGCTACACATACATGAAGTCCAAAAGGTAGTTTTTAAAAAGTTACAAAGTATACAAAAATCTAACAATATTAATAAACAAAAAGGAAGATTACACGCCAAAAAATTAGGAATGAAAACAATGACATAATTACATAAAAAATAAAAGTTTTGAAAAATAACAAAATACTGTAAATACTTTATAGCAATATATTTGTAAATATGGCCAAAATAGACAATTACCTAATAACACCAAATAGATTTTTTTAAAGTATGTTTACATGTATGTATGTGCAGCCTGTTTGAAAGTATTTAATTTTTTTTTCTTTTTTTGAGACAGAGTCTTACTCTGTTACCCAGGCTGGAGCGCAGTGGCGTGATCTCTACTCACTGCAACCTCTGATTCCAGGTTCAAGCAATTCTCGTGCCACAGCCCCCTGAGCAGCTGGGACTACAGGCGCCCGCCACCACAACTGGCTAATTTTTGTATTTTTAGTAGAGATGGGGTTTCACCACTTTAGCCAGGCTGGTCTCAAACTCCTGGCCTCAAGTGATCTACCTGCCTTGGCCTCCCAAAGTGCTGGGAATACAAGCGTGAGCCACTGCACCTGGCTTGAGAGTATTTAATTATTATAGAAAGGAGATTGAATTGGACTTGTAATATTTCAAAAGTACAATCAATAATTAAAAATCTTTTCAATCCCTGCCAAAACCCCTTTTTCTGAATATTCAAACTTTTCTTGATACCACAAAAGTGTTAAGGATCCCCAGCTGCTTCATGAGACAAGTTTAACTTTGATTCTAAAAGCAAACAAGGGCAGAAAAATATTGGCAAACCCAGCCTCACTGTGATTAAAAGATATAACTACCTACACGAGAGACGTAATGTTGGTGTGTGCCTTTTAACAAATTCATGAGATTATAAATTCAAACTTCAATAGGTTATGCTATAACTTTAGAAGTGGTGCAAAGGATGCATTATCCCTGCAAAAAATGGAACTAAAATACAAATCAATTTCCTACAGCTTTCTCTTAGAGTTATCATTAAATATTAAAGAATGATAGATGTATACCCCCCAAAAGCACCTTAATTTCAGTGTTTTTTTTTTTTTTTAATTTGGATAGCTTTTTTTTTACAACAAAATAAGTTGAGGAAGGCTATTATTATAGGATTTTCTAGATATTTCACAAGTACACTTTTAATTTCAAGAGAAGAAAAACAATCTCAATTCAAGAACTTTGTGCAATAAAAAAAACCACAAGCACCCAAAGATGTATATATTGAGGGTCAATAACAAAAGGCAAAAAAGAAAAACTACAACTTATATGTAGTTATAGAGCTACTGCCTCAATCATCTAAGACCCCAAGTGAGTAAGATTTTATTAAAATGAAATAAAAGCACCAACAGCTATGAATTTACCCTGAGGGCATAACCAATCACTGGTGATACAGTCATTTACAAAGAACATCATCAGTTTGCTTTTGTAATGTCTTTTCTCTCTGCTGATACTAGGCTGTAGATTAAATTTAAATGACATATAAAAAAGCTAACATCCTCTCCTCATAAGCTAGCATCATCTCCTCATGCACCATTTCCAAGAACTGCTGGAGAGCTACAGCATTTTTTGTAGGAGACGTATTAGAGGGAAAAAGGCAGAAAGTCATTCAATGTAAAAGTACAAATTAGTAATTGCCCTAATTGCATTCAACTCTCCTTGTCAAAGCTATTTTTTTATTTGGTGGTAAGTTTAGATTTCCAAGTTAAAGAAAAGCAGAAAAACATTTAATCACTTAAATATAATTTGGGGTATGCAGTATACAGATGGGATCATCATAACAAAACATTTGCTATATTCATTTATGTAATTTTACAAATATTTTTAACTAAAATTTCCCTCTTGACATTTCATTACACTTGTATAGACACCTTGCTTTAGTAGATCAAAGAATTTGTGACTGATGAGGGAACAGAGAATAAGTGATATTTAACAAACATTAAGATAAAATGAATGAACTAGAAGTCACTTGTCCATCTCATTCTGATTTTCAAGATCTTTAAACTTCCACTAACAATTAAAATCAGTGTTAGAAATTCTCTAAATGTCTTTAAATTGCACCTTGTAGACAGTGCAGCTACAATAAGCTGCTAAATAAATACATCAATCTATTTCAAGATAATGGGCATTTTATTGAAACTATATTAATATAAACAAGGTTATTAGCTAGTCAGGTTTCTAATGTGGAACTCAAGTCTTTAGCCCATTTTTCTACTGGATTCTTTATTTTTTTCTCATTGATTAAAGGCATCTGTCATATGTTTTGGATAGCACTCCTGATGTAGCTCGGATATGTGTCACTGGCCATATCTCATGGTGAACTGCAATCCACAATGCTGGAAGTGGAGCCTGGCAGGAGGTGCTTGGATTATAGGGGCAGATGCCTCATGGCTTGGTGCTGTCTTAAAGATAATGAGTTCTCATGAGATCTGGTCATTTAACTAATACAGAGCGGCAACTCCCACTCTATATTAGTCTGTTTTCACCTAAGACTGGGTAATTTACTAAAAACAACAACAACAAGAGGTTTAATTGACCCACAGTTCTGTAGCCTGTACAGACAGCATGGCTGGGGAGGCCTCAGGAAACTTTCAATCAAGATGGAAGGCGAAGGGGAAGCAGGCAAATACTATATTACTGGAGCAGGAGAAAGAGAGAGAAGGGAGAGGTGCTACAAACTTTTAAACAACCAGATCTTGTGAGAACTCACTCACTATCATGAGAACAGCAAGGGGGAAATCCAGTGCCACCATGATCTAATCACCTCCCACCAGGCCACTCCTCCAACACTGGAGATTACAATTCGACGCAAGATTTGGGCAGGAACACAAATCCAAACCATATCACTCTCCCACTCTCTCTTGCTTGCTCCTGCTTTCAACATGTGATGTGCTGGTTCTCCCTTTGCCTTTTTCCGTGATTGTAACCTTCCTGAGGCCTCCCTAGAATCCGAGCAGATGCTGGCACCATGCTTCATTTCATGTAAAGCCTGCAAAACTGTGAGCCAGTTAAACCTCTTTTTATAAATTACCCAGTCTCAGTTTATAGCAACACAAGAATGGCCTAATACAGAAAATTGGGACTGGAATTGGGGCATTGCTACAAAGATACCTAAAAGTGTAGAAGTGACTTCAGAACTGCCTAACAGGCAGCAGTTAGAAGAGTTTGGAAGGCTGAGAAGAAGACAGGAAGATGAGAGAAAGTTTGGAATTTCTTGGAGATTGGTTAAATGACCAAATGATCAGCAAATTTGTGACCAAAATGCTGATAGTGATATGGACAATGAAGTCCAGGCTAAGGAGGTCTCAGATGGAAATGAGGAACTTATTGGGAACTAGAACAAACGTCAAGTATGTTATGCCTTAACAGAGACCTTGGCTGCATTTGGTTCATGTCCTAGGGATCTGTGGAAGTCTTACCTACAGAAAGATGATTTAGGGAATCTAGTAGAGGAAACCTCTAAGCAGCAAAGTGTTCAAGAAGTGGCCTGGTTGCTTCTAACAACCTACACTCAAATGCATAAGCAAAGAAATGACTTAAAGTTGCAACACATATTTAAATAGGAAGCAGAGTGCAAAAGCTTGATAAATTTGTAGCCTAGCCATGTGGCAGAGAAATAAAAAGCTTTTTCAGGAGAAGGATTCAAGGAGGCTGTGAAGAACCACTTGCTAGAGATATGTGCACAACTAAAAAAAAGTCAGGCTAGGCACAGTGGCTCACGCCTGTAATCCCAGTACTTTGGGAGGCCGAGGCAGGTGGATTACCTGAGGTCAGGAGTTCAAGACCAGGCTGGTTAACATGGCGAAACCCCATCTCCACTAAAACTACAAAAAAATTAGCTGGGCATGGTGGCATGTGACTGTAATTCCAGCTACTTGGGAGGCTGAGGCAGAAGAACTGCTTGAACCCAGGAGGCGGAGGTTGCAGTGAGCTGAGATCATGCAACTACCCTCCAGCTTGGGCGACAGAGCAAGACTCCATCTCAAAAAACAAACAAACAAGTTATAATATGCAAGAAAATGGAGAAAAGGCCTCAAATGCATTTCAGAGACCTTCATGGCAACCCCTCTTATGACAGGCCCAGAGGCCTACGAGAGAAGAATGATCTCATGGGACAGTACCAGGGCCTGGCTGCCCTGCATGTCCTTGGGACAGTTCTATCCACATTCCCACTGCTTTGGCTCCGGCCATGGCTCAAAGGACCCACATGCAGCTTGAGCTGCCACTTTGGAGGATGCAAGCCATAAGCCTTGACAGCTCTCACATGGTGTTAAACCTGTGGGTGCACAGAGTACAAGAGTGGTGGATTCTTGGCAGCCTCCACCTAGATTTCAGAGGATGTATGGAAAAGCCTGGGTATCCAGGCAGAAGCCTGCTGCAGGGGCAAATCCCTTACAAGAGAACTTCTACTAGGGCAGTGCAGAGAATAAATGTGGGGTGGCAGGTCCCACACAGAGTCCTCACTTGGGACGCTGCCTAGTAGAGCTGTGAGAAGAGGGCCACCGTCCTCCAGACCCAAACATAGTATATCTACCAACTCCAGCCTGTGAGAGCAGCCTCAGGGGATGTACCCTGTAAAGTCAGAGGGGTGGAGCTGCCAAAGGTCTTGGGAGCCCACCCTTTGCATCAGTGTGCCCAGGATATGGACATAGAGTCAAAGATTACTTTGGAGCTTTGAGATTTACTGACTGCCCTGAAGGGTTCTGAACTTGTGTTGGGCCTACAGACCCTTTGTTTTGAAACAGGGATGTTTACTCAATGCCTATACTCCCATTGTTTCTTAGAAGTAAATAACTTTTGATTTTACAGGCTCATAAATAGAAGAGATTTGCCTTGTCTCAGGTGAGGCTTTGGACCTCGGAGGTAATGCTGGAATGAGTTAAGACTTTGGAGAATTATTGGGAAGGTATGATAGTATCTTGCAATGTGAGAAGGATATGAGATTTGGGAGAGGTCAGGGGAAGAATGATATAGTTTGGGTATTTGTCCCCACCTGAAACTCATGCTGAATTGTAATCCATAAATGCTGGAGGTAGGGCCTGGTGGGAAGTATTTGAATCACGGGGGTGGGAATACCTCATGGCTTGGTGCTATCTTCTGAACAGTGCATGAGTTCTCGTGAGATCTTGTAATTTAAAAGTGTGTGGCTTGTTCACAATAGCAAAGACATGGAGTTAACCTAAATGCCCATCAATGATGGACTGGAAAAAAAAAATGTGATATGCATGTGTGTGTATATATATATATATACACACACACACCATGGAATACTATGCGGCCATAAAAAGGAGTAAGATCATGTCCTTTGAAGGAACATGGATGGAGTTGGAAGCCATTATCCTCAGCAAACTAATGCAGGAACAGAAAACCAAATATTGCATGTTCTCACTTACAAGTGAGAGCTGAATGATGAGAACACATGGACACAGGGTGGGAAATAATACACAGTGGGGTCTACTGAAGAGTGGAGGGTGGGAGGAGGGAGAACATCAGGAAGAATAGCTAATGGATGCTGGGCTTAATAGCTGGATAATGGAATGATCTGTGTAGTAAACCACCATGGCACACGTTTACTTATGTAATAAACCTGCACACCCTGCACATGTATCCCTGAATGTAAAAGTCGAAGGAAAAAAAAAGTGAGTAGCACCTTTCCCTCCCTCTCTCTCCCTTGCTCCTGCTTTCAACATGTGACGTGCCTATTTCCCCTTCGCCTTCTGCCATGATTGAAAGCTCCCTGAGGCTTCACCAAAAACCTAGCAGATGATGGCACCATGCTTCCTGTAAAGCCTACCCATGAGCCAAGTAAACCTTTTTTCTTTTTTTTTTTTTTTTT
>NW_012102909.1:895764-935451 GCF_000951045.1 Mandrillus leucophaeus | reverse complement strand
GTGATCTGCCCGTCTCGGCCTCCCAAAGTGCTGGGATTACAGGCGTGACCCACTGTGCCTGGCCAAGCCTGGCTAATTTTTGTATTTTAAGTAGAGACAGGGTTTCACCATGTTGGCCAGGCTAGTCTTGAACTTCTGACCTTAAGTGATCTGCCCACCTTCACCTCCCAAATTGTTGGGATTACAGGTGTGAGCCACTGCACCCAGCCTAAATCTCTCTTCTTTATAAATTACCCAGTCTCAGGTATTTCTTTATGTCAATGCATGAATGGCCTAATTACATGTGCCAATTACATGTATTTTAAACATCTTCTCCCTGTTGTAGTTACATCATTTTCATTACAGTGTCTTTTGATAAATGAAGTTTCTTATTTTAATTTCATTGGCTTTTTCCAACTGTTTTTATGGTTCATGCTTTTTATATCTTGTTTAAAAACCCTTCCCTACTCTAAAGTCATAAGGGTTTTTCCCTATATTATATTCTAAGAGTTTTATAGTTGGACTCTCACATTTAATCTACCTGGAGTAGATTGTTGGGTCTGTAGTAGGGGTCTATTTTTTTTTTCCAAACAGATAACTGTCCCAATACCATTTACTGATAAAAATTCCTCTTCCCCACTGACACACAATGCTAGCCCTGGCCCAATCAAATTTCCACACACATAAGTCCAAATCTAAGGTTGCTTTCAGTTCTAAAATTTTATTCAACTGAAGGCACTAAAACTTCTTGTAAAGACAGAACATCAATCAGTTGTAACTTAAAGAAATATTTTTGAAGAAGAGACACCCAATACCAAGAGAATCCTGACTTCAGAAATATAACAACAAGAAAATACTACACAGAGTTCAAAGAACCTGGGCTCTCATTCCCATTCTAGAATTTGCTGAGTATTTAAGATCAGACATTCTCCAGAAGGCTGTGACATTCTAAGTTGTCAAAAAAAAAGGTACTCAAAAAAGGATAAAAAAGATCTACCTTCTCCCATGTCTAAACATCACACTTATGGGACAGTTTAGAAAATTACACTAAACAATATTTAAGTGATCATAAACAGAGGTAAAACGTAAATAAATCATTCCAAATTTTAGTTTTATATCTAATCTCATGAGGAATTTTTGCTCTAGCTTCTAGCATTATTTCTACTACAGTTTTGTACTCAAAAGACACCTGTTAATGTAATACATAGTGGTTTTATGATCTGAGTACCATCTAATTAAAGACTCAGTAAAAGTGAAGAGTATTTTCAAAAAGGAGCCTTTTTATAACTGAACACTGCTAAAATCCCACAAGGAAATTTGGCTCACTACATACTGGATAAAATTTAACTCAAGATAAGATTTTCAACTAATAAAATCACCTTTAATGTGGGCATTCTTATTTTACATTATTAGTATTCTTTTGAATAGCCACAGAAGTACAAAATATAACTGAATAATTTTCAGCCAAGTGTAGACACAACTCCAACTAAGCAACTTTATTAAAGCCAATTTATAAAACATTTTAAAATATAAATGTCCTTGATTAACACTGAGAAAAAATGTAAATGTTTAAAATATTCATGCATTAGTAAATATGACAGTTTTCTAATGACCTATTTTTGATATAAAAAAATTTAATGCCATGTCAATTTTGTTATAAGAATGGTTTCTTCTTATCACTGAGTAAATAAAGAGTGTAAAGAAAAAACCTGATATCTACTGAGTTGTCCACAATTCCACTGGTTAATTTGCTCACAAAATAAATGGACACAGTGGCACAGCAGACACTGGAGACTCAGAAGGGTGGTAGTGTGAGAGGTGGGACAGGGTTGAGAAATTACCTAATGGGTACAATGTACACTATTCAGGTAATGGTTACACTAAAAGCCCAGACTTCACCATTTCACAATATAACCATGTAACAAAACTGCATTGTACTCCCTAAATCTATATAAATAAAAAATAATCATTTCTATATATGTTAAGTTCCTAAAATGAATCACTCACCATTTACAAATATTGTGCTACTATAAATTTTTCAGATATCACTGGAGCAAAAGCAGAGGTGAAAAAAAAAGCTATAACAGGAGTTAACAGGTATTAACCAAGAGCTTGCCTTCATAACAGAGTGAAAAGTACTACTAGTTTATTGATTTGTTTTTCTATAACATCTGCATAGTTATCAGCAGGATTTGAATATTAACAACACAAACCAGAAAAGTCTATTCATCTACTGCAGGAGCTGATACTTTCTGGTTTGGTATAAAAAATAACTAGAAATCCACTCATTAAGGACTATTTAAATGATCTACTTACAAAAAATTAAGTACTCGCTATAAAGTTCCTCTTTTTGTTAACATGAATTATAGAGCAGTAAATCTAAATCATGTAGAAAATCAGTGGTAACTAATGGTTCCTTCACTTGAGGAGGCAAGGGTAATATTAAGCCAGAATTGCTATTTTGAAAAAAGTAAATCTAATAAACATGTTCTATTAGAAAAGGTAGGATAAGAATTTCAAGATCTCTCTATTCTTTCCTTTAATATGCTTTAGTAACAACAACAACAAAAAACTTATTTTAAGCCATGGTAGTCCATTGGCAAGGTGTTAGAAATTGGGCACTAGAGAATAACATACTTTTGTAAAAATCAATCATGTTCCCACTCCTAGATGTACCATAGATAGTTCTCACTACAGCGTTTACTCATGCATTCAGCAAATATTAATTAAATACCTACTATGTTTTAGGCACTATGATAAACACTAGGGATACAAAGATTAGTCAGAGTTCCTATATTCAAGGACCTTGTGATCCAGTATGTCATCTCAGAAGAATAAGTTATCTGGAGAGGATACAGAGATGAATAACTAATGGTAAATACAGTGGCTTCTACAGGAGTATTGACTCCAGATATTAACACTTTTTCAAGACACTAAGATAATGCAGAATGACAATGAGACATAAACCCTTTTAAAGATTATTTATTCAAGGTTGAGATAAGGTGAATACATTGAATAATTTTTTATTCAAAAAATTTCCAAGTACTAAAATTTAAAAGATGCTTTCCAAATTTGGAAACAGTTAAACATAGGATAAAAAAGCAAGTACTATCTGTGTAAAAGAAGGAACTAACGCTATAACAGGCGGTTGTATATAAAATATGAAAATACAAATTGGTTTAAAAAGGTTATAAATTAATGAATTTAATTCCATGAAATTTTACCACCATACGATCTAGTCTAAAATAAATGGACCCTCATGCACATATTTCATTCTCTTACACAATAGACTCTGCAAAAGAAAAGGAATAATCACATTGTATATTCTTAGAAACTGGCTGTCCCCGCATATCATCAGTGATTTTGCAGCAGGAAACTATAAAGCAAACAATTAAAATTCTAGCTCTCAACAAAAATTTTCAAATTAAAATCATTTTTCAAACCTCAAAGTTGAACAAGGTCTAAATTTCAGAACTATTCAACTCTACACACAGTGATACAGAATGTGTTAAAATATCCCTGTAACATTTAAGTTACTTTGGTCACTACCCCAGCTCAAAAAAACAACCATTACATAGTTATGCGCTTTCTTATTGGATATTATTTGGCGTATTCAATTTTAAACCAAATCGTAATGTACACATGAACTGGCAGTCACCTTTCATTAAAATTCTAATTATGTAAATGTGGCATTGTCCTATGAGAAAATATACAGTTTTACTCATAGTTTAGATCTTTATCTCCTAATTATTTTCTGGCAATGAGAAGGATATGTTCTGACATTAATTCCCTATTCCCATAACCTTAGAAAATAGGCACCTCTGCTTGGGAACTGAAAGGGTAAGAGATAAAAGTTAAAATGAATCATTAATAACATATTTACCGGTTTGATTCGCAGCTGACCACCTGCCACCTCAAGAATGGCATGTCTTCTGGATACTCTCTTGTCTGTTATCTATACAGTAAAAAAATTAAAAGATTAAGAATGGCCACCTTCTTAAAAAGCAACAAAACAAAAAGGCAAACAAAACCCCTGGCAATGTTTCTGAAATCAGTAGACTAGCTATGAAATACATCATTCATTCAACAACTATATGTTGAAATGATTGTCCTCATTTAACAAATAATGAAACTCAGAGATTAAAAAAACCTGCCCAAAGTCATGGAAGAGTCAACAACAGAGCCTCAAGCCTAGAATCTAACGGATCCCAAAACCTTGCATGATAGTTTCCATTCTTGACAGACATCTACTGGAGATTATTACCAAGAAAATTCAAAAATAGGAAAAGTATCTATATAATATGTACTTACCAGAAAACATTTCAAATACAAGAAACATATAGTATGTAACGATGATAAAGATTTTCAGAGGAAGAGATCCCATGCTCAAGGATCTGGTAAGTGTAAAAGGGTCTGACTGTAGGCTTTGGGGTCAAAAAGACCCAGATCAGGCAGAACTGCATGCAAACTCGGGGGCCACCAGCAGCACTCACGAGTTCAGGAAGGCAAGAAGCGGAATGGTGAAAACCAAACATTGGCAGTAAGAAAGAAATTAGCATTTTTTAAAAATATCTATTTGCTTCCTGTTTTGAGCCAACAGTGTTCTGCTTATGCTCACAATAATTCCTGCATACCAAAGTTCAAAAATTGTTTGCATTTTAAATGCTGACAGTGCCAATCAAAGCTTTCCCTTTTCACTGTAAATGCAATAGTTCAGACTGCCTTTTTTATTTGTGGTTGATTGATAATGAAAACATGTTAAGCACCAATTTCACTAACGCCATAACTACCGACCCCATCTCTTGGTAACCTTAGTATGTAGCCCTTGAATGCTGGCATTATCCGAATGAGGACCAAAATTATCAGTAAAAAATAGACCATGCCAACACATAAACTCAATTAAACCTATTAGTTCCACAAAAAATGTGAAACTGCCAGGAGTCAGTACTCATTTTTTTAACCAGAGAGCAGTTCCACACTTAAGGCTGTGACATACAGACAGTAATATCAAGCATCACAATGAGTATCACATGAATGAATTTTTTATAATCTATTGTTAGCCACAATGGCCATCCAAGAAGTACAAACTAATATCTATTCTTTCAGAAAAAAAGAGGCTAAAAATTTAAAGATCCCTTTCTTCTTCCCAGAACGTACCTTAGCCGGCTAAAAACAACAGCAGTTATCTGATGACTCATTGCATCATTTGCACAGAACTTTTGCTTAAATGTTGTGATTCAACATAACATTGCCATAGCTATTATTCACACTTTACATAGAAATTCAAAGTCCAGAGAATTTAGGTAACTTGGGTAGGTCACTCTCCAAGTAGGCAGTACTCCAAAGCCACACTCTTTTTAATAAAAATAGGTAATAGGGAGGGTGCGGTGGCTGCAATCCCAGCACTTTGGTAGGCTGAAGTGGAAGGACCGCTTGAGCTCAGGAATTTAAGACTAGCCTGGGCAACACAGTGAGATCCCCATCTCCACATAAAGTAAAAAATTAGTTGGACAGGGTGGCATGTACCTACAGTCCCAAATATTAATACTTGGGAGGCTGAGGTAGGAAGACTGCTTGAACCCAGGAGGTCAAGGTTGTAAAGCCATGATCGGCACCACTGCACTCCAGCCTAGGTGAAAGGATGAGACCCTGTCTCAAAAAAAAAAAAAAAAAAAAAAAGTAATAAATGTGAGAACACATTTATATACATGACTATACCTACATGCAATCATTCAAAAGTAATTTCAAAATATGCACATTATTCTGTGACTGAGAGTAAGCAATTCCTATTTCTGACTTGGATACCAAAATCTCATTACTTCAATACAAACCAGTTTTCTAACCAACAGAGTAATAAGCTACCAAATATAAAACTATGGCATATAAAGATGGTTCCTTTAACAGTCCACCATCTTTCTTTCCTCTTTCTTCTTTCCTCTTTTAAACTGTATTTTTTCAGGAAGCAATAAATGAACTTTTCTTATCTCTGTCTTTCTTTGAAGTAGGCTTCACTGACACTGCGAAGATAAAAGACATTTTAAGTAATATAAAAGTATAATGTGACCTCTAGTGGACATATAACTCCACAACAGTGTAATTTCATTACAAGCTATGTGTCTTTATAGAATACAAAAAGAATGCTATAAACGGTCTTTGAAATTAACATCACTCAGACATTTATAGTGTTCCTTTTAAAGTAAACCCCTAAATACTGAATATGTGATAAAATAACCATTTGCATTTTCTCAATGGGAAGCGTAAAGGTTTAATAAATTATCATTAAAACATTTTAATTTCAGGATTGATATACGGAGAGGGGTGGGGAGCAAGTGACAAACAGATTATCCTAAAGATCTGATTATCTGCTTTAACAGCCTATCACTGCTCCTTATACAGAGTGACTATCCAACACATTTTTATTATTTATTAATTAATATATCAACTGTAATAACAATCAATTATCAACAGCAAAGCACCATTCTAGACTTGTCATGTATCATCTTTTTCAGTCTTCACAAAATCTGTGAAGAAGATACTATTATTATACTTCACTTCATAGGTGAGAAAATGGAAGTACAGAGAGTTTAAGTAACTACTCAGTTACACAACCAATAAGTAGTAGGGCCAGGATCTGAACCTAAGGAATCAGATTCCAGAACCATTCATGCTCTAAATGTTGTATCTCATCCCTCAATATCATTACATGAAACCTAAAGCAAAACCTCAGTTTTTAAGATGATTTACCCAGTTTAACTGTCAAACTAGAACATAGTAAAGAACTGAAAATAAGGCAGAAATGGCTATTTAATAATCAAATAGACATTCAGAAGAGATTCAGATCCTAAATAAAGCTCCAAGAGGCCCTCAGACTTTCATTTGGTCCTGCTTATCTAATGGCATACCTAAGTCTAACAAGATATGTCATCCAAATTCTTAATTCTCTATTCGTAAAGTGGATAGGATTTAGTAGATAGCATACTGACAATAGGAGAAAATGACTGATGTTAGTCTACAAGTGGAAAGAGAAAGGCTACTAAAAAGCAAAGAAACCCAAGGACTCAAAAAGAATACACTGGTTAGAGGCCATTTAGGGTAGGACAAATGGCATAAATTACTTCAAAATATACTGAAGGCTTGCCCAAGTTTACTTACTTATTACTAGAGTCACCAAGTTTAAATTAAAACTTCAACTGAAAGTCAGACATTTCACATCTTAGAAAGCCATAAAAATAGTTAAATTGAGGAATTCCAATTTTTATAGAATAGTTATAGTCACCTAAATTCTAATCACAACACACATTCTTCAAAGAAATCAACAAATAGAGCAAACAAAACTACCCATATCTCATCCCATATCTAATGCAAAACTAGGAGATGGAGATTACAAAAAACTTTAACTTACATGTAAGAGAGATGAGAAATGCCAATTTCAGAAGATCAAGCCCCAGAACTTATGCTGGAGCAGAGAAAATCAGGTGGCAAACGACAGAAAAAGAGGAGAGAGGGAGTGGGAATCTAGGGGTGCTGAAGCACAAGTATCACTCCCAGAAAAATTAAGTCACACTTTTAGTGGGAAATACTAAAAACATATTTCAGATCCAACATTACAGAGGCCAAGCTAATAGAGAATCCAAAAGAGAAGCATATAAATATGTGGAACCAGGTATAGCAAGCGCAGTAAAGGCACCACTTCTCAGAAAGAAGAAGGATACTTGGAAGAAAAAAATAAATCCAGTAGTATAGATTTTGGCTTCAAAATACCATTCCCCACTAAAAGAAACCAGAGCTCTTTTGAGAAATGTCATATTCCAGGTCTGAGGCACAAAAAGTATAATGTGGACCTAGGATATCTTCTTGTGCCAGAGGACAAAGAAATGCTCAAAAATTGATGGGTGCATGTCAGAAGGACAGAGAAACCAGTGCGAAAAAACTCTCACTGACCAAATTTAGAATGATTTGAGCACCAAAATAGTGATAATACTGGAATACAGGAAATTGAATCGCAAAATAATCCATGATTCCGTACCAATCCACATAAAGTAAAAAATTAGTTGGACAGGGTGGCATGTGCTTATAGTTCCAAATATTAATACTTAGGAGGCTGACGTAGGAAGACTGCTTGAGCCCAGGAGGTCAAGGTTGCCGTGAGCCATGATCACGCCACTGCACTCCAGCCTGGGGGACAGGGTGAGACCCTGTCTCAAAAAAAGAAAAAAAAAGATAATAAAAAAGATTCCATATGAATCATGGATTATTTTTTGATTCAATGTGCTGTACTCGAGTATTATCAGAGGGTAAGGCTGGGAGAGATGCTTTTCTTTATAAAAGAATGCCAGCTAAAGTAGAAAAAAATGGTAGAACCAAAAAAATCACTATTTTTTAACTATCAATGTAAAAATTAAGTTAGGAAAGGATAAAAGGATGTTTATTTCCTAATAATAAAAAAGGTTTGTTGGGAAAAAATACTCATGAAGTCTCAGTATCACTCCACAGATTACTGACAAAGGAAATGGCAGATGAACTGTGAAATCCGGCAGATACCATCTTATCAAGGTGATTACACTTACCACATCATCACAACAGGACAAACTGATAGATGTGCTTCCTAATGCGGTACTCTGAATAAACATCATCTACTTAATATTTTCACCAAAAATGTTTAATGTGAATCAAATTATGTGCAAACAATCAAACAAAAATTGTGGGACACTCTAGGAATAATTGGCCTGGACCCACAGAAGCACCGATGTCATTAAAGACAAAAGGCAAGAAAACCATTCTAGATTAAATGAAAAAAAATTTAACTGGATCACGGTTTTTTTAAAAAAATGCAAAAAGCACATTACTGAAAACGATGTACAAAACTGAGTATGGAACATTAAAATTTATGGCACAGTTACACATTTCTAGAATATAATAACAGAACATAGCTATATAGAAATGTCCTCGTTCTTAGGTGACACATGTTGACATATTTAGTGATGAACTGCCATAATGCATGTATGTACTTTCAACTGTGTTCAGGAGAAAGAAAAAAATGTGCACGCACGTACACACACACATACACACACAGGCATATTACAGAAGAAGAAAAATCAATGCCTTATTTGATTAAATTGCTGTTTGTCAAATTTCTGTTACTTGTAGTCAAAAGCAACTGTGATTAATACACATTCCTCTAACCATTGTTATATTTATTTTTTTTTAGAGATGGGATTTTCCCATTTTGGCCAGGCTGGTCTCAAACTCCTGGCTCCAAGTGATCTGCCCACTTGGGCCTCTCAAGGTGCTGGGATTACAGGCATGAGTCACTGTGCCTGGTCTTAAACTGCCTTTTTTTTTTTTTTCAGACTAAGCTTCACTCTGTTGCCCAAGTTGGAGTGCAATGGCACAATCTAAGCTCACTGTAAACTCTGCCTCCCGGGTTCAAGCGATTCTCCTGCCTCAATCTCCCAGGTAGCTGGGATTACATGCATGCGCCACCATGCCTGGTAAATTTTTTTTTTTTTTACATTTAGTAGAAACAGGGTTTCAACATGTTGGTCAGGCTGGTCTCGAACTCCTGAGCTTGAATGATCCACCCACCTCGGCCTCCCAAAGTGCTGGGATTACAGGTGTGAGCCACCGTGCCCAGCCCTAAACTGAATTCTTAATATTGTTTCTTGAATGTGAACAGGTCTGTCTATTCTTATATCACTTTTGTAGTGATACCATGAGGATCCTTTATATTTGACTTTCTGGTTTTAAATATTAATAGAATACTTCATCCACTATAATATACATACAGGTCCCTTCTCTAGTTTTAAGATACGAAGATTATACCAGAAGAAAAGATAAACACATGAAAACATAAAAGAACTGTTTATGATCTGTTTGTTACCAAATACGTATTTTTGGTATTTATTGAAGTCAAACAAAACGGAAATTATCTTATGATGTGACGAGCAGAAATATTTAGCTATTTTGAATCAAAGTCTGTGATCTCTTTGTTTAACTGCAATTCTCAAAATTCTAAAAACTAAAGAAACAACCCTGAATAAAGTAAAAGCAGAAAAGCTACTGGATCTTGAAATAGAATAGGGTTGGTACCTTTCATTTCATTTTTTGTCTATATACAATATAGACAACACAAGTTAATTTTTTGTAAAATGCTTTTCTAGAGAAGTTTCTGAACATCATAGACAGTTATAATATATCACATTAATTCAATGTTCTCATGTAACTTGGTTCCTGTAAATATAAGAACAGAAAATAGTTCCTTTTTCAGTATAAACTATATTACAAATTGTTTTTTAGTATAAACTATATTACACAGGATATTATTATAGTACAAATATAGTACACAGGATGTATATTATAGTACAAATTGGTTTTCAGTATAAACTATATTACACAGGAAAGGTTAAGATAATTATATGATACTTTATACTTTAATTTTATAAAAATTATCTTGTATGAATAAAATCAGAAAGATGGCTGACTAGAGGTGCCCGATGCGTGCCCTTGCCCCCTAAAAAGGGACCCAAACACAGAATTAACAACTACAATTCAACTGGAGTGTCTGAGGGAGAGCGCTGAAGTGCTGCAAGGGAGTGGCAAGATCCCTGTGGAGCACAAAAGCAGGATGAAAAGAGGTGCAAGGCACCCTGCCTCTGCTGTCCCATCTCCCCAATGAGACTGGCTGGGAGCCAGGAGGGACTTCTTACAGGGTAATGGTAAAGCACAGGCCCCAACCACAGAAACTTGCAGTCCTCACTGCAGGAGAATCCCACAGTCCTTACAAGCCTTGAGCTGTTTGGAGAGCTACCTGGAATTTACAAAGCTACATTACTCCACAGTAGGAGCTCGTGTTATGTACTCCCCACCCTTGCATAACCTAAGCTGCTACAGCATAGCACCTTCTTGAAACCAGAGACACTGCTGGGGGGTGTCCTGCTCTGGGGGCCAGTAGCCACTGTGTCTCTCTAGCTTTGAGGTTCTACCATCATTCCATAAAGACCACATGAAGGACTGCAATGCAATGACTCCAGTTACTGAGAGCCTGGGCCCAGGGACAGTCATGACTCTGGTACTGCATAATGGGGAAGCCAAGCCCAGGCTGGCCAAACCACCACATGCCTGTGCCCCCAGCTGCAGAAACAGCATAGCAGCCCACCCCCGGTACACCCTTCCCCAAGCTAGCCAAACCATTGTGAGCTCACATCCCAGCCAGAGAAACAGCAGACCACCCCCAGGGGGCATGCCACCAAACTGGCCTAATCATTGTGTGTCCATACCCCAACTGAGAACACAGTCTGGTGGAACCACCCTAGGCGGACATACTCCACAAACCAGCCAAACTGCCCCACCCCTGCAGCCCTAGCTGGATAAACAGCCTGGTGGCTCTTTCCTCAGTGAGCCAGACCCTGAGCAGCCAAACCACAAAATGTCTGCACCCTAAGTCTGATAAACAGCCCAGAGAGCCAGTCCCTGAGCTGACCAACCAGCTGCACACCAGCACCCACAGCCTGAGAAGTAGCCTAGCAGACCTGCCCTCAGTGACCCAATCTCCAAGCCAGCTGACTATGTGTACATGCATACCCCTGGCCCAACAACCAGCCTGGCGAGCCCATCTCTGGCAAAGTCATACCACCACTACCACCGCACACTTCCACAGCCTAGGCCATTGAGGAACTTGCAAACATTACTAATATGGGTTACAGCTGAGGAAACTGTACAGAGACCACACTACTGTGCTCACTCAGAACCAAAGCCAATGCATTCTACCCATCAGACACCATAAGACCCATCTAAAGGAATAGGTCTTTCCCTGTGAAAGCTACTTTATCAAATTAGAAGAGGCAACTATTCCACCAGATGAGCAGATATCAATACAGGGACACAAGAAACATGAAAAAAAAAACACGACACCCTCAAAGGAACACATTAATTCTCCAATAGCAGACTCCACAAAAAAAAAGAAATTTATAAAATGCCAGAAAAAGAATTCAAAATAACCTTAAGAAAGTCAACAAGATAGAAGACAATGCAGATAACCCAATAATTCATTATTTAAATGAGAAAGTCAACAGAGAGAAACATCATAAAAAAGAACCAAACAGAAATCTTACAGCTGAGGAATTCAGAGAATAAGAAAAAATAAAATCAAGCCTTCCCCAGACTATATCAAGCAGAAGAACTTCTGAACTTAAAGACTAAGTCTTCTGAAATAACCCAAAGCAAAGAAAAAAATATTTAAAAGAATGAAGAAAACCGATTGAATTTATGGGACACCATTAAGCGAACAAATATTCACATTATGAGAATTCCAGGAAAAGAAAATGTGGAAAAGGCATAGAAAACCTACTTAATGAAATAATAGCTGAAAATCCCCCAAGTCTTAAGAGAGAGAAGGACATCCAGATGCAGGAAGCACAGAAGTTCTCAAATAAATCAGCCCAAAAAGGTCCTCTCCAAGGCACTTACAGCCAAATTTTCAAAAGTCAAAGACAACAAGAAAATTCTACAAACAACAAGAAAAAATCATCAAGTCACATAAAAGGGAATGGCCATTAGACTAACAGCAGATTTCTCAGCAGAAACTTTAACAGGCTGAGAAAATGGGATGATATATTTAGTGCTGAAAGGAAAAAAACAAACAAACAAACAAACAAAACCTGCCAGCCAGGATGTAGGCTACCCAGTAAAGCTATCCTTTAGAAATGAAGTTTTCCCAAACAAGCAAAAATTAAGGGAATTCCATCACCACTCAACAAGCCCTACAAGAAATACTTAAAGGAGTTACTACATGGCTTCACGCTGAATTCTACCAAATTTTTAAAAAAGACTAACACCAATTCTTCTCAACCTATTCCAAAAAATTAAAGGGAAAGGAACTATTGCAAGTTCATTACATAACGCCAGTATGACCCTGAAACCAAAACCAGACAAGGACACACAAACACACAAAAAAAGAAAATTACAAGCCAACATCCCTGATGAACATATAGATTCAAAAATCCTCAAAAAAATACTAGCAAACTGAATCCAAGAACACATTAAAAAGATTATACAGCATGATCAAGTGAAATTTATCCCAGGGATACAATGATGGTTCAAACATACACAAATCAATAAATGTGATATATCACATCAACAGAATTAAGGACAAAAACCATATGATCTCAAGAGGTTCAGAAGAAGTATTCGATATAATTCAACATCCCTTCATGATAAACACTCAACAAATCAGGTATAGAAGAAACATACCTCAACACAATAAAGGGTATATACGACAAACCCACAGCTAACATCATATGGAAAAGGGAAAAGATGAAACTTTTTCTTCTAAGAATTGGAACAACCTAAGGATGCCCCACTACTACCACTCTTATTAAATATAGTACTATTAGTCCTAGCCAGAGCAATTAGGTAAGAAAAAAAAAAATCAGCCGGGCATGGTGGCTCACACCTGTAATCCCAGCACTTTGGGAGGCCAAGGCGGGTGAATCACAAGGTCAGGAGTTCAAGACCAGCCTGGCCAAGATGGTGAAACCCCATCTCTACTAAAAATACAAAAATTAGCTGGGCATGGTGGTGGGTGCCTATAATCCCAGCTACTGGGGAGGCTGAGGCAGAGAATTGCTTGAACCCGGGAGATGGAGGTTGCAGTGAGCCGAGATCATGCCACTGCACTCCAGCACTCTGTCTCAAAAAAAAAAAAAAAAAAAAAAAAAAAACAAAAAAGAGCATCTAAATGGAAAGGAGGAAGCAGAATCGTCCCTGCTTGTAGATAACGTGATCTCACATTTAGAAAAACCTAAAGACTCCACCAAAAGAACTCTTAAAACTGATAAACAAATTCAATAAACTTACAGGATACTTTAACTTAAAACAATATGGGGCTTAGGGGAACCAACCTTGACTCCCCCAAAACTTAACTACCAATAGCCTACTGTTGACTGGAAGCCTTAATCAATTATAAATAATTGCTTAACACATATTTTGCATATTATATGTATTTTACAGTGTATTCTTATAATAGAGTAAGCTAGAGAAAAGAGAATGTTTTAAGAAAATCATAAGGGAGAGAAAATATATGTACTATTCATTAAGTGGAAGTGGATCATCATTCAGATCTTCATCTTCATTGTCTTTACCTTGAGTAGGCTGAGGAGGAGGAGGAGGAGGAATAGGAGGAGCTGCTCATGCTGTCTCAGGGTGGCAAAGGTGTAAAAGGTAAAGGAGGTAGAAGGAAAGGCAAGAAAGGCAGACATACTTGGTGTTTTATGAAAATACATGATAACTTGCCTAACTTTTTTGCTTTCCATTTCTTTAAAAAAAAAAAGTTTTTATACATTTCCAATCCTATTCTACCATTTGTTTAGTTTCAGGGTCTGTATCATAGAAAGGTCCATGTTGTAAAAGAAAAGCAGTGTTGAATAAACATAACCCTTCTGCCAGAGTGTTTAGTGTCGGTTGGTTTACTGGCACTGCTGCTTCTACATCATCTTCCTCATTTCTGGCACTGGTTCAGAAGCATTTGTCTCCATCAAGTTGTCTTCTGTTAATTAGTGTTTATTAGTTCTTGAATTTCTCCAATATCTATACCTTGAAATCCTTTACCCCCGACTTTTTGGCCATATCCACAATCTCTTTCATAATTTATTTGATTGGCTTTGTCGTAAACCCTGTGAAGTCATGCACATCATCTGGACAGTTTTCTTCAGCAAGAATTCACTGCTTCAGGCTTGATGGCTTTCATGACTTTTTCTGTAACAACAATGGTATCTTCAATGGTGTAATCCTTCCGGACTCATGATGTTCTCTCTAGGGAGGTTCTCTTCCATAACAATGACAATCTTTTCCATAGAGTACTGTGTATAATGAGCCTTAAAAGTCCTTATGACTCCCTCATCTAGTGACTGAATTAGAGATGCTGTGTTTGGGGGAAAGTAGACCACCTCAGCACCTTCGTTACTGAACTCATGGGGCTCTGGGTGGCCAGAGGCATTGTTCAAAAGAATTCTAAAAGGCGGTCTCTTACTGGCAAGGTACTTCCTGACTTCAAGGACAAAGCATTGATAGAACCAATTCAGAAAAAGGATTTTCATGCCTAGACTTTCTCTTTGTACAACCAAAAGAATGGCAGCTGGTGGTTATCTTTTCCCTCCAAGGCTCAGGGGTTAGCATCTTTGTAGATAAGGGCAGTACTAATCATAAACCCAACTGCATTTGCACAAAACAGTAGAACTGCCTATCCTTTCCTGCCTTAAATCCCAGTGCTCACTTCTCTTCCTTACTAATAACTGTCCTTAGTGGCTTTTTTTTTTTTTTTCCCAGAGTAAGGCACTTTGATCCACATTAAAAAACCTGTTCAGACAGACATCCTTTCTCCTCAATGATTATCTTAATGACATCTGGGAATACATCTGCTGCTGCCTGGGCAGCAGAAACTGCATTTTCTGTTACCTTGACATTTTAAAAGCCAAACATCTTTTTAAAATTATTAAACCATTCTTTGCTGGCATTAAATTCTCCAGCTTTAGATCTTTTACCTTCTTTTTGCTTTAGGTTGTCATATAATGACTTTGCTTTTTCTTGAATCATATTAGAGTCTATAGGTATGTTTTTCTTATAGCAAGCCTGTATCCACATAAAAATTGCATTTTCAGTACAAGATAAAAAGGTGTTTTACAAAAAGTGCAAGGTTTTCCCACCTGCTGGCATAGCTGCAGTGAAAGCTTCATGAATTTCCTTTTCTTTTTTTTACAGTCATCCATACGCTGTATTCATTTATTTTGAAATGGCAGGCAACACAGCTGCAGACCTTAATCTATTATATGTATCAAGGAATTCAACTTCTTGTAATTTTTCTCTGCTTTTTTTTTTTTTCTGCCATTATTTTTCTCCGCTTTTTGGGAGAACTTCCAGCATCACTAGTGGTATTATTTCATATAGGTCCCATGGTCCCATGGTGTGTTAATCAAGGTTTACAATATTGCACTAAACACAATAGAAAAATAGAAGACTCACGAGAGATCCCTCCTGCTTTTTTTTTCTAAAGACATTGATATAGTATAGTTTGGCTGTGTCCCCACCCAAATCACACCTTGTACTGTAATAATCCCACATGTCAAGGGTAGGACCAGGTGGAGATAACTGAATCAGGGGGTGGTTTCTCCCATACTGTTCTCAGAGTAGTAAATAAGTCTCACCCCTGCACAAGCTCTCTTGCCTGATGCCATGTAAGATGTCTGACTTTGCTCCCCATTCACCGTCCGCCAAGATTATGAGGCCTCCCCAGCCATATGGAACTGTGAGTCAATTAAGCTTCTTTCCTTTACAAATTACCCAGTTTTGGGTATGTCTTTATTAGCAGTGTGAGAACAGACTAATACAGACAGGGTCTCACTCTGTCACTCAGGCTGGAGTATAATGGTGCAATCATGGCTCACTGCTGCCTCAATCTCACAGCCTCAAGTGAGGTTCCCATCTCAGCCTCCAAGTAGCTGGGATTACAGGCATGCACCACCATGCTCAGCTAGTTTTTTGTTTTTTTTAATTTACTTTTTGTAGAGATGGAGTCCCATTATGTTGTCCAGGCTGATCTTGAACTCCAGGCTCAAGCAGTCCTTTGGGAGTCCTTCAGCCTCCCAAAGTGCTAGGATTACAGGCATGAACCAACACACCCAGCTGAGATCCGTTTTTATTATGATACACAATTTACTGGAGAGTTGAACTGCTTATGCTGAGATGATTCACATCACATGTTGTTGTAAGCAGATACCTGCAACAGTAGAGCTCACCAAAACAGCAACAAGAAGTGGCTAGAAATTATTACAGAAGTACAGTATGTACTACAGTGAATTTTATGCTTTACATTTGTCTGCATTTCTCTCAACTGCAAATGGCACTATGTACACTCTGTGTTTGTGTGTGTATGTTTTGATAAATTTTACCTTTTTACAATAGATTTGAATATATTTTATGGTAGTAAATGATAAGCTAGACTACTACCTACATATATTTCATTTATTCATTATATATCTTCTTAATTTTTCAATGTTTTTTAAATATAGAGTTTGTGAGTTTTTTCAAATTGTCACAAATCTCCAAAAACTTTTCCAATATATTTGTTGAATCTGCATAGAAGTGGACCTATGCAGTTCAAAACCCACGTTGTTCAGGGTTAACTGTATTCACAAAATTGTGCAACCATCACTTCTATTTCCAGGATGTATTCATCACTCCAAAAGGAAACCTCATACCCATTAGGACTTTGGGTTTTAAGTGTGACAGTAAGCCACTGGAAGGTTGCACTGAAAATACTATTTAGAATATTAATAACAAAATTTATGTTATAATATTAATGAAAAATCAGTGGTAACTATTGCACAATACATATACTGAGTAAAATATATATACCTATGTACACAGATTCAATACATGAAAGAACTACATTGAATGTTTACAGTGCTTATGTCTTGGTAATTGACTTCGAAGTGCTTATTTTGTCTTCCTGCTTACTTGATTTTGGTGAAATTCCTACTTTTTTTTTTTTTTTCTTTTTTGAGTCTCACTCTGTTGCCCAGGCTGGAGTGCAATGGCACAATCACAGCTCACTGCAACCTCTGCCTCCCGGGTTCAAACGATTTTCCTGCCTCCGCCTCCCAAGTAGCTGGGATTACAGGTGTGCACCACCACACCCAGCTAATTTCCGTATTTTTAGTAGAAATGGGCTTTCATCATGTTGATCGGGCTGGTCTCGAACTCCTGACCTCAGGTGATCCGCCCGCCTCGGCCTCCCAAAGTGCTGGGATTACAGGCGAAAGTCCTACATTTTCTACACTGAGTATATAATCTTGCAAAATTGGGAAAGAGCATAATACATATAAAAAAATTACTTTACACAATACTTCACAATTTACAGTACTTTCCCAAAAGACTATCTAGTTTGCTGTATCAACAACAGACAAAAAAAGACAAATTCAAATTTTCATGATAGAGAAAAACAGAAAGTCATCTAGTATAGGGTTTGAAGCCAGTATTATGGTGAAATGCACAAACCTTAAAAAAAAAAAAAAAAAAAAAAAAAAAGCATGGGATCTATTTTATACATAATTTCATTAGATTATTTCCTCCCACTTTTGTGGAGCAGAGGGTAAGTTAAAAAAAAATTATATATATCTCTATAGAAAGACTCAAACTGAATCCAGACTGGTTACTATAAAGAAGTCTACAAATCATAAAATTTTCTTATCTAGAGATCTTCCCAGTGCCAAGTCCAACATGCATTCCAGAGCTCAGTCATCTATGCTGAGACTCTGCCATAATATTTGATGAGAGGTCAGTCTTATTCCTCAATAGAGCAAAAGTAGTTGATATAAGATATTTAACATTATTGTATCTGGAATGTACCAAAGTCCAACTTCTGATGTTAAGAAGGGGCAAGTATGAAGAAATAGACTTGATTTTGCCCAGAGACTCTCCATATACACTTCAATTCAGAAATCAAGTTCTCTTTAAAAGGTTAATATATTTGATGTGAAATGTTCTTTGGAACTTGTGAATATGCTTTCCTATAAGAATAATGGTATAAATGGTAGGTTATCAGGCAACCTCACAGACACCTGTCTAATTCACAATACTGATTAATATGGATCATTCAGATTTTAAAAAGTAAATCCAGTGGTTTTTGAGCTCGAATTCAAGGCTGCTGAATTGTTAGCCAATATGATGAAATTGTGCTGACTATCAAGATGTCACTGAAATTTCAACTCACCCTACCTGTTTGGCTTGCAATGCTGCTTACACAGTGAATGCTGCACAAGTGTGAGAACATCATCATTAATAGATGATGACAGAGGCAACGCAGTAAGTAAAGACATAAAGAGAGCTTAAGAAGACAAAAGTGGGTTTAAAGCACCACTTGGGACTGGAAAATTAATGTGTCTAAGTAGTTATTTTGCTTATTCAGTTCGGTTCAGCAGACATTTCTTAAAGACCCATTGTGTGCCAAGTACTCTACTTAGTGTGTCTAGAAGTAGTTTTTAACTCTGGCTTTGCAGTAGAATCATCTTCAGAGCTTTTAAAAATACAGATACCCACCCGGGAGCGGAGGCTCACGTGTGTAATCTCAGCACTTTGGGAGGCTGAGGTGGGGAGATCACCTAAGGTCAGGAGTTCGAGACCAGCCTGATCAACATGGAGAAACCCTGTCTCTACTAAAAATACAAAATCAGCCGGACATGGTGGCACATGCCTGTAATCCCAGCTACTTGGGAGGCTGAGGTAGGAGAATCTCTTGAACCCAGAAGGCGGAGGTTGTGGTGAGCCAAGATCACACCATTGAACTCCAGCCTGGGCAACGAGAAAAAAACTCCATCTCAAAAAAACACATATACCCAGACACTACCTACAGAATCAAATTACCAAAGAAAGGAACTCATACAAAAGTATGAAGACATGTGAGAAGATAGCTTATTCATGATAAGTAGTAAATGGGGGATGAAAATTTGAAGGCATTAATTCAGGGGAAGATATATATAATTGTAAAATATAGTCTTTGTCCCTGTTGCCTGGCATAACCACTAAAATCCTCAGAATCTCCCCAGTGATGTCTTTTTGTATACTAATGAGTTAAGTGACAGCCAGCAGCCCCTAGATAGCTTCAGAGTGGGAGCCAGTCACTGGAAAGACCAAGGTATGATTAGAGAATTGGGACTTTCAGCCCCAAGCCCCAGCCTCCTCTAGGGAGATGAGAGGTGCTGAAGGGTTAGCTGATCACTAATGGCCAACGGTTTAATCAATCAAGACTAAATAATGATGACTCCATAAAAACCCAAAGGGGACAGGGTTAGGAAAGCTTCCAAACAGGTGAACATGTAGAGGTTTCTGGAGGGTGACACACTTGTTGAGGGCATGGAAGCTCAGTACCCCTTTCCATAGCTTGCCCTATGCATCTCCTCATCTGTATCCTTTGTCATATCCTTTATAACAAACCAGTTCTAGGAGCTGCTCTAGCAAATTAATAGAGTCCAAGGAAAGGGCCATGGGATCCCCAGTTTACAGCCAGTGGTTCAGAAGCACAGGTAAAACAACTTGGGGCTTGTAATTGGCATCAGAAGTGGGGGGAAATCTTGGGAACTGAGCCTTCAACCTGTAGCAGCTGATGCTATCTCCAGATAGATGGTGTCAGAATTAAATTGAATTAGAGGACACCCAGTTGATGTCTGCTGCAAAAGTGACTGCTTGCTCATTGGTAGGGGGAAATCACCACATATTCAATGACACAGGAGTCATCTGTGTTGACTGTTGTATTTTTGTCCACTCAGAATATATATATGAAAAGTTATTTATCTCACATCTATTAGAATGATCAAAATTTAAAACACTGATAACACCAAATGTTGATAAGGATGTCCAGCGACAAGAACTGTCATTCATTGCTAGTGGGAATGCAAATAGTACAGCCGCTCTGGAAGACAGTTTGGCAGTTTCTTACAACACTAAACATACTATTACTATACAACTTTACTATCCAATCCAGCAACTGTGCTCCTTAGTATTTACCTAAATGAGCTGAAAACCTATGTCCACACAAAAATCTGCACCCAAACGTTTGTAATTGTATTATCCATGACCACTAAAACTTGAAAGCAACCAAGATGACCTTTAGTAGGTGAATGGATAAACCGAAAATGGAATATTATTCATCACTAAAAAGAAAAGAGCTATGAAGCCATGAAAAGACTTGGAGGAACCTTAAATACATATTACTAAGTGAAATCTGAAAAGGTTATGTACTATATGGCTAGAACTCTATGACATTCTGAAAAAGGCAAAACTATGGAGAAAGTAAGAGTCCAGTAGTTGCCAGGAGTCCCAGGGAGCCCCTGGGGGATGAATAGGCAGAGCACAGAAAATTTTAGGGCAGTGGAACAATTCTGTGTTACACTGCAATGGTAGATACATGGCATTATACATTTGTCAAAACCCACAGGATGTGCAATACCAAGAGTTAACTCCAGTGTAAACTATGAACTTTGGGTGATAATGACATGTCAATGTGGATTCATCAATTGCAACAAACATACCACACTATGCAGAATGTTGATGGTGGGGGAAGCTGTACATGTAAGAGGACAGAGAGTATATGGGAACTCTCTGTACTTTCCACTCAGTTTTGCTGTGAACCTAAAACTGCTCCATAAAATAAAGTCTACTTTAAAAACTAATATATTAAAAAACAATGTTTGTAAAAGTTAAACGAGATCATTGACGTAATGTGATCATCCCACAAGCCTGGTCAACACTTACCCAATTATCCAACACGCCACATCTTAGAGCCTTAAACCACATAAGCTCTTCCTTACCCCACCCACTCTTCACCTACCAAAATTCTAACTGTCCCAACACACCACAGTCAAACTCAACATGCAACCAAGTTCATGAAGCTTTCTTTCCCTGATCCCACCTCTTAACTTCAGGTTCCTTCTTATACTTCTCTGTACCCTGTGACATCATTCTGTCTAGCTTGAGGACTAAGCTCTGATTTTTTTTTTTTTTTTAATCTTGCCTAAATTCCTCTCTAAGGGGTCTGGGAAGTCATGCCCTACAAACTATAGATTATCATCAGATGAGTTTTATTTAACCCTGTATAACGTGACTTACTTTCCAGTCTGACTCAGCCATAACAAGGAAGAAAATCAAAATGTTTTACCCTAAAATATATTTCTTTGCCATACCTCGGAATTGCCCTGCAAAGTCTCTTGTGGGAAAAATCCACATTCTACAGGGAATCCCTTTTCCCCCTTGTTTCCCTTCCTTCCTTTCCAGATCCAGGAGATAATCAGTTAAGAGCCAGGAACCCTTTCCTGTCTGATAAGAAACATTTTGCAACCTGCTATCTCTAAAGTCTGCGATCTGAGAGCTCTGCACAATAAAACTTGGTCTCCATAAGCCTTTATCTTAACCTGCACATTTCCTTTGATCTCAGGTCTTCAGATAAACTCAACTAATTGTCAACCAGAAAATGTTTAAATTTACCTATAGCCTGGAAGCCCTTGCTTTGGGTTGGCCCGCCTTTCTGAACCAAACCAATGTATTTCTTAAACGTATTTGATTGATTTCTCATGCCTCCCTAAAATATATAAAAACCAAGCTGTACCCTGACCACCTTGGGAACATGTTCTCAGGACCTCCTGAGGGCTGTGTCATGGGCCACGGTCACTCATATTTGGCTCAGAATAAATCTCTGGAAATATTTTATAGAATTTAACTCTTCATCAACAGACTCATAGTATTTAAACAAAACTTTTAATAAAATGTGACCTTTTAAAAATCAAGGATACTATCTAAAAATTCAAATCTCTTACTATTCTTAAAAAAACAGTATGACACTGTTATCAAGTGGGAATAGGGGAAAGTAGCAGGGATTGCACAGAGACCCTCTCCTTGTGGCCTTCCCAACACTGAGGCAGAACTGTTGTCATTTATCACTGTCCCTATGTTGTTTCTTCTTCCCTCCCACTTCGCTCACTCCAAGTGTCAGCCTGGCTCCAGTCCCCGTGTGAGGCTGTAACCTTGTTTAGTTATTAATACTTGTTTATTTGTCTCTCAAACCTACAAAACTGTAAGTTTCTTGAGAGCAAGGACTTGTTTTTCATTCATCTTTATTTCTCCTATACTCCCTCCCATCCAACCATAGTACTTATTTATCAACTATTTCCTGAATTTAGCCAATTATCCATCAACAAAATAGGAAAAATGTTAAAACTTAATTCATTGTGAATGTTACTCCTTAAGATCTAGCAGTTGGTAGGACTGCATCTTTACTATATTTAAATTCACTTCAAAACTCAATGATAACCCTTTTTCATATCTAAGTCACAAATAGGCTCTTTTTGAGGGTAGAGTGAATGAGAGGCTGAGATGTAGAAATGGAAGGAAGAAGAAATCATGTCTTGAAGGCCTACTATGTGCTAGGTACTGGTTGTAGGCTAAATAATAAAATGAGGGAAGGGCAAATCTAGAAATAAAGGAAGTGTTAGGGAAGAAACCTACGTTGGAGCGGGTAGGAACAGCATTCCAAGACAGCCAGGAGGATTCTGCAATAAGCAGTTCAAGCACAGAGCTGCCAGGTCGGGGGATAGTTACTTTGTATAGTTACTTTGTAGAACATTTACAACATTCTTAGAAGTGGTGAACTGATGCCACCTGAAGAGTCTATACTGAAGCCTATGACCTTCCCTGTTCCCCCAACTGGGGACTCTTCTCTTTTTAATCAAAGCAGCCAATTTAATTACATCTACATTGAGAAAGTCTCACTAGATATCCCTAGAAGTGAAATCGATCATAAGGAAATGTATCATATAATCCCTGCTGTCAAAACAAAAGAAGAAAAATCTGAAATCAAAAATAGTAGATTTCATTTAAGAGTGTAACAGCTTGAATTAAAAATCATAAAGCAAATACTTTGGCCTAACAGTGCTTGACATGTTGTTCTATAAAACCCTTTAAAATAAAATTTTCTTAAGATAATGGTAGATTCACATGTAGTTGAAAGATATAATATAGAAATATCTCTTGTACCATTTATCCAGTTTCCCCCAATGGTAACATCTTACAAAACTACAGTACAATATATCAACCTAAGATATTGATACTGACAGAGTCCAGACAAAGCACATTTCTGTCATCACAAATATCCCTCATGTTGCTATTTTATAGCCATATCCATTCCCATCTGCCCTCCTGCCTAATTTTTTAACCTTTGGCAACCACTAATCTGTTCTCCATTTTTGAAATTTTGCAATCTGCAATTTCAATAATGTTATATAAATAGAATCACACAATATGTAATCTTTTGGATTGGCTGTTTTAACTTAAGTTCTCTGAAGATAAATCCTGCTGTAAAACCATCTAACTGATGCCAATCATGGAGCAGAATCAAAATCTAGTAAACAAAGAGCTGGGGTTCTCTGATGACTCACGTGAAAGCAAAGGGCACAAGAAAGATTAAATTTCATTGTCCTTTGTTTGTGACAGGTTTCTCTGTGTTTTCCTACCACCGTAAAAATATAAAAATATTCTCATTGTCAAACTGTTTTACTACCAAGACTATTTTACACAGTGGGATTATAAACTTTTATGTTTGTGTGGCCATCAAGGTTTGTGAAGCTTGTCTCAGAAAAACATGCCCAATTAAGAAAGTTCAAAATCATCCTTATTTATATTAATCATTTCCGACGTATACCAATTTACAATGAACTTACTGAGTTTTCCACTTAGAACTCAGTCTTCGCTCTCTCACAAAACAAAAATAAGTCTCACTGGAATTCCTGTTGTTGAAAACAGGAGCCCTTATGTTGTGTTTTAACCACTGCGGAGAAGAATCGAGTGCATCTGTCAGCTCCAAAATCGAAAAAACTACAAGGTGATTTGTTTGTTCTCCAAATTTTTCCTTTAACACACTTAGGATGTCATTCATAAGCACTTCTGATACCTGCCAACCTTGGCAACAGAATCTCATCCCTGAATGTTATTTTAAAAGGAAAAGCAAGATCTTGACCAGATAATTGCCCAGCTTTCACTCCCTATCATTTTAAAAAACAGATACCAAATAGGCTCATCTCACATTAGCAAGTCGACAACACAAAGAACAAGCTACAAATAATGAAAGGATATGCAATCTGTTGCCAAGTTTCTACAACACGGCCCTAAAATTCATCCATCTTTTAACCAGACCCAGGTACTCTACTGGTGACAACGTCTTAAGCAAGTCAAAACTCATTAGTCACCAGACACATGATTACTAGATGAAACACATACTCTAAGTTTCTAACCTACGAATTTAAAAGAAAAACAGAAAAATAAAGCCTCCAGACAGTTCCTTCCAGTGTTTGTAAGGCTAATAAACGACGGAAAAAAAATTGAAATGATGTTAAACATTTAAATAATCACTTGTCCAGTTAAAAAAAAAAGAACAGCAATTGAATATCTACTTTCTCAATAACCGTACTACATGCACATGTGTATGTACACAACACACAACACACACACACACGCCTTTAGGACCAATTTCCATAATACAATCTTAAACTACCACTCCTTTCCCTGCTCCCAGAAGGGACCTAAGGCAAGTACCAATGGTTCCATTTAGACTCTGGAAGTCAACCAGGATAACAGTAAACACTCCTTACTCTTTGGTGTTAGCTCACTGACACAGGTGTCTCCCAGTCCCAAGAGAAAACTCCTAGAGGGCAGGGACCCATGTTCCATTGATCTTTGTATGCCCCACAGTGCTAGAATCTGCAAAATGTTCTACACAGTGAGCACTAAAAAGAAATGTTGAATGTTAAAGAAAAAAATTAAAAACTAGATGTACTTAAGAAGAGCTCTATAGAATTCTGGAATGCAATATGCAAATGTTCTCATTCCTAAACCTCCCAAAGAAGGTAGAGAATATTTAGTTTTGTGGCATTGTGTCCAAAAGCTTATGCATGGACTTTAAATAACGTATGTATGGCTCAATTTTCTCATCTGAACAATGAGGATAATAAAAATACCTGACAGTTAAAGACGTTGGTATAGATAATGTCTCCTTAGACCAATGACTCGAACGCTATACACATTCCTTATTAAGGATTAGCTACTCATTTTACTGGAAATAATAAATAATACAAATAAATAAATAAGGTCCACACAGCTCTGCAAAGGAGACCAAAGCTTAAATTAGCCTAGAAGACATAATATCACGGTTTGGCAAACTTTTCTGTAAAGGGCCAGAGACTACCGTAAATATTTTAGGCTTTACAGGACAAGCCACAATACCCTGAACCCTTGCAGCAATATTCTCCCGGAAAAAATTGGCAGGTTTTTTGTTTACATTTTACATTTTAGAATTTAAGAATCATTCTTAGTTCACGGGGCCATACAAACATAGGCTGGATTTGGCCCCCAGACTCTAGTTTGCCAACCCCCGGAAAAGATAATAATGGTAATACAGTCAGTGTTTTTAAAGCAACATAAAGAAATGTTTGTGAATTGCTTAAAGGTAACTGAAAAACTTGCGGCCCCAAACTTATAAAATCCAGACCGGCGGACCAGCGCGGTGGGGAATAGGGCTAGGACTAGGGCCGGTCTTCAGGAGCCGGAGCGGACCTCCACGGCTCTCGGGGTCCGCCGAGCCCCCGTCCACACTTACTCCCAGCAGCGGTCCGCGGCCGATCACAGTCTCCCCGGGCGCCAGGGCCACCCGTGGACCGCCGTCCCGCGGCTGCAGCTCGAAGCCCCCGGGCATGGCGGGCAAGGATTAGGCCCCTTCGCCAGGAAACTGGCCCCTCCGCTGTTTCCGCGGGGAAAGCTCAGGACTTGGGAAAAACAGCGGGGGAGGGCCGCAAAGGCTCCCCGCGCCTGCGCCGGTCCTGTCAGAGCCCAGCCCCAGCGCAGTTTCCCGAGTCCCGTCCCTCCACGCCTACTGATGACGCAATCGGGGATTCCCCAGTCACGCCGCCTCAAAATTATTGTTTAAAAACCCCGGCTTATTCCCCACCACACTTTTCACCTCCCTCCCTTCTTGGAGGACGCCGGGCCTTGTAGTCCTGGCGCCTTTCTTCACTTCCTTTCCCGAGCTAAGACGCCCTGGAAAAAACTACCAATCCCCAAAGGCACTGCGCGCCCCTCTCGGCGCCTGCGCGAGTTCCGAGTCAGCAGGGTGGGGCTTAGGTGGGCGGGAAGAGAAGAGCTATGGGGAAAGATTCGAATTCCGGAGGATTTAAATCGCGGGAGGAGACGCCATCGCAGCCCAGTAGGTAGGAGGATCTTCCATTCCCGTTGGCTTAGATGTCTACGCTCCCGGGGACGCGGCCCTGACGCAAGCTCAGCCTTCCCTCCGCGGCCTGGAGCCGCAGTGACAGCGCTGACGGTTGTTGTTGTCACTTGTCAGTGCTCCGTGTTCTTGGCTTCCAGCAGCTGCAACCCGCGCAGGACACAAGGAGGGTGGCTCAGATGGGACGTGGGGTGATTAGCCCTGACCCGCGGGATGTGGGCAGAGTGGGGCTCCCCGCCCCTCCTTCTGCGCTGCCGCCAATCTATCCCTCCGAGTGATAGTTGAAAGGGAGACGAGCTTTTACCTCACTTGAGAGAGAATTCAGCAAAGCTCGATTCATAAAGGAGAAAGGGCAGAAGAGGGGTCGTTTCCAGGCATCCAGGCGAACCTGGACGTAGAAGAAAGATTCCTAGTGGGATTTTAGAACCTCGCCAAGGCATCCCCTGCTGTGAAATTCAAAAACCTTCATTCCCGTTGCAGGAATTCCACAAGGGGAGGCATTTTATTCTCCCAGTAAGATCCTGGGAGAAGTGGATAAACACACCGTAACGTTTAAATACACTGTAACGTTTTCCTAATGTGAGATTCTTTTTAAGAACCTTGTGGTTTGGCTTTGGTTTGTATTGGTGGTGGGAGGGGCCAAGGTGCATGGCAAAAACTTGCTCTTGACTCACTCGTTTTTACCAGTTTGCTTTCTTACTTCCCCAAACCCTCAAGAGGAAGACCTCTGTTGAACACAGACTACAGTTCCAGCCACCACAGCTAATCTGGATCATGAATGGGAACCACCGTGGTCTTGTGAAGTCCAGAAACATAGCTGAGTAGCTCGTCTAGAAAAGAGATTTGTGTTCAGCTGAGTTAAAAGAAGTATTTAGCTGTATCTCAAACCCCTCCTCTTGCACATCCAACCCCCATTATAAAAGGAAGTGCAAAATGGAATAAACTGATTTTAAGTGAATACCAGCTGTCTTTATATACAAAAGTAACTCAAGGGTGGTGATGTACCCAGTCATGCTTTCAACTGATTTGGGAAGCCTACACCATTCACCTTAGGTAAATTAGCTGAAACTGAGCTTTATATCTGGGCTTCAAATAGTCACATACTATACCTAGCTGAGTTCTCAACATTGTTTATAGTTGTCACTCACTGTTGCTTGATGTCTTCAGTGACTGTTACCCTTAGCTCGTAATTAACTATGCATATAGGATAGCTTCAAGGGGCCATTTCTTAAAACACCACTCTTATGACTGAGTTGAATATTTAAGACTTTGTTTCATAATCCAGATCTCATCTTCTTGTCCATTTCAGATAGTATTTGTGTCAAATGTAAGCACCTACCTACCCATTAGATACAAGTAATAAAATTCTTATACAACTAGAAGTCCATCTAGTTTGTGATTAAGTCACAAATTGCAAATTAATGATGAGGCATCAGTTCCTATATACAACAAGTATTCAGGAGTTTAATAGGATTGACTCATACATATTTTCAAAGGTACGAAAGTACTGGGTGTGGTGGCTCCTACCTGTCATCCTAGCACTCTGGGAGGCTGAGGCAGAAGGATTGGTTGAGGACAAGAGTTCGAGACCAGCCTGGGCAACATAGCAAAAACCATTTCTCCAAAAAACAGTTTTTGGTTTTGTGTGTGTTTGTTTGTTTAAAAAAAAATGAGGGGATGCTGAGTCAAGAGAATCGCTTGAGGCTGGAGGTTGAGGCTGTAGTGAGCTATGATGACACAGCTGCACTCCAACCTGGGTAAGAGTGAGGCTAATATGTTGAGGTGCCTCCCAGGTGCATTTCAGATGTAGGAAGACTAGGTGTTTTACACACTATCACTGTTAATCCTTGCAAGAACTTTCAGGAAAGGGGCAGCATTGGTCCATTTTACAGACTGAGAAGCAAAAGTCAAGAAAGAGTTCTTAAATTATACCCAAAAAGCATCTGACTCAAAGTAGGATTTCTACTCCTATTTGGAGACTGAGCATGTTTAAATCTTGCCTTTTAGGTTACATATGAGGATAATTTACTAAAACATTAAGCTATGCATAAAAACTCCAAGAGAAACAGTAGTTCAAGAGTTTCTCACACAGAAGTGAACTCTGTGGATGCTGAGAAGGAAAAAAATGAGAGTGAAAACAACTTTGTTGAACTGCTGCCTCAAGAACTCACTTTTAAAATTTTCAGTCAGCTGGACATTCGGAGTTTATGCAGGGCTTCATTGACATGCAGGAGCTGGAATTACACCATAAGAAACAGTGACTCTTTATGGAAACCTCACTGCATGACTGTAAGAGCTGTGTGCCGAAGAGAAATAGATGATGATCTAGAAAGTGGTTATTCCTGGAGGGTAAGTTTAATCTTTGCGATCTGCAGTGTTGTTGACAGTGTTATGATAGCAGATTTGAGTCAGTTCTAACTTATGCTTGGAGGAGACAGAATTGCATATGCAGAATAACATAGACAGTGTGTTGACTTTTGGAAATGAATTGAGCCTTTTCCTGCTAACCACACTCTTTCTACACTATCTTTCATTTATCCTTTTGCATTTTTTAAATTCTAAATTAGGGAATTTTCCCCTATTAACCAGAAGGGAATTAGCTCCTTCTTTTCACTTCACCTTATCCCAAACCCCCAGTAAACTGTATGGCGCACTCTGTATAAATACACATATACATACACACACGTACACAGACACATAAATTTATTAAAATATGTGTATATCAATGTAAATACTTACTCTTTTTTTCAGCCCTGTCAATCTGTTTCTCTTGCTTTAAACACATTCACTAACCAACCACCTGCTACAGTCTTTTTTAATGGTGATTTACCTCTTTCAGGTAATACTGCTGAGGAATTACCAGAAGAGTAAAGTGAAACACGAATGGCTAAGTGGCAGATACAGCAACATTTGTTCTCCCATTAGCCTACCAGAAAAAACCATGTACCCAATGGATGCAGATACATGGGGGGAAATTCTAGAAGCAGAACTGGAAAGATAAGGAGGAAAAAAAATCACAAATAAATCTCAGGTCTTTGAAAATTTAAAACTCAAATGAGTCTTAGGTTGCAAAAGCTATATCTTTATCCATTCATTTTGTTGTTGTTGACCTTTTTAAAAGAAAGTGAAATGGAAATATTATAAAAGTAAAGCTTTATTTTTGTTTTGCACTTTAGTAAAATTTTTCTGCTTTTATTGTAATGTGGAAAAATCATGAAATGTTATTTTTATAAGAAATAATATACTGATATAGTGATTTCCAAATATAATGTTTCATGTATTTGTGTTAATATATTCACAATACTAAATGAAAGAGTGATTTGTATGTTCAGCTTAATGATAATTCAAAATTTCAGGAAGCCACTTGAAACTGACTTAAAGATTCATTAAGTGGTGGATATAACTAGGCTCATGGGAAGACTAGCTAAGTGAAACTAATAGCAATACATTTAAATTAATACATTGGCATTTTAATGACTTTAACATTTCTATTTCAGTGGAATCAGATTGAAATATCAAATAGTGAAACTATGTTAAATGTGTTAAGCCTGTGGTTTAGTTTTAAGTTAATGTCATCTTTGGGATAAAGCTTGTCCAATTGTGATTCCCATTACTTTTATATAAACCTGGAATGGCTCTCAGGAGCTGAAAGTATGTGGAAAGTTTCCAGAACACTTAACTACCATCAGAATGCCACACTAGCCTGGTAAAACTCTCTTTCTGACAGCCTTATAGCACCATCTAGTGTGCTATTCTTAGATACCAAGACAAAGTTTTCTCCATATTAAAAACTATTATTCTAAAGAATCCTTAACACTTGTCTTTGTTAAAGTTTATAACTTTTTAGGAACCTTTATTTTAATTTTTTAAAACTTTTGTTTCTGTTTTTTCATAAAACAGATGATATACTACTCACTATAACAAATTGTTTATTCTGAATCTGTGGTTACCACCATAGTAAAAAGTGTCTACAAAATGCTTTAGTTAGTGTGGGGTTTTCTTCTTAAAAACTGTTCTCTATAGCATTAAATATAAGAATCCAGGAAACCAATATTTAACAAATAGGCAAATATTAGAAAGATGCCCCATTATATGCAAATTCCCTATGTTGAATAGAGCAGTAGATAATTAATTGTCTCCTACTATCTTCTTAGAGTTGGAAGATTCCTTGAAAATCAGGCAGTCAAGTCTCCAGGACTATTCAGTAATTTTCTTAATAGGAACACTGTCAGTCAGCCAGCCCAAGCTCAAATCCTGTACTTCTACTAAAAGCGTATATGTTATGTCACAGAACAGTCCAGTTGTAGTCTAGCCTTGAACTGAAGACCACCTCTCTGTAATGTTTGCCTTCTAGTCCCACTTCCACCCTCTAGAACCGGGCTGATTCAGTCCTTCCTCTCTATGATTGCCTGATATTTGAAGACTGCTAGCCTGTCTCTTCCTAGGTCTTCTCTCCAATTCCACTGATGATTATAGAGTATAATTTCTAGACCCAACAACATTCTGTTCTGCCCATTTACTCTTAACAAAAGAAAGGGGCTGTGCGCCATGGCTCACGCCTGATATCCAATCACTTTGGGAGGCCAAGGTGGGTGGATCACCCGAGGTCAGAAGTTCAAGACCAGCCTGGTCAACACGGTGAAACCCGTCTCTACTAAATATACAAAATTGGCCGGGCGCGGTGGCTCAAGCCTGTAATCCCAGCACTTTGGGAGGCCGAGGCGGGTGGATCACGAGGTCAGGAGATCGAGACTCCTGGCTAACATGGTGAAACCCCGTCTCTACTAAAAATACAAAAAACTAGCCGGGCGAGGTGGCGGGCGCCTGTAGTCCCAGCTACTCGGAGGCTGAGGCAGGAGAATGGCGTGAACCTGGGAGGCGGAGCTTGCAGTGAGCCGAGATCGCGCCACTGCACTCCAGCCTGGGTGACACAGCGCGAGACTCCGTCTCAAAAAAAAAAAAAAAAAAAAATTAGCCCCGCGTGGTGGTGGGCACCTGTAATCCCAGCTACTTGGGAGACTGAGGCAGGAGAATCTCTTGAACCTGGGAGGCAGAGGTTGCAGTGAGCCAAGATCACGCCATTGCGCTCCAGCCTGAGCAACAAGAGTGAAACTTCGTCTCAAAAAAAAAAAAAGAAAGAAAGAAAGGTATACTATTAATTTTATTTCATAAAAGATAAGAAAGCACTTGGAAATTTTCAAAGTACGGGAAAGCTATAAGGCCTGATTATATTCCAGACTCTGGTCCCAGCCATTCCTCATCTGCTTCCCTAAGTTAATTCAAATTCAGTTTCACCATCATACTGGGACCCCCACCTGATGTGGTTTCTTTGCCCATTTTTCAAATATGTATTATTTGTGGCTTACATTAGCATCTTAGATTTCACTCTGACTTCCTCACCAGTCGGTCTTAATCTGCTATAATATGGCCATCACTCTGTATGGTTGAAACTGTTGGTATCCAAATTACAAGTGACTTAATGTCTAAATCCACTGGATGCATTCTACTTGTTAATATATTTGACACACATAAACACTCACACTGACACACATAAATACTTCTTAAAACTCTCTCCTCCATGGGTTGGAACTATAGCCTCTTGGACTTTTCTTTCCCTACTCTAACCCGTCTTCTCAGTTTCCTCCAAAGACTCACTTTCCTTCATCTACTCATTACATGTTAGTGTTCCCCAAGGTTCCGCCTGTTGTCCTGTCATCTTTATACTCTAACATCCTTGGTGATCCCATCTACTACTCCTGTGTTCGCTACCATGTTTGGTGCTGATGGCATCCATGTCTGTGTCCCAACACCAGATCTCCCTGAGATGCTCCAGAAATACATATGCTACTATCTTTTGGATTTTTATATATATATATAATTTTCTTGGATTTTATATAATGTATCCAAAGATAGTTTATATATAAACACCTGAATCAAAACTTACCATCTCATGAAATTTCTTCTTCCAGTTCCTATCTCAGTGAATGACATGTCCTGTTAGAAAATCACCATATTTTACTTGTCTCCATCATTCTCCATGTCCAGTCGAGTCAATTCTTACTGATTTTATCGTCCAAATATCTAAGTAATTCACCTCTTCTCCATCTTTATCTCTGCCTCATTGCTTAATTCTTGTCCTTATTTGAAGGTAGGCTTTCTAAAATATCCTCTTACTGATGTTCCTGCCTCCAGTTCCTTCCTTTTACTGTTAGCAGTATAATCTTTTTTAAACCCCAAATTTAGCACATCACCCCAACTTAAATTCCTGACTGCATTCAGGTAGAAATCAAAATTCCCCACTAGAGCCCATAGGGCCTTTAATGATGTGGTCTGGCCTACCTCTCCAGCCTCTTCTCTCACCACTGTTCCACCCTGTATCTTCTACTTCAGTCTTACAAAACTATTTCATAAAAATTTTCTCGCTTCTCTGCCTTTGCGCAGGCTGTTTGATATGCCTGGACTAACCCCCACCATTGATTCTTTTCTTGGCAATATCTATTGTAAAACTTATCATCTTGGCCTGGAAACAATCCATGACTACTACTGTTCTGGATTAAGTGACTTTTTAAATGTTCCTGTAGTTCTTTGTATAGACCTCTCTCAAAGCTGTCATATAACATTAAGTTGTCTATTTTATTTGTGTGTTTGCCCCTTTACACTGTGAGCTTCTTAATGGCAGGGACCATTTTTTATTTATTTTTGTGTCTTCAAAACCTGGCACACACTAGGTGCTCTATAAAGATTTGTTAAATTATTTCTATGGTTATTTATTTTAATCCCACCCAGAATGTATAAAAATAATTTACTATATTGTTAGTGAAGAAGATTGTATCGAAATGCAGTGTACAATCCTTAAGGTATGTGGGATGCTTGATAGTAATACAAATATATGAATAATTGTTCCAGTCTTCTCGAAACCTGTAAGAGGGAAATAGGAAAATAAAAATGTTTTGTTTTATTTTTTTGAACTCTTGAAAATAAACTTAACCTCAGAAATATCACTTATTATTTTGAATTATTGAATCACTCCCATCAGTTTTAAGTATTAGCTTTGCAAATTATGTGAATGAACATTAGCTTCTATTTTTTTAGTACTACTGCACTAAAATAACTCTAACAAATTATGTGCTATGATCACAGTCTACACTGAAAGGAAACCTTTGGAACTTAGTGATAAATTTATGGTATGGGCTTAGAATAAACCATGCATTTATCAGGCCAAGCCATTGGCATCTGAAAACATGAGTAGGTGGAGCAGCATGGAAGGAAGGAATGTTCTCACTCATAGATAAAATAACATGTTAAGTGTGCACCCTGTGTACAAGAAGCAAGATTCTTGGGGAAGAGTATTAAGGAACTTTGAGTGTTTTTAATCATTTTAAGATCTAGTATTTAGAAAAATAAATTTAGAAACCTTTTTTTAGTTTCTTCTGGTTTATAACCCAATCTTAGACCAGAACATAATCATCATTAAAATCTCTATGAATATAAACTTTCAACCTGAGGACACTTGCATATGTACAAACCTAACTTTAAAACTATGGCTGGGTGCAATGGCTCACACCTGTAATCTTAACACTTTGGGAGGCTGAGGCAGATGGATTGCTTTAGCTCAGGAGTTCAAGACCAGCCTGGGCAACATAGTGAGAACTTGTCTGTACTAAAAATTTTAAAAATCAGCCAGGTGTGGTGGCGCATGCCTGTAATCCAAGCTACTCGGGAGGCTAAGGTGTGAGGATTGCTTGAACTCGGGAGACTGAGACTGCAGTGAGTCATGATCGCACCACTGCACTCCAGCCTGGGTGACAGAGTGAGACCCTATGTCAAAAGAAAAGAAAAATGTAACATACCCCTGACCACTTTAACTTCATCTTTGCTTTGACTTAATATCATGTCTTCTCTCCAAGACTTCAAATGCCCTAATAATATTAACAAAAAGTAAGATGAGTAGTAACTTCAGGAAATGGATTGGGAAGAATACATAAGATGGAAGATCACACATTTTTTATTTGTAGTTTAAGACCAAAAACATCAAATTGATGAAATCAAATCAACAATGGATGAAGCTGATTAATTATAACAGCCGACAGTCATTAAATGCATTCTTGTACCAAGCATTGTGCTTATACGGTGTATGCTTACTCTATATCCATTTTATGGATGAGGAAACCAAAAGAGAATGATCTTTTCCATCTATTTCATCACCACTTCCCAGCACTTACAAGAATATGTCATACATAGTAGGTACTCAATAAATGTCAAATGAATTCAGAAACTTATGAATAACTTAGATGAAAGAGCCAAGAATGTTCCTCCAAGTTTTTCATTTGAAAAATTTCAAACCAACAGTAAAGTAAAAATATATGACAAACCACTATTTTGTACACCATCCACCTAGAAATACAAGTTGTTAACATGTTTCGATGTTTGTTTTATTTATTTATTATTCATCTTTGCTGAAACATTGAAAAGAAGTGGCAGACATGATGATACTTCACCCCTAAATACTTCAGCATGTATCTCCTAAGAATACACTCCTACATGCAATATCATTATCACATCTAAAAAATCTTATATTAATTCAATAATATGTAGTTTACAATCCATATTTAAATTCCCCAGTGGCCCCCAAAATATCTTTTATAGATTCTTTTTTTCAGTTCAGGCTGCAAAAAAATATTTATACATGCATCTGAGTTTTTTGTCTCTCTAATCTCTTTTAACCAGAAGTGTCCCGTGGCTTTGGTTTTATTTTGCAGGATATTGACTTTTTTTTTTTTCTTTTGAGGCAGAGTCTCATTCTGTCACCCAGGCTGAAGTGCAGTAGCACAATCTCGACTTACTGCAACCTCCGCCTCCTGGGTTCAAGCAATTTTCCTGTCTTAGCCTTCCGAGTAGCTGGGACTACAGGCATGTACCACCATGCCCGACTAATTTTTGTATTTTTGGTAGAGACGGGGTTTCACCATGTTGGCCAGTCTGGTCTCAAACTCCTGACCTCGCGATCCACCCACTTCAGCCTCCCAAAGTTCTGGGATTACAGGCTTGAGACTGGTTATCTTATAGAATATTCTGTAGTTGATTTATCTGATTCTCTCTTCATAATTTGATTCAGAGGGCAGGAGTGGTGACTCACACCTGTAATCCCAATACTTTGGGAGGCCAAGGTGGGAGGATCACTTGAGCCCAGGAGTTTAAGACCAGCCCAGGCAATGTAGTAAGATGCCATTTCTACAAAAAATTTTAAAAATAAATTGACTGGGCATGGTGGTGGGCGCCTGTAGTACCAGCTACCTGGGAGGCTGAGGTGGGAGGATTGCTTGAGCCAAGGAGGCCAAGGCTGCAGTGAGCTGTGATTGCAACGCTGCACTCTAGCCTGTAAGACAGAGTGAGGCCCTATCAAAAAAAAAAAAAAAAAAGATTCAGTAAAGCATATTTAGCAATTATACTACATAGCAATTATACTGTAAGTGATGAAATATACTTCTCATTGCATCACATAAGAAGCACGTAATGTCTGATTGTTCTACTGTACAAGATGGTTAAGTCTAATCATTTGGTTGAAGTGGTAATCACGAAGTCTCTTCACTGAAAAACACATTTTTCCATATAGCCAATGTTTGTTTTCTTCAACAACCCGTTTCTAGAGTACTCCTTTAAGGCCAACTCTATGCTAAGTGTTGTATGGATATCTGACATATGGCTAGTTTTCTCATCAAGACATTTACCAAATTCTGAAGCTCTGAGGGATTGAAGGCTATGAAGCTAAGCAGAAAGCCTCTTAGAAGCAAAGGAGTTTTTGCCCAGTCTCACACTACTGAGGACACAATGATTACAGTTGAGGACCCAGTAGAGGGAAGGTAAACAACTCAGGTTCTCAGTTGAAATCTTCGGTGGGCTCTGTACAAAGGACTCCAGCCTCAATTCAGATAAATCTCCAATTTGATTAAGGTGAGCAAACCCCACTGCCTAACAGAGGATAAGGTGAATTCACTCTAGAGGAAGATGACATCATCTGGAGCCTCTACAGTTTTGCATATACAGTGTCTGCACTCAAAACATTATCAAGCATCCTAAAAGACAGAACTAAATGATTGGAAGTCACGGGTTGGGTGGGGTGGAAGAACATAGAAGCAAAGTCACAGGGATTTAGTTACTGGAGTTTGCAGGCAAGAATTTTTAAATAGCTATGGTTTCAAAATCCAGGCAGATGGATGAAAAGATGAAGAAAATAGATTAATATGAAGACGTTTACCAGAAAAGTAGAGAACTAAATGGAAATTCTAGAACTGAAAAATACAATAACAGAAATTTATGCATAGGCTTAATAGCAGATTATAACATGGAAAAAGAGTATGTACTGGGAAATATGACAATAGAACAATGCCAACGTTGAAGCACATAAAGAAAAAAACAAAAAAGGATTTAGAGATTGAAACAGAATACAAAGGTTCAACATGTTCATATTGGATGTCCAAAAGGGATGGAGAGAGAAAGGTAGCTCTCAAATTTCCCTCAGCTTAGGGATATCGGAGTGAGTTCCCCCCACCCCATGAGATAACTGTAGAAGTAGCTGAGAACACAGCAAAGGAGCCACAAAGCAGAAGCCATGGGATTGACAACCTAAATGAGGAGCCAAATAGACATTTGCTGCAGAGTCTTTAGAGTAACAGTAGTCACAGTGGAAATTGAGGTGGGCCAGAGGCAGTTGAAGGAAGACTCCTATACCTCAATCCCTGATTGTACTAAGAAAACTGACTGCAAATTACAGTAACGAAGAGTGCAGTGAGAGGAGAGGATTAGTGGAAAGTGGAAGGTTGTTAGGAATGGAAGGAAGCATGCAGGCCTGGGGCCTTGCCCTGATGCCCTGCTGTTACTTCAGCCGCCTCTCTGCATGGATGTCAGGAAAAAGGAAGAAGGGAAAAAAGAGGGAGGAACTCCAAGTAGAGGTGCCAGATTTAGCAAATAAAATACATGAGTTTCAGATAAATAGCAAATCATTTTTTGGTATATGTCCCCAATGTTGCAAAGAACACATTTATACTAAAACAATATTCATTTTTATCTGGAATTTAAATTTAACTGAGCATCTTGTATTTTCTCTGGCAGCTCTAACCCTGAAAGACTGAGTAATGTGCTGAGCCTGAGTTAATGTGGAAATGACTGGAGTACCGTTACCCCTCTGAACCCATGTGTTCTGCATCCACAGATGCAACCACAGTCAAAAGTATTAGGAAAAATAAAAACAAATGGAAATACACCAATAAAAAATAATATAAAAAGTAATATAGTATAATAACTATTTTCATAGCATTTACATTGCATTAGTATTATAAGTAATTTAGAAATGGTTTAAAGTATATGGAAAGATGTGCACATGTTGTGTGCAAATATTGCACAATTTTATATAAGGGACTTGAGCATCTGCAAATTTCGGCAGATACCAAGGGATGACTGTACTTTTAACGGGCAAGATTAAATTTTACAGGATGTCTCATTCCCCTCCCAACCCCACACTGCTCATGGAACAGAAAATAGGAGTTGACCAAATGGTGATATTGTAGGGTAACTCAATCTCCTCTCAGGCCCACTCTGCCTAAACACCCTACAGCACACCCCATTTCCACTCTACTGCGATTGACACATACCTAAAACAAGTAGCATGTGCTATTTGTCCCACTGTTTCCAGGTGGAACATACAGCAGAAGTACATTCTGTCATGAAATCATCAAACATATTTGTGGCTTTCAACACTGGAGGAAGGTGGAGGTAAGACCTCTTGGAGATGCCTCATGTAACCCTCCTTTACTCTTCTTGGATTGTCTTCTTCCTGCCAACCGGCAAACTTCTCAATCCCTTTTGGGGTGGGAATGCTGTACTGCACTTCATTCATATCTTATCTTTTTCTTCCTTCCTGTGTCTGGTAGTTCATTTAATAAACACCGTTCTAGATTCTCTAAAGGGAATAATTTGGAATTAAAAAAACCTTTTTCTTCCTCAAGTACCTCTATCATTGCCTTGTGCCAACTGAAGAATCACCAGGTTCATAAATGTGGAAAGGAGAGCTTTATTTCTTATAAATGGTTGCAGCCTGCAGGCTGGCCATCCCACAGCCTGGGAAGGGTAGCTTCTGGCAGAAACCAGAAGCAGGTACTTCTAGGGAGGGAAGGGTAAGACAGGAATTTAGGCTGAAGGGGTCAACTAAGTATATACATTTAACAGGCTATAGGAGGAGCTATGAATATTCACAAAAGGGGGGTGCACTCACGCATAGTAAGCTAACATGTATGTTACCTATGTCCCATGTTCACTTTAGGGTGCAATCTTAACATTTAAATGTATTAAAATTAGGCTCTATATGTCAAAAGGTGAAACAGAGGACACAGAAGCATTCTGTGTGCAGCCTCTGTAAACCAGCCAGAACCAGTCCGTGGTTAGTGGCCTCTTATCAGGAAGGAATGATGGTCAGTTGTTGTGTCAAACTGCAAAAAGGAAGAGGAGTCCAGCAAATCTTCAGAATGGGCCTGTTTCTGTTTAACGCTTAGGAATGGAAATCTAATGGCAAGTAGCAAGGGAGGGAGTGTAACAGGTTATGTCTGACCTCCTAGTCTGTCATGGCCAGGAACTCAGTTTTTAAGGTTTCTCTGGGGTCTCCTTAGCCAAGAGGGGGGTCCTTTTAGTCAGTTTCAGGGGGGACCTTTGGATTTTATTTTCATTTCTCAGTTGAAAGCCTAGCTGTGAAGATTCTGAGTCTTCTATGCTTGAAAACAGTCTTGAAATTCAAAGCTGAGCTCTGACTTCTTTATTCTCAGCTGTACCTAGCAGACCCACGAAGCCCTGGATGCCTGTCTTTCCAGATAGAGAGCTGCAGAGAAATAAGAATTACTGGGGATGGA
>NW_012102909.1:890318-892874 GCF_000951045.1 Mandrillus leucophaeus | reverse complement strand
TATATTTCATGACATGAAAATAATGAAATTCAGATTTCAATGTCTGTGAATGAACTTTTATTGACACAATAAAAAAAGAAATAAAAGAAATAAATAAAAAAACACACACATACTTTTGTTGAGCTGATGTATTTGAAAGTAAGTTTGCGTACTTCATGACATTTTGCCCCAAAATATCATAGTATGTATTTCTTTTTCTTTCTTTTTCTTTTTTTTCTTTTTCTTTTTTTTTTTTGAGATGGAGTCTCGCTCTGTCACCAGGCTGGAGTGCAGTGGTGCAACCCTCCTTCTCCATAGTTCAAGTGATTCTCCAGCCTCAGCTTCCCGAGTAGCTGGGATTAAGGCACGCGCCACCACACCCAGCTAACTTTTGTATTTTTAGTAGAGACAGGATTTCACCATATTGGTCAGGATGGTCTCAATATCCTGGCTTCGTGATCCGCCCGCCTCAGCCTCCCAGAATGCTGTGATTAGAGGCGTGAGCCACCGCACCCAGCCATAGCATGTATTTCTTAAGGACGTGCACACATGCCTGCATAACCATAATCACACCCAAGAAATTTAATTTTCATCCAATAATGATATCATCTAATACCCAGCTCAGATTGAAATTTCCCTCAGTTGATTACACAAAAATGTGTTTTCAAGCTTCTGAATGTGTGCCAACCTGAAAATGAGAAATATATTAATTTTTTCTCAGTAATTTATGATGAACTTTTCCAAACATACACTAAAGGTGAAAGAACTTCCTCATTGTAGATTTAATTCTAATTTCTCTGTCATAAACATGAAGTTTATATGTTTAAGGGCACTTGTGGGTTTTGGTGTGTATGAATCTTTGTGTTTCTCAATTTCTGAGTGTTTTGTAAATTGGAGAGTTTAGTTCTTTATCTATGACATGTGTTGCAGTTATATGTCTCCCAGTTTGTCACTTGTCCTTTGACTTTGCTTGTGGTGCTTGCTTTTTTTTTTTTTAACAAAGGTTCTTCACATTTTATTTTATTTGTATCTTGCTCTGTTGCCCAGACTGAAGTGCAGTGATACAATCATGACTCCCTGCAGCTTTGACCTCCTAGGCTCAAGTGATCCTCCCACCTCAGTTTCCAGGTTGCTGGGACTACAGACATGCACCACCATACCCAAATAATTTTGTGTGTGTGTGTGTGTGTGTGTGTGTGTGGAGACAGCCTCCCCATGTTGCCCAGACTGGTCTCAAACTTCTGGGCTCAAGAGATCCTCCTGTCTCTGCATCCCAACGTGCTGGAACCATGCCCGACCAGTCCTTTTTATTGATGTCAAAATTATTGCTTTTTTTCTGCTATTATATCTGGATGATGAACATGGTTTAAAATTTTTCCCACCACAAGATTATAAACAAATTCACTTATGTTTTCTTCAAGTACTTATATGGCTCATTCTTTCCATATGAGTTTTTCCTGGAGTATAATGTCTGTTAAGGATTCAAAGCTATCTGTTTTCAAATGACTGTTCAGTTTTCCTAACACCATTTATTAATAAGTCTGTCTGTAATTTGAGATGCCACCTTATTCATATGAAAATTTTCTTTTTAGTTGGTTCTATTTCTGAACTTTCCATTATGTTCCAGATCTGTCTATCCATTCATACCACACTGTTTTAATTATACAAAAGATTTATCGTGCATTGATATTTAATAGGGTTCTCTCTCTTCATTGATCTTTTTTTCTGGTTTTCCTATTTACGCATATATGTTTATTTATCCACGTGAACTTTGGAATCAATTTCTGTAGTCCCAGGAAAACTGCATATTGCAATTTTATTAGGGTGGTGTGAAATTAGGGATAATTTATATCATTATGATGTCAAGTTATCTTACCCAAGACCAAGAAATATTTCCATTTGTCTTTTAGGCATGTTTTAAATTTTTCCTCATATGGATTTTACACATTACCTCTTAAGTTTATTTCCAAGTATTTTATATTTTTGTTGTTATTGCAAATGGAATTTTTTCTTTTATCTTCTGACTAGTTATCATTTCCGTACACACAAGTTCACACTCACACACACACGTGATTTTTGTACACTCATTTTGTAGCCTGCTAACTTACTGAGTTCTTTTGTTCATTTAGTGTCATCATTTTTTCCATTGGGTTTTCCAGATATACTGTCTTATCAACTGCAAATGTAGAGAGTTTTACTTCTTTTCCAAGTCTTATGCTGCAATTTTTAAATTAGTATACTGACTACTGTCTCCAAAATGATGTTAAACAGTAATGCAGATGGTGGACATTTTTACCTTGTTTCTTACCTTAGTGGGAATGTTTCTAGTATTCTAGTATTACTCCATTATAATATTCTCTCTCTCTCTCTCCCTCCCCTGCCCCGTCTCTCTGTCTCTCATACATATATAAAATCATGTTAAAAGAAAATCCATTAACGTCTATTTTATCTAATACTTCTACTGGAAATGTATATTAAATTTTATAAAGGGGCCGGGCGCGGTGGCTCAAGCCTGTAATCCCAGCACTTTGGGAGGCCGAGACGGGCGGATCATGAGGTCAGGAGATCCAGACCATC
>NW_012102909.1:884807-889763 GCF_000951045.1 Mandrillus leucophaeus | reverse complement strand
ACTTTTTTCATGAACCCCTTTTGCATTTTCCAATACCTCCTTGTCCTTACCCAGTCAGGGCCGGATGGAAATAAAACAAGATGAAACTGCAGTTTTACAAACCACACCAATTATACTGTATTATCCTAAACATTAACTGGTCAAGAAAAAAAAATTTCTTAAATAATTAATTAATTTAGTTATTTATTTTTAGAGACTGGGTCTCACTATGTTGCCCAGGCTGGCCTTGAACTCCTGAGCTCAGGCAATCCTCTCACCTCAACCTCCCAAAGTGCTGGGATTACAAGTATGAACCACTGTTCTGGCACAAAAGAAATTTTTAATAATCATTTTCTGAGATCTACTTTCCTGCTATGGGTCTTCTGCGCCTTGTAGGGGAAAAAACCCCAGCTGCTGGTTTCCCAGTTTGCTCATTTTGATTTACTTTTAACATGACAAAATTATACAGTCCAGTCGTCACACAAAGAAAGCCTGATAGAAAATACGTAAAACCATAAAAGAAGCTTTCTCAAAATCACTTGTGAAAATCTCTCCACTTATTACTGTGGTTGTGTTTTTTGTTGTCTAACAAGTAGATTGAGCACAATTTTCTGTCTTTATTCTCATTGGTTAGTGAAGAAAATAAAAAGGACTGCTTTTACCATTGTTACCCATGTTTGGCCTATGGTTTCACCAGTTCAACTTTTTTTTTCCTCTCTCAGACTCTTTTATATATTTTTAAATGTGCTTTCTCCCTAAATGTTTTATTTCGAAAGTTTTCACCCTTACAGAAAATTTCAAAGAATAGAATATGGCACCATCACCCAGATTAACCAATCGTTAACTTTAACCACGTTTGCTTTATCTCTGTCTATACCAGGTCCCTAAACCTTATCACTATTAACTTTCTGGGCTGGATAATTCTTTGTTTGGGGGAGGGGCAGGGGTGCTGTCCTATACATTGTAGAATGTTTAGCAGCATCCCTGGCCTCTATTCATTAGATGCCAGCGCCACTTTCCAAGTGCTAGCAACCAAAAATGTCTCCAGACATTGCCAAATGTCTCCTGGGGGAAAATCCCTCTTGTTAGGAACTACTGGTTTATACTACATTTTAAAAAAACAGCCTAAATATCCATCAACCAAGGAGAAGTGGATAAAGAATATATATATTAAAATATTAAAATATTAAAATATTCTTTATATATATTATATATATAGAATATTTATATATAGAATAAAGAATATTTATATATAACTGGGGTATATATATTACATGGTATATATATTACATTATACACACACACACACACGCACACACACCATGGAATACTACTCAGCCATACAAAGGAACAAAATAATGGCATTCAGAGCAACCTGGATCCTGGATGGAGTTGGAGACCATTATTCTAGGTGAAATAACTCAAGAATGGAAAATCAAACATTGTACGTTCTCACTTATGAGTGGCAGCTAAGCTATGAGGACACAAAGAATAATATAATGGACTCTGGGGACTCGAGGAGAATGGGAAAGTGGGGGCAAGGGATAAAAGGCTACACATTGGGTTCACCATACACTGCTCAGATGATTGAGTGCTCCAAAATCTCAGTAATTACCACTAAAGAACTTATCCATGTAACCAAAACCCACCTGTTCCCCCAAAACTATTGAAATAAATTTAAAACGGGCTGGGTGGGAAAATGTGCATGGTGGCGAGGCGGCAGGCCCATGGCAGGCTCTGCGGGGCGTGCGGGCAGAAGCTGGTGGTGCAGGGCAGCCGGTTCCTGACCACCTCCACGGCAAGCAGTGACGATGACAGCCTCCTCATCTATAACTGCAGTGCTGCAGAAAACAAGTCACAAGAAAATAAAGGGGACGACTAGCCGCCCTTGGTCCTGCGGAGCGGTGCAATTCTCGGTCCACCTTCTCCAAGTCTGGCAGCTGTTTTGCTATAACCGATGACAGTTAAGTGTCTGATTCTTTTCTGTACAAAACCGTGGCAGTGTCTGAGTGTCAGGACCATGACAAGGAGTTGTACAGACCTGACCTTCACAGCCTCTGAGGAGAAGGTCTTGGTGGCTGACAAGTCTGGAGACGTCTATTCCTTTTCGGTGCTGAGCCACACGGATGCGGCCAGACAGCATGGACAGACTGGGGCGCCTGTCTGTCCATGCTGTTAGAGGTGGTTGTGCATCCTGATGACCACTGTGTCCTCACTGCGGGCCGGGACGAGAAGATCCAGGTCAGCTGGGCCGCCACTCCCCGCAGCATTGAGTCCTTCTGCCTCGGGCACACAGGGTTTATGAGCTATATCTCTACGGTGCCCACTCAGCCTGAACCGCTTCCATCCTCCTCCGGGCACTGCACCCTGAGGCTCCGGGAGTACAGAAGCGGCCGCCAACTGCATTGCTGTCACCTGCACAGTCTCCAAGAGCCCGAGGACCTCCAGGTCCCCTAGAGGTTTGCCGCGTCCAGGATCGCGTTTTGGTGTCAGGAGAACCAGGTGGCGCTTCTGTGCAACTGCATTGCTGTGGTCTATGTCTTCCAGCTTCACGCCTGTAGACAGCAGTTGGTGTACCGACAGCAGCTGTCATTCCAGCACCGAGTGTGGGATGTGGGTTTGAGGAAACCCAGGGGCTGTGGGTGCTCCAGGACTGCCGGGAAGCTCCCCTCCCCCGGTGCTCTGCAGGCCTGTGGGTGGCCAGTGGCAGTCTGTTCCTGAAAGTGCCACGTTAAAGAAAGTTTCCGTTGTTCTTCGTGGGAACGGGGCCATGCTGGAAGGCTCTGCCTGCGCGAACGCCAGCTTCAGCAGTCTCTACAAGGCCACCTTTGACAACATAACCTTCTACCTGAAGAAGAAAGAGGAAAGACTGCAGTAGCAGCTAAAGAAGGAGCAGTGGCGGTGGAGTCCCCCACCTGGGCCAATGGGCAGGCCAAGAAGATAGGCCAGGGAAGTCAGCCTGGGGTTTCGGATCTTGGCTGTCGGGGGCACCCTCAAAACAGGAAAAGCGGTTTTCACTTGTTCCCCCTGCATCCTGGCATCTCCCTTCAAAAAGGAAAAGGTGACATCAGGTGCGACCAGTTCAGCTCAGAGAACGGGACTGTCTCCTGGGCTCTAGAACATTCTGTGTCACTGGGCACAAGGCTCTTGCCTGGTGCCTGTGCACCCTTTCTGGTTGAAGGGAAGCCAGACAGACGGGTGGAGTGGAAGCGCTTGAAGCTTCACATTGGAGGCAGCGTGTGAAACTGCAGCGGTGGCAGCTGTGGGTGTTCTGCTATTCTGGAGCCTGGCGTGCTTCCTCTAGGAGGATCTATGGCCGATGCTGTGGATGCTTTCCTGTTGTTCCCACTGTCTCACGGTCCAGGTGATGCGCTGCCCCGCAATAGCTGCTGGCCATAAGAGGCTGTTGAAACTTAGAACATAGAATCCTTTTGTGTATCAAAAGTTGGAATGCTTCACATTTTTCATAAGTGCCTTGTTTTCCTTTTAACAGTGATCTGGAAACAGTGCTGACTGCGAAGCTGAGGCCCACTCCCCTGTGCTGGGGACCAGGGGTTTCAGAACAGAGGGTTAGTGCCAGACCATTGTCCTCCTGTACCAGCAGCCTGACCTCCTTCACAATTCTGGGGCATCTGGCGCAGGGCATGCTCTTGTTAATAGTCTGCTTTGAAAATCTTGGTTTTAGGAGAAGTTAAGGTTGGTCTTGTCGGTATCTTCACTTAAGATAGGGCTGGCAAACTGGCCTGTGGGCTGAATCCTGCACCCTGCCTGACATATGGCCTGTGAATGGTTTTTATATTTTAAAAATTGTTGAAAACAAATTAAAAATATATTTCATGACATGAAAATAATGAAATTCAGATTTCAATGTCTGTGAATGAACTTTTATTGACACAATAAAAAAAGAAATAAAAGAAATAAATAAAAAAACACACACATACTTTTGTTGAGCTGATGTATTTGAAAGTAAGTTTGCGTACTTCATGACATTTTGCCCCAAAATATCATAGTATGTATTTCTTTTTCTTTCTTTTTCTTTTTTTTCTTTTTCTTTTTTTTTTTTGAGATGGAGTCTCGCTCTGTCACCAGGCTGGAGTGCAGTGGTGCAACCCTCCTTCTCCATAGTTCAAGTGATTCTCCAGCCTCAGCTTCCCGAGTAGCTGGGATTAAGGCACGCGCCACCACACCCAGCTAACTTTTGTATTTTTAGTAGAGACAGGATTTCACCATATTGGTCAGGATGGTCTCAATATCCTGGCTTCGTGATCCGCCCGCCTCAGCCTCCCAGAATGCTGTGATTAGAGGCGTGAGCCACCGCACCCAGCCATAGCATGTATTTCTTAAGGACGTGCACACATGCCTGCATAACCATAATCACACCCAAGAAATTTAATTTTCATCCAATAATGATATCATCTAATACCCAGCTCAGATTGAAATTTCCCTCAGTTGATTACACAAAAATGTGTTTTCAAGCTTCTGAATGTGTGCCAACCTGAAAATGAGAAATATATTAATTTTTTCTCAGTAATTTATGATGAACTTTTCCAAACATACACTAAAGGTGAAAGAACTTCCTCATTGTAGATTTAATTCTAATTTCTCTGTCATAAACATGAAGTTTATATGTTTAAGGGCACTTGTGGGTTTTGGTGTGTATGAATCTTTGTGTTTCTCAATTTCTGAGTGTTTTGTAAATTGGAGAGTTTAGTTCTTTATCTATGACATGTGTTGCAGTTATATGTCTCCCAGTTTGTCACTTGTCCTTTGACTTTGCTTGTGGTGCTTGCTTTTTTTTTTTTTAACAAAGGTTCTTCACATTTTATTTTATTTGTATCTTGCTCTGTTGCCCAGACTGAAGTGCAGTGATACAATCATGACTCCCTGCAGCTTTGACCTCCTAGGCTCAAGTGATCCTCCCACCTCAGTTTCCAGGTTGCTGGGACTACAGACATGCACCACCATACCCAAATAATT
>NW_012102909.1:853027-883181 GCF_000951045.1 Mandrillus leucophaeus | reverse complement strand
TTTTTGGCATGTGTGATTTGTTATACATTTCTCACCTGAAAATTTCTAAGAACTTTACTAATATCAGTACTCTACATTCTTCGACAATAGTTTCTTAAATTGATACAATGTATAGATGTTTTCTCAGCTCCAGAGAACCAATAACATTGAATATCGTTTTTTATAACCATGAAAAAACTTGATAAACAGGCTGGCTTTCTTCACCAAAACTGTCTTATGATAGTGGCTTTCAATGATTAAGTACCTTTCACATGGCCATTTACGTACTCATCAAAGAGTCTTGAAAGGTAGTTTCTAACATTAATATTTTTAAGATACAAAAATGCAGACTTATAGAAGTAACATTACTCGAGCAAAGCAAAACAGCTTGCATATGGAGGAGAAAGACCTTGACTCCAGGACTGGCTCTAAAATGCTTTCTCTCACATCGTCCTTGAGATCTGATCAATGCTAATCCTCTGCCAGCAGAGGGCGCAATATTTCTATTAAAGCCCAGTCAAAGCGCTTGAGTGGGAGCAGCTAGTTCCCCCTTGCAGCCCTGTTTGCTGATTGCAGAACCTCAAAAGTCAGAATTTGTCTGTACCGTTTTAGTTGCAAATGACAGAACTGAAACTAGTCCTGCCCAAACCAGGTGGGAGGGTTGGACCGAAAGTGGAATAGTGTGTTTCCCCAAAGAGAACATAGAGTATAGCCCCAAAATGACAAAAAGCCTCTTCTGCTGGAAATGTAAAATATCAGGGAACATAATACTCCGATGAAGAGACTTCTCCTCCCACTCCACCCTTCAGACCTGGCCTAGCTAACAAATCACCCCCTAGGTTTCTGTCTCAACCTCCAAAGACCCAATTAAGAACATTTAAATTCAGCTTTTGCATATTTTATCCACAAAGGTCCAAGTCATTATTCTGTGTCGATGTTTTGCCACAGGGATATTCTTTCATACGGATTTATTCTCCAAAGCTTCAGTCTGGCCTTTCCACTGACTCTGTAGCTCTGTGAAACCAAGCTGTAGGTGTGAGTACATTCTGTTGACGTAGCAGATATGAGCTCTGAGGCTGGGTTAGGTGTAAAGAAATTTCTCACCCTTTTACTAACATTGTGAATAAATTCTAGTCTCTTGTGTGAAAAGACTATAAAAGGAGTTCACCTGGGGATGAGAACATTTCTAAGATTATGTTTTTATTCTTTCCCTCTGAAAACTCGCATAGGCAGAAAGAATGAGCCAGAGGCCTTGGAGAGTTGAGCAAAGTCACCAAAATTCACATGCAAAATTCCATTTCATTTAAAAATAAACCTATCACATGGAAATTTTGAAATTCATCTTCTGGATTATGTGTTTAGTACACAAACACACACAGTATCCACACGTCAAAATGGAAAGTAAAATGTGCCCAAGTATGGTGTACTATTTTATCTCAATATGACTTACTTTTGGATTCTACTTTCCTGACCCTGCCCAAAGTACAATGTATTTTTTATTCAAAAGTCAACACTCACGATTAATGTCCATAGATAACAATAATAGTTGAGTGCTTACTATACAGAAACTATCCTGCCAACAACCTTTGGAGGAATTCCCTCCCTTGGAATTGCTGTTGACAGAGCAGATGTGAGTTCTGCTTGCTGTTGACCAGCAGGCTTGCTGTTGGCTTTAAAGGGATACTTGAGAGGTCACGTGCTGATCTGGTTTGGCTCTGTATCCCCATCCAAATCTCATCTTGTAGCTCCCATAATTCCCACATGTTGTCGGAGGGATCCAGTGACAGATGACTGATTTATGGGGGCAGGTCTTTCCCATGCTGTTCTCATGATAGTGAATGGGTCTTAGGAGAACTGATGGTTTTAAAAACGGGAGCTGCCCTGCACAAGCTCTCTTTTGACCTGCCACCATCCACGTAAGATGTGACTTGCTCTTCCTTGCCTTCCGCCATGTTTGTGAGGCCTCCCCAACCATGTGGAACTATAAGTCCATTACATGCTTTTTCCTGTATAAATTACCCAGTCTCGGATATGTCTTTTGTCAGCAGCATGAGAACAGACTAATACACACAACCCCGGCAATTCAGGCCCCCTGCACTGCCCTCAAGAAGCCTGACTGGAAACCCCAACCCTTAAGGGTTGCATCAGCTCAGAGGCTGCTCTTAGTAACTCATGTGGCTTGTCAGCTTGGTTTCTTCTTAAGTAATGGCAGCTTGTTTTTCCAAACCTTTTTTCCATAAATACTTGGGGATTTAGAGTTAAATTTTAGCAAGTTTTAACATTTTGATTGTATGCAATTCCTCCTTTAGTCTTTTGTCACCTCTATTTTTGTTCTCTCTGTTTATCCTTCAGCTTATTTTAGCTTTGTCGTGATTTTACCTTTCTACATCTTAGGGGTCTAGCATTTTTACTTTTCATCCTATCTATTCTTGACTTTACAATGCATATTTTATCTCTTAATCTTTTTTTTAATTTTACCATAATTTTCTACCTTAATCTGTACTTTAACTTTTTAGTTTTAGCTCTTTTGATCTTTTTTATTTTTAACCAACTCTATTACTTTAATTTCTGAATAATTCTTGCCTCAATCGTTTTACTTATAGTTCCTTTTTTATTATTTTAACTTAAATTTTTGTTCACATGTTTTTCTTTTTAAATGTGTTCTCTTTTGCCCATAGTACTTTAAAAAATATTTTATTCTTTTATTTTTTAACTTTCAAGCTATAGTGCTGGGCAGTTTATGATCTGGAAGAAACACAGCTGAGGTGAATGTACACACATGGAACATGGGATACTTTTTTCCTTCTAGCCATCTCTGCTTTTATCTTTCTGACTGCTTAGCAAATCATTCATCATTTTCAGTATTTTCCTCCAAAAATAAGTAACTGGGCTATGTCAGAGACCAAGGAATGACAACCCTTTCCCAGGGCCCTAAGCTTCCTACTTGTGCAGGCAGCATATTTGAAATACTAGAATGAATGTCTCTTTGTAAAGAGTTACATCTAAAAACCTATGGTCTCTGATGTATAACTCATCTATAGATGGGGTGGAGATTGGGCAGAAAGTGCCTCTTCTTCCTCCAGTTTTCTCCATTGCTTTAAACCATGAATTCCACTGCTTGAACCAGAAACCCATGATATCCACACAAGTTCTGTGCATTCTACCTCCAAACTATGGCCCATATTTTTCCTTTCCTCATCAATTTCACTTCTCACCTGAGCTACTACCATATCATCCCAACATTGCTTCTAATCTTGATTCCTTCTATCTATTCTCCATATAGCATCCAATGTGATCATGTCACTCCCTACATGAAATCTGTCAATGGTTTCTCAATGCGACTCAAATAAAATTAGAGATATTCACTAGAGCCTCCACCATGTGGCATGGTCCCCACCTGTCTCTTCCACCTTAGCGTGTTCCTTTAGCCTCCTCCCTTACACCAATCCTTTGGTTCCTTGGCCATGCCAAGCTGTCTCTCACCCCCAAACCTTCGTACATATGAGTCCCTCTTTCTGGGGTACTTGCTCCCCTACTCTGTACAATGTTGGTTCTTTCTCATCTTTCGAGTAGGGTGGCCAACCATCATGGTTTGCCTGGGACTAAAGGGACTCTGGGGATGCAGGACGTTTAGTTTTAAAATCAAGAAAATCCTGATCAAACTGGGATTACAGGCATGCACCACCATGCCCTACTAATTTTTTTTTTTAGTAGAGACAGGATTTCACCACATTGGTCAGGCTGGTATCAAACTTATGATCTCAGGTGATCTGCCCGCCTCAGCCTCCCGAAGTGCTGGGATTACAGGTGTGAGCCACTGCACCCAGTCAAGAGGCTATTTTTTTACACAACCTATATACATACAGAAAAGCGTTGTTTCTTTTCTGATGTAAGAGAGCATGTGTTCCTCCCAAGACCCCAACCTTTGGGTTTCAGCAGGGGAAAAAGATTTAATATTCAATCCATTTCAAATCTTAGGCCAATCCAATAACAATGATTAAATATCAGATTTTTTAGGAAAATGCTCATTACCTTGTTTATCTGCCACCTTCTACGCTATTCCCACTCATAGTAGCACTGGAGACAAAAGGATTCATGTGATTTTGTGCCAGGAGAAGTCATGTAACATCTATTCTTCCATCATTGCTATCCCAAGCAGCACAGTATCTGGTGTTACACCTGCTGGAGTGTAATTGGCTGATGGTGTCCCTGGGCTTTCTGCTGGCATCTACTCCAGCCTTACAGGTGATGCATGCATGGCCTCTTCTCTACAAAACAATAAGTGTGGGGGGTGGGGGCAGGATGGGGGAGGGACTGGCATGTCATGCTAATCAGGCCTACCTTTAGCTATTGCCTGACTATAGACCCAAGTCTCTTCCAAGTCCATGTAGTCCCACAGAGCCAGTCGGTCTCCCTCCAATATCTGCTGTGGGACAACCTGCTCCTCCCAATGGCAGGGGCGATGACAAACTCTCTGCTTTCAATCTGAAACAAAGAGGCTTGGAGTTTAAATCAGAGCTACTCTCTTCCTGGTCACACCCAGCAGCTGTCTTGGCTGGGCTGGTTCACCCTACATTGGCATGGAGCCTCATCTCCTCCAGAATCTCAAACTGTAAGCAGGGAAAGCCACTCTGTCTCCAATTTATCTAGCCTCCCACTCTCCACACCACGGCTCAGAGGCTCTAGCATGACACATTGTTATTGGATTGGCCTAAGGTTTTCTCTGTCCCTCCTGATTCTCTCTCCCTGATTTTCCTACAGCGTCAGAACAGGGAGGGGCAGGTTTCCGTCACCACCACTCTCTTCAGGCCTCATCACCTGGCATCCCAGCTGGAGCATCTTCTTTACATGAGCTCCACCATCTGAATTTGCAGGTCTGGAAACAGGAAACCCTTTCCCTCTCACCAATGACTGGACTGTAAGCCTTGCTGTCAAGCTTAAAGAATGTCAGAGTTGGAATGTTACCTTCCTCTCACTCTCACGTGACTTCTGTAACAGATCTGAATCTCTCCCAAATCTAAGGGGTGACTGTCGTGTACCTGGAAAGGCACAGAAATGCTTCCTGTTAAATGACATTTTCTTTTTAAAATGTGTTATTTCTTCTATTTGAAGCTAAAACCTCACACATTTTATTTCTCACCAAGCTATCACTGTCAGGTCTTGTGTTTCTTATTCAGTTTACAACACAGAATTTAGCCTTCAATCCTTTACGTAGGAGACAGATTTATTTTTATACATAGTGAAAACAGCTGATAACAAGTATAGGTACTTCCAAATATGGATACAATCTTTGCACAATGATTTTCATATCTAGGCTAACCACTCTTAAGATATTTATAAAATTGTGCTCTTCTAAAATAACTTTGTTTCTTTTTTATGATCTCCTTTAACAACTGTTTAGTAACTTCTACTTGTAGCAATTTTTCCACACTCTCAATATTAAGTTAGATGGTAAAAAGAATAGTCTTAACTCATTTCCATAAAGTTTGAAATCAGACAATTTTTTTGAAATTTAATCCTCAGTTTCACAAATGTAATTCATACCATGATTTCTATTTTTGGAATCTGACTTCAGTGTAGCAAAATAGGTCAAATTATTTGCCAGTTGATTTCCCTCAAGAAACAATTTCACTAGGAATGAGTGGATTACACAATGTGTTTATATAACCACTTATGAATACCCATGAAAGGGTATCGTCAAAATGTGATGAGTTAAAATGTAAATCAAAAAACCAAGTCTTTGATCCAATCTTCCTGATTATCCAAGGGGGGTCTAAAAAGAATGGATTTTTTTAAATTAACATTTCAAAAAATCTCTTCGACATTTGGCAGAACTAAGTCAATTGCTGCTACCACTTGTTTAGTCAATTGATTAAGGAGTGCATAGAACTGTGTAGGGATTAAGCAATGGGGCCATATTCCCTTTATAGTGATACATTCATAGTGTTCTTCATGTTTTATTTTAAGGAGAGATCATTCCTGGTAACTGTAACACTCAGATTCATTATATTCTTGCAAAATATTTCATTTTTGAATTTAAGTTTTATAACATGTCCAGCAATAACACCAATCATTGCAGAGAATCATCATTTGCATTGGTTTATATTAAAAAGTTTGAGACTTCTTGAAACACAGGGTTAAGTAGATAAAATGAGGCCCAAGGACTGAGCCCTGAGTCACTCGGTCTCCAGAGACGAAGCCAGCAAAGGGAGACGGAGCTTTCAAAAAGCTTTTGGCTTTGTGAGAGAAAGTACGCAGGTGAGACGGAGGGAAACTAGGAAGAAAAGTGAAAGGCTATAAGAAGGAAGGGAGGGACTAATGACGTCAAGTGCTGCTCATAGGTCAAAGGACGGAACCATTAGGCCAATTGGCTCTGATGGCTCGCTACTCCACTGCTGCCTTCATCTCACCCTCAAGCCCTTCTTCTCCCATCTCCCACGCCCACTGTGCTTTTGCCACACTGACCTGGATGCTCCTCAAGCAGACTCATGCCTCAGGGCCGTGCACTTGCAGTTTCCTCTGTCTAGGATGCTTTTTCCCCAGATGGCATAGAGGCTCGCTCTCTTCCTTTAGGTTTCTGCTCCAGTGCCATTTTATTAGCAAGGACTTCCCTGTCTAGCCTTGCTGAAAGAACACCGCTAGCCACTGACCCTTGACTCTATTCCTATTATCTCACATACTAATGTCATAATATCATTATGACATAATATTTATAATGTGATAAACATTATAAATAGATAAAGCTATTTGGTGAGAATATCAAATCAAGGAGGTCAGCAACTAAACTATTGCCTGGCATGTAGTGATTAATTGATAAGTATTTTGAATGTATATCAATTAATTGAATGCAATGAATAAAAACAGCTGATCAAGAGTATGTTTATGGTAACTAGATACAGCGTAATTATTAATTTTCCAAGAAGGGTGAATACCCCAACCTTGACTAAAGAACATATTTTTAGAATCTGCAGAACAAAGGTGTTGCAAACACTCTCCCCAACCCTTTTATCTAACAGGAAGTAAATGGTTATCTAAGAGCATTCTTTTCAAAGTTCTAGGTTAGGCCAGGCATGGTGGCTCATGTAATCCCAGCACTTTGGGAGGCTGAGGTGGGAGAATGGCTTGAGCCCAGGAGTTCAAGACCAGCCTGAGCAACATGGTGAAACCTGTCTCTACTCTTGAAAAAAAAAAAAGTAAAAAAACAAAGTTCTAGAGTAGATACTTTACCCTTTTTGAATACCCTGTAGTAACAACTGTTTCTAAAGTGTTTAACTTTATTTTGAATGAATTAAAAAGTATATGCTGTATAAGCTTTTGTTTGCACACAGATTAATACAAGAATCACACAATACTAATGCCTACATATTACTTTAAATTTTATTCCATTGTAAATCTTAATTTACCTATATTAACTCTTTAATAAACTATGTGTATACATAATTTTGAGACTTCACTGTTCAACTAACACTTTTATTGATTTTAGAAATTTCAGCTTTTAAAAATCTTCTGGCTTTGTGAGAGAAAGTACGCAAGGCAGTCAACCAATTGATGGTGGTGGTGGAACTTCTGGAGGGGCTGCTGCCATCATGCTGCCTGCAGTGGGGAGGTACCAGTGGTGGCACAAGGAGTGGCTGCAGGAGCAGCAGTGGCAGCAGTGGGACCCTGTGCCCTGTGTTCCCAAGATGGCCAACTGCACCACCCCCACTCTGCACAGCTGGGTAGGGCCCACTTCCAGGCCTGTAGCCTTCACCGGAGCCTCCCTTGCTCCCTGTTGCATCCCAGGAACCCATGAGCACCCAGCCACAGGCACAGCTGGGACTCACAGGGCCGCCCCTGGAGCTTTGGGTTCATTTGTGCAGGGGCTGGCTGGGATGGCTGCACCACCTGCACCTCATCCACTGTTGCTACAGGGAAAATGTAGAAAGGAGGCGTGGCCAGTGCTGTGCACTCCATGGAGCACAGGAGAGCTGGGAACAAGCAAGAGCCCCGCGCTTTGCAGGTTGGCAAGGCAGAGCTTCCCAGAGGCAACTGCAGCCACCCATGCTGCAGCTGCAACCAGGGCACCCCTGTGCTCTCAGGAGCCAGAAGCAGGCAGGAGCCCCACCATCCCAGGCACAGCGGCAGCTGCCCAAGCTGCAGCTGCAGGTGCAGGCATCTCTGCACTCTCAGAGGCCTGAGAAGGCACGCCCCCTTCCCCTGCAGGGTAGGAAGTGCCTGCTTCCACTGCCTGGCTTCTCCCTGCTGTCAGCAACTGCTCCAATCTTGGAGCAAAGGTGGGGCCAAGCTCTGGTGCCCAACCAGGTGTGCACATACTTGTGGAAGCACTGACACACCAGCCTCCTGCTGCCTCAGCCCCCTCTGGACTTAGGGCATTGACAAACACAGGAGGGAGGCTGAGTGGGGGTTGAGGAAAGCCCAGTGCTGGCCCGCATGTGCCCCTTGGCATGAAAATCCTGAGCACCATGAACAGTGGCAGGAGGCAGACAGGCTCCTGGGTAGAAGGGAGTGGGTCCCTGGTGAAGCCCCACTTTCAAGCCAGGGAAGGCCTGAAGCCTGAGGGCTGGGCTGCCAGTCCCGAGGACCCAAAGGGGAACTTGTGCCACTTTTCCTTGGGCTTGCCAATGGCTACCCATGGACAAATCAGCACGCACTTCCTCCTCTCTGAGCCCCATAAAAACACCAGACTCAGCCAGAGTCAAAGAGAGGATGGAGAGATGATGGGGAGATGACAGAGAGATGAAGGGATGACCTGCATGCAGAGAGGATCCACACACTCCAGGGCATCCTCTCTGCTGAGAGCTGCAGAGACGACAGGACACCTGCCTGCAGAGAGAAACTACCTCTGTGCTGAGAGCTGAAGAGATGACAGGATGACCTGCCTGAAGAGAGGATTCATCCACTCCAGGGGCTCCTCTCTGCTGAGAGCTGCAGAGACAACAGGATGACCTGCCTGCAGAGAGGTGCTACCTCTGTGCCAGGAACTGAAGAGGTGACAGGATGAGCTGCCCTCTCTGCCAGAGCTGAACACTCACTGGAACACCCTGGCTACAGACAGGAGCTACCCACTGTGGGTCTCCTCTGAGCTGTTCTATACTTAATAAAACTCTTCATCTTGCTCACCCTCTGCTTGTCTGCATACCTCATTCTTCCTGGACATAGGACAAGAACTCGGTACCCACTGAATGGCAGGGCTAAAAGAGCTGTAACACAAACAAGGCTGAAACATGCCCCTGCTCACCACATTGCAGGCAAAAAGAGGGAGAGAAGAGCTGCGGCCCTTTGGGGAGCCCAGACCTGGGTGTTCCCTGAGCCAGGGCTGTGATTCCCTCTTTGGAGCCCTGCAGCTTCTGAAGTCTCCAAGCTTCCAGGCCCCACAGCATTCGTGACTACCAGCTTTGGAAGCTGCTTGTGGTGCACCTAGTCCAGATGCAGCCTTGCAGGGAGCCAGCACCAACGCCAGCACCTGGAGCTGCCCGCCCACAGCAGCAGCTGACATGCCTGGCTATGCGCAGTGGCCGGGCCTTACACTCACTCACAGACCCTTCCTTACTCCACGCCTGACTTGCCCTTGGCAGGCATGGGGTCCAGGTCAGTAGCATGAGCTGAGTGCAGCCTGCTGGGCCAACTGGGTGAAACAAGTCCAGAGGGCCAGAGCAAGACTCAGGCAAAGGCACCACTGGCCACAGAGGTTTCCGGCTGGCGAAACGACACCCCAGGGATCCCATAACACAATGAGCATTTGCAGTCATCATCCCAGTGTGTGGATTGAGTAGAAAAGAGAAATAATATGCCCTCACTAGTGCTTCCATATGCACAGAAACCACAGACTTTGGAACAGCATCCCTGGCATCTTTGTTTCGAAATGACATTGAAACACTGAACCAAGTCAAGTAAGGGGACATTTGCAACTTTGCTGACTAATTGGTCAAGAATAAAAAAATACACAGGCAAATTTGAATGAAGGCCGGGAACAGTGGCTCACACCTGTAATCTCACCTGTAATCTCAACACTTTGGGAGGACGAAATGGGAGAATCATTTGAGCCCAGGAGTTCAACACCAGCCTGGGCAATATGTCAAGATGCCTGTAATCCCAGATATTTGGGAGGCTGCGGTGGGAGAAATGCTTAAGCCCAGGAGGTTGAGGCTGCAGTGAGACTTGATCACTCCACTGAATTCCAGACTGGGTAACATTGTAAGACCCTGTCTCAAAAAATATATTTAAAAAGCAAATGGAGAGACTGTGAGGAGAATCATCTGTGAAGGAAACTGGAAGGTCTTTTCCAATTTCTAACAAGACAGTGGGCCCTGAGAAAATATCTCATAGAGAGAGAATTATTAGAACATTCTCTCTAACAATGATGATAGTCACATGAATGTGTGTAAATGTATAGGCAACAAGATAGTATCAATAGGTTGAATATGCCTTAACAAGCTGAATGTGCCTTATTCTTTAGCCGTCTTGAAAATAAAAGCCTAACCCAGTCATCTACCTGCATGGGGAGAATAGGGTGGAATTAGAAGTGCAGATACGTTGTAATTAGAGGATTTTAGTGGCCGACAATCACTAAGCATCTGTTGAAAGATTAAGTGAATAGTAAAATTAGAAAATTACAGCCTCCATCAAGGAATGCAGCCCTCCCAACATCTCGAGACCCATTTCAGACTTATAACCTCCAGAACTGTGAGACAATAAATTTGTGTTGTTTTAAGCTTCTAAATTTGTGGTTACCTGTTACAACAATAGGAAACTCATACAATCATTTTTATAGAAAGAATATACAATGAAATGCAAAAAGTACACGCATCTGAAGTGTACAGCTTGAAGAGTTGTCTTCCACATATTGAGTGTAGTTAACTTGTGGATCAAGTCATAGCACATTCCAGCAGCAGCCCATGACTCCCTCCTGCAGCTGCCCGGTTTGTACACTGCACCCATAAAAGGAAAGAAAAATTCATACACTCAAAATACTTCTGACACCAAATGTGTGGAGTTTTACCACACATTAAGCAATTCTCCAATCTCCAGATACCATCTGGGTGTCCTACAATTCACTCATGACACTAACTACCCAGAGTTAGTGCAGACCCCACAGTTTGAGGGCTCAGCCTCACAAGGCTGAACAAACTTAGACACCAGTCAGTAGTCCCAAATTGTGACCTGTCCATCTGGCTAACTAGCTATCCATTGGGGGTTGCCATGACCTCCTCCTTAGGTTTGATAATTAGCTAGAATGTCTCACAGGACTCAAGAAAGTGCTTTATTTGTAATTAGCAGTTTATTTTAAAGGATACCACTTAAGATCAGCCGGATGAAGAGATACACAGGACAAAATATGAGGGTGGAGCTGAGAGGTTCCATCCTGCTCCAGGTGGTCCTCCCTCCCAGAACATCCATGTGTTCACCACCCTGAAGTCCGCCAAGTCCTGTCAGTTAGGGGTTTTATGGAGGTTCTATTAGGTAGACATGATTGACTAATTCGTGGTCCCCAACCTTTTTGGCACCAGGGACCAGTTTCGTGGAAGACAATTTTTCCACAGATGGGGGGTGTGGTTTCAGGATGATTCAAGTGCATTATGTTTATCATTCGACTCTCACAAGGACGATGCAACCTAGATCCCTTGCATACTCGGTTCACGATAGGGTTCACACTCCTACGAGAATCTAATGCTGCTGCTGATCTGAGAGGAGGCGAAGCTCAGGCAGGAATCTTTGCTCACCTGCTGCTTTGCAGTCCCATTCCTAACAGGCCATGGACTGGTACTGGTCCACAGCCCGGCAGTTGGGGAACCCTGAACTAAATCGTGGGCCATTGGTGACTGAGCTCAATCTCCTGCCCGTCTCCCGTCTCCAGAGGTTGAGGGAGGGAGGGAGTGCTGAAAGTTCCAAGCCTGTCATCAACCATCTGATTCCTCTGGTAACCACCAGCCTCCGAGAGCCACCTCATGAAAACAAACTCAGTTATGATGAAATAATATATAATAATTAATATAAATAACAAAAGACATTCCTCTTGCCTTTATCACCCAGGATTTTACGAGTGTTTAGAAGCTATGTGCCGGGAACTGGGGATGAGGACCTAATACATGTTTCTTATATTCTTAATGTGTCACAATATCACAGCCTCCAAAAGTAATCTGTATTCTGACTTTTATAAATGTTGATTAATTTTGCCTGAATTTAAACTTCACATAATTAAAATCATATGATTAATTTTTGCAAGACGGTAATTTGAAATAAGTCAGAAGTACTTTTTATTCCTGGCAATCTTTCTTACTCCCTTGGCCCCTTCAGAGAAGAGTGAAGAACTCAGCTGCAAAAAAATTGATGTCACCTTTAGAGATAATAGCTGTGAAAGCCAATGTTTTTCTTATCAAGTGCCAGGTTTTATTGCGAGAAGAAAGGAATTTTGAGTTTAGCTGAGCCAAAGCTAGAGGAGTATACCAAGCAGGTCTGACCCACAGCCTCTGGGCTATATACGGCCCAGGATGGCTCTGAATGTGACCCAACACAAATTCATAAACTTTCTTAGAACATTGAGAGTTTTTTGTAATTTTTTTTAACTCACCAGCTATTGTTAGTGTTCTTGTATTTTACGTGTGGTCCAAGACAATTCTTGATCTTCCATTATGGCCCAGGGAAGCCAAAAGATTGGATACCCCTGGAATTTAGCATAGAGTTCATTTTAAAAGTTAACTGGACTTCCTGTCTCTGAACTTACAGTCCTTTCCTTACAGGCCCTTGAACAACTGCACAGACCATTCGTCACTGTGTATGAGTCCATACGCATATTATCACCAGGTGTTCCACTCAAACTCTGTCTGTGGGAAAGACTGCCCTTTGCCACTGTCTTTCAAGGCCAACCATGGTGGCAGATTTGCATTGCAGTCCAAAGGATTTTCCTGCCCAAATTCTGCTTCCTTCCTTTTTTATCTGTCATGGGGTTACTCCTTCCCCTTCTCATCAAACCTCCTCCACTTACTTCTGTCTCAGCACCTGCTTTCCTAAGAAACCAGCCGACCTCTTCATACCTTTGGAGGAGTGATGCTTAGAGGAATGGAAAAAGAGCTATGTGCATATGCAGGGTGAGGCTGTATGCAGAGAATTAGAGTAACTGCTTTATGTCATGGGGTAGGTGATGAGAACTAATACAAGAGGAAGAAATTAGAATGAGGACAGATAAAAGAATATAAGTCTTCTCCTCTACTCTCGAGAATTTTGGGGAAAATTGGTGAGGTCACCAGCTTCCCCACAGAAAGTTGCACAAGACTGGAGTTACTTTACTTGAATGCCAAAGCAAAGGGCAACCCAGAAGGCTAGAGAATTCCTGGTACCGTGCATACTAAATGCAGCAATAGGTTAGAATGGTACACCTGGGAAGAGTATGAGTAGGAAGGAGAGAAAACAGCACTAATTAAAAGTGCAAACTCTGGGTTTGAATCCCATCTCTGCTATCCTACCTAGTTGTGTCACCCTGGCCAATTTACTTCACCTTTTTGAGCCTCAGTGTCATCATCTATAAAATGGTGATAACAAAACAAAAGGAACTATCTCAAAGGATTAAGGTGAGGGTGAAATAAAACAATTCTTGAAAAGTACATAACCAAGTTCCTGACCTAGACTACATATTCTGTAAATGGTTGTTATCTTACTAATTCTAGGAAACATCTGCCAGGGAAGGCAGATGGTATTAAAGAAGCAAGACCAGACCAGGGATTTTTATTATTCTCTCACTCATAGATACAGTATTGCTGTAGTTCAAGTAGAGCCTGCAGTTACAAGAACTTTGAAAAAGGACTTAGTTACTAAATGCATTAGAAATAATGTACAATTTCTACCCTACAGGTGCCACGTGACATTAAACATTTTATATCACCTTGCTCATGGTTGTGCTGAACTCTTAACATAGTGTTTCATCAATGTTTATTTAAACTTTCGGATATGCTACAATCAGAAATGGGGATTTCCAAATTGCTTAACTGCTATTCAAGGACAGTTAGGGGAAGCTCAGATGTTCTTTCTGGGTTTTTATGGTTTTTATTTGCAGCTGTGTTATTGCAACAGCAACCGTATTGGTGCTGTGAACTTATGTAACGAAGAGAAAAGGTATAACATGAAGTAAAATGTATGAGAGGTCCCCCGGAACAGCCTGCATTCCATTCCAATACCCTGGCCTTTACTCTGTTGCTTCTCATCTCAAATCAAATTCTCCACATCTTGTCCGCCTTTGCCTAGGCCTCAGCTTCCATTCCCTGATGAGCATCTTCAGATGAGGGGTGCATCTTGTTTCCTCAGTCCTCCAGGGTTCTCCTCCCAAACTGTCGTGAAAGGTGAGTACCTTGACGGCAATAGTCTATATGTGAAGCGGCCCAAAGATCTCCAAGCAGGAGCAATCCTTACACTATGTTAAAAGTTTGCTTAACTTAGTGATTTCTCAACCTGGTACAGTCCTAATATACAATTGTAACATTTTTTCAGCTTTCATTATAAACCAGGAACTGCCCTAAGGTATTTACATAATTGAAACATGTAAATTTTCACAGAGGGTTTTGAATATGTAAATTTTCATAAGGATTGAATGTAATGTAATCCTTATATTAGCCCTATGTACTATTATTCACACGTCCATTTTACTGATTAAAAAAATGGAGGCTGTGTTAAGTAACTGGCTGAAGGTCACCTAACCAGGAAGGAGCCGCTCTGCTGCTAAACTGCCTCTCAGTGGAAGAGACGAAACTTCTGGGAGACACCCACAGCCATTATTCTGCTCCTTCTAGTATCATAACAAACCCTAAGAATGTGGCTGAACGTTAGTCTCTTTTTCATGCGTGTCCTTAGTTTCTACTTCTAAAACAAGTGTGCAATGTTTTTTAAAATCAGAAAAAGATAAAGATATATTAAAAAGTAAAATACATCAAATTAATCTACAAGAAAGGTCTTCTGGTCAGTTTTTTATTTCAAAAAGTATTTAAGACCGGGTGCAGTGGCTCATGCCTATAATCCCAGCACTTTGGGAGGCTGAGGCAGGAGGATAGCTTGAACTCAGGAGTTTGAGACCAGTCTGGCCAACAAGGCAAAACCCCCGTCTCTGCAAAACACACAAAAATTAGCTGGGCGTAATGGCGCGCACTTGTAGGCCCAGCTACTCAGGAAGCTGAGGTGGGACGATTGGTTGACCCTGGGAGTTGGAGGCTGCCGTGAGCCAAGATCACACCACTGCACTCCAGCTTGGGTGACAAAGTGAGACACTGTCTCAAAACAGATAAAATAAAAAGGATTTAACCTTTTAAAGCCTCATTCCTTAGAGCAGCATATCCTAAACTCTATGCATATGACATCATCCAGGAATCTGGCTAACATGCCCTCTTTGATTCAGCTCCTGTGTTACTAATAGACTCCCAGGGGATGCTGCTGCTGGTGGTCTGTGGGTGACGCTTTTAGCAGCACTTTCACACCCCTATGTTGTGGCAAAGATACCCAGCATTTTGTCTATGCCAGAAGCCCAACCCCTCACCCCCACTCAGTATGCTAAAGCCCCCTGGCTCCTCCAGACTCCCTGGAGGGTATCCCACACATATCCTTAACCTAATCTACCAACACACTCTTAACCTGCTGCTAAAGAGTCCACACTGGCCCCTGGCACCGAGACCATTCCCACTGACTTCCTCATTCTTGTCTTCAGATCACTAAGGACTTCCGAAGGTCGAGGGCTTTTCTACCTCTGCACTGCGTAGAGATAAATGCTCTCAATTCTCAGCTGAGGGGCCCTACAGGTCTGTTCTAAACCTCCTCTCTTCTCAAGCTCCCAACAATTCTTCTCACCCAAATCTCACTCAACAGATGACCTCATTTTTTATTTTAATTTAGAGCCATGTCTGGGGCCATTTGACACAGCGGTGTCCTCTTTCTTCCTCTCAACCTCTATAGAACTCTATTTCTACATCCATCTCTACTTCCTTGTTCACACGAGTGTATCCTCCCTGCTTTCCATAGTCAATCCACTCTCTGGGCCATTGGTTCAATACTTCTTCACCTCTGCCTCCTCCACCTCCTCCCAAATGCTCCCTCCTCATTTTCCTCTTCTCTTCCCATCTCTAGCATATTCCTATCCTCTATCTGCAACCTGCAAATGTTCAGTTCTCCACTAAGAGAAACACCTTTCACTTGGTTCTTACCACTTCTCTGAGCCCCACCACTACTTAGATGACCCAGGTGCATCATATACAAGCAAAATGAAACCCCTGATTCTTCTCACCCTGCCAGGCCATACCCTTGCACCTCACCCCATCTTCCCAACTAGAAAATGGTCCTAGCTTTCACTCAGACCAAAAACCTATGAGTCATCCTTCGTTTGGCTTTCTTCTTAGACCCTCTCCCTTCAACATCATTTTGCACATCCTATTAATGTTTCTACCACCATAATATAGTCCAAAGCTGACCCCTTGTCGCCATTTGTGGTGTACCAACTGGATCTAAACCACTTTTATTCCTTGAATGAATTATTCAGCATCTTCCCATCATGTTTCCAACTTCAAGCCTTGCCCTATACAGTACATTCTTCACAAAGCAGCCTAAGAGAGTTTAGAAGTTATAAATCTAATCACGTTACTTCTCTACTTAAAATCTATTGATAGCATCCCCTTGCATGTAGAGTAAAACACAAACTCCTTCTCTGCCTCTCTGATGTCTTCTACCACTTTCCCCATAGTTTATCAAGCACCAGATGTACTGTGCTCAATCTATGCACTTTCTCTTTGTATAGATTGGAATGTGCTTATTGTGTGCCACGTTTCATTTTCATCAGAGCACTTTTAATATCTGCAATTGTCTTCATCATTTACAGACTATCTCTCTCACACTAGAATGCAAGCTCCATAATAGTGGGGATCCTGCCTGCCTTACTCACCTAGCAGTGAACAAGCACCTAGTGGGGTCTAATACATACAGGCCTCTTGAACAAGTAAATGAATGAGTTAACCTCTTACTCCTGGAAGCTACAGGCCAGTTCTCTACTATATAATTCACTGTAGCAAACTTCTGAAATGAATAATCTATGACCATTGCTTTCCTTTTTTCACCATTGTTCCCCATTTTCTCTGTAGTGTAACTTCTCCCTTCACCATTCTTTGGAAACTTCTGCCCTGAAGCTCACCACAGTGCTTTAATGACCAAACCAAACTGTCTTTTTTAAGATCTTGGCCACCTTAACCTTTGTGCACTTGACATTGTGACCACTTCCCTTTTTTTGAAGAATCTCTCCTCTCCTTAGGCTTCTGAGTCACTTCTTCTGCAGAACAAATCTTTACCAACCCTTTTGCTGGCTCATCTTTCTACTACTGATCTCCACTCATGAGTCTTCTCAGGTGTCCTGACACAGAGCTGTATCAGTTTCTTAATTCTACATATTCGTTTTTGGTGAACACATCTCCTAGAACTTCAGCTGTTACTTCTTTGCTCATGAATCTAAGTTAATCTCTGCATGCTCACTCTCTCCCCTTACCTTCAAACTCATGTTCCAAACCCATCCTCACGCTATGACTTTCCTTTTTCTGTTAAGAAACTGCTCTTCCCAAAGAATGGAGAACACCTCTTAACTCTCACCATCTTACTCATTGCAATCTGTAGATTCTTCCTTTGAAATGGTTCTGTTCATCCTTCTTTCTAGTACCGACATTCTTCTCACCTCCCATAGAGATATACTACGGTAGTCCACTAATTAATTTCCCCATCTCTTGAGTCACCTTCTGATATGGTTTGGCTGTAGTCTCATCTTGAACTGTAGTTCCCATAATCCTCACATGTCATAGGAGGGACCTGGTGAGAGGTAATAGAATCAAGGGGGCAGTTTTCCCCATGCTACTCTCATGATAGTAAGTTCTCGTGAGATCTAATGGTTTTATGAGGGGCTTCCCCCTTTGCATGGCTCTCACTCTTCTCCTTCCTGCTACCAGGTGAAGAAGGATGTGTTTGCCTCCCCTTCTGCCATGATTGTAAGTTTCCTTAGGCCTATCTACCCCTGCAGAACTTTTAAACCTCTTTTCTTTATAAATTACCCAGTCTTGGGAAGTTCTTTATAGCAGCACGAGAACGAACTAATACACTTTCCTCCAAGCTGGCTATATCCAGGTCCCCTTTAATAAATGGTTCCCCATTGCCTACAAGGAAACAAGGCAAAGCTCAAGTTCTTTAGTTATTCATTCAACACAAATAGCACCTAAAGTCAGTTTTCTGGACTTTCCTGAACATTTCCATTTGCTTACTTCTTAGGGTATTTTCTAGAGGTGAAGGTATAATTTCATTACAGTGATCATCTATGTGGTTCCGTGGCATTAATCTTTATAAACAGCCGCTAAGCCCCAGAGGGCAGGATTGGGTCTTCACTTTTCCGCACCTGTGTAACACATCCAGCTCAGGAGATGTTCAATTAACATTTGTTCTATCAATTTCTTTTGACACATAAATCTTCTACATCCATTATTTGCAGAAAAGAAGAATCAGATAATAGATAGAAGTGAACAATTACATTAATAAGTATGATGGGCTGGGCACAGTGGCTCATGCCTGTAATCCCAGTACTTTGGGAGGCCAAGGCGGGTGGATCATGTGGTCAAGAGATCAAGACCATCCTGGCCAACACGGTAAAACCCCGTCCCTACTAAAAATACAAAAATTAGCTGGGCATGTTGGCTGGTGCCTGTAGTCCCAGCTGCTCGGGAGGCTGAGGCAGGAGAATCACTTGAACCTGGGAGGTGGAGTTTGCAGTGAGCTGAGATCACACCACTGCACTCCAGCCTGGTGACAAAGCAAGACTTCGTCTTAAAAAATAAATATATAAATAAATAAATACGATGAAATCACTGCAAATTTTAACAATATTAACAGTTATGTGTATGATCAACTGAAAATGTTTTTTCTTTCGTTGACAGAAAAGTTTCTTTCAAGTGTAGATTAAAAATTCAACTAAATTTTCAATTCCAGCGTGCTTCTTTTATCCTTAAGTACTCCCTTGGTTTCCTTTTCCACCTAACTATCACTTTATTTGTTTCTTTCCCCGCACAATCAGGTTTCTTGAAAAAAGAGTCTACACTCCTGCTTGTCTTTAAGGAATGCACTCTACAGGTTGCTCTCACATTTCTTCAGTCACCACACAGTGGACTCTCAATGTATACTGAATGCATGAGGGAATGAATGCAGGGGCTCTTGTTTTCCCCGGGCAATTTCCCCCATTCTTACCACTTCATACCCACAGAAATGACTCCTTAGTGTAAAACTCCATTGTGACCTTTCTCCTTTGCTCCAATCCTGTAGATCTCTAACTGCTACTGGGCATTCTCTCCTGGATTCCTAAATGGAACTTTCAATTCAGTATTTCCCTATCTAAACGCATCATGCTTTCCCGTAACAAAGTTGTTCTTTTGAATTTGTTATACTCATCAGTGAAATGACCATCATCCTGGTCACTAAGTCCTAAACTGGCAATCATCTTAGAATCTTTCCTCTATTGCTGGTTCTTCCTCTTAGGTGGTTTTTGAATCTCTCTTACCTTTTTCATCCTATTCACCCTTTAAAGCTGTGCTCTGTTACCATCATTTCTAGGAAGCCCTCTCTGAACAGTGCATTTGTCCTCACTCATCTGCCCATTATAGCACTTAGCAACCAGGGGATGCTGAAATCATTAACTTAGGAGCTCTTCTCTCCCCAAGAAGGAAGGGTTCTTGAGGGCAGACAGCAAGGCTCGGTTACCTCCCATCTTAGCACAGTTCTGACGTAGGGTGGAACCTCTAAATATTTGTGGAGCTGTCAATCAAACTTAACTCCCACCTGCCCTACCTTCCCTGCTCTGATTCAAACCTAGTCACCTCTCACCTGGATTATGACAACAGGTGTGACTGCCGTTATTCTCCCAGGGATGCCTAGCTCCAAACAGTCTCCACAATGTTGTCAGAATGAGCTTAGAAAACTCTAATGTTAATATGCCATGGAGAGGCCCAAAGAGCCAGAGACTTGCCCAAGAGCACACAACTGGTTAATAACAGTAGGAAACTCTACTGATTGTCTATCACCAGGCCTTAAATGCAACCGAGAACTCCAACCCAGCCAATTCTATCCATAACCATCCACCAAGGATTTTCAGAGTCAGAAGATTGCAAAAGTGACTGTTTATACTGAATTCCTTAAGCAGCAAGATAAAGGCTAGATGCTGCCATCCCTAATGTCTTCAAATGTGCATTGTTTCCCTATTGAAACACTGTTTGCTTAAGAATCAAAGGAAAATTCCCTATGAATGTTCTCAAGAAAATATCAAATTCCTCAAATGAAGTTACATCTGCTGTGGCAATCCCAGCACCTTACAACTTTGCAGGAAATGGGAAAAGAGGCACAACAGAAAGAGTGTGTCTGCTTTATCCAACTGCGTCACTCACTGTAACAGGAAACACATGGCCAAACTAAGGCAGTGAGTCTTCTGGCCTTACGATGGCCTCACTGGTACCCAAAACCAAGACAAGCAGAAAGTTATCTCCCTTGTGTGTTCAGACATTGATGGTAAAGGAAAACGCACACAGTGATATTAGATTGCCATTCTCCTGAATTACTACTCAACCAGAGTCCAATACAGAGGATGAAGAAAATTCTAAAATGATTCTGTCATTTCCAGTTGTTGGGCATGGAGATGAGGGATCTAAATAAGAAAAGTAGACATTTGTGGAGATTTCAGAGGATAGGATGGTGAGTGAGTTCACTTCTGCTGCATTTCTCCTCCCTGCTAAATCAACTGAGATAGCCAGGGTATGCACGATGCAATAACAAGCAACCTCAAGCCCCAGTGCTTTAAAACAGCAAACACTTATCATTGCTCCATTATGCATCCGTTGTCGGTTGTCTGTGGTATCTACCCATGTTTTTGACAGCCTCACTTTAGGAACCATGCAGACTGAAAAAGGATTAACTGTCAGGAACCACATTGTCCAATTAAAACATAACGCAAGGCACAAATGTGAGTCACCTGTGTGATTCTAACTTTTGTAATAGCCATATTTTAAACTGTAAAAAGAAGCATGCAAAATTAATTTCAGTAATATTTTTAATTACCCACTATATTCAAAATAACATCTTTTCAACAAGTTGTAAAATACAAAAATTATTGATGAGATATTTTACATGCATTTTTGTACTAAGTCTTTGAAATCTGGTATGTCCTTATCACTTATGGCACATCTCAATGTGGACTAGCCAGTTTCAAGTGCTCAGTGGCTACATGTGGCTACACAGTGGCTGTAGGGTGGGTCTGTACATTGATAGAGAAGAGAGAGCTCCAGAGGATCTTACACCACAATGAAATGCTCAACAGCGAACTGATTGTACTTCCCAAACCCAAGAGCTGGGAAGTACAGCCCTATCATGTCCCTGGAAGACAGAGAGCTGGGAATATGCGGTGAGCAAACCTTCAAGACTGCCACGTTCGTCTTTGTGAATAAGATCTCCCTATAACAATAGCTACTATAACAATTATGTTGAATAAGCCAGGTTCCTAGGAGGCCATCAGAATAAGCCTTTAATTTTTTTCCTCCCATAACCCACTCAAATCAGTTCTTCCCCCACCCCAGCATGGACTCTCAGGCAGGTTCTATCATATTCCCCATCTCTCTTAGAGAATAAAAACACTTTCAGCCACTTTGAGTCCCAAAACTGTCTTGATTCAGTAATTAAAATATAACATTCCATCCAATACCCTGAATCTCATATAGGGTTAAGAAATCTGCCTTTTTCAAGTCGGGACTGCGAGGCTGGAGAAGCCTGTAGTGGGCAGGGTGGCCAGTGTGGCAAGGTCCTCTCTATTTCCCTGTCCTGTGCCTGTCCCTGCTTTCGTCAGCTCTTCCAGAAATGAGGCAGGCTGGGGGCAAATGGGAGCCAGGGGCAGGAAAGGTCATACTTTCTTGGTGCCAACCTAACCTAGTATTGGTCTCCTGTCAGCTTGTAGGTATTCAAAGCTGCTTTTTGGAGGAGGGCTTAGAAACATTTATTCTACCCCTCACCCCCACCCTCACCCCAGCAGCATTCAGATGCACTTCCCATGAGGCAAGCCACCTGTGTTCCTGTTGCTGGCTGCCTACATTTTCTCTTTCAGCCTCTGGGGTGGTCATCCCCTTTGTTGAGATCATACCCCTGCTGTTCAGGCAGTCCTCTTTGGCAGGATTTTCACCAATCCCATAGGGCCTTATTCTGCTTGTCTGCAATGGGAAGCACTCACTCAGGCATCCATTACCCTGGCAATACAGGAGCACAGGCCGATTCCAGTGAAACCATTTCCTCTGCCACCAGGGCACCAGTCAGCCACAGCCTCTGGCCTTTAGGCTGTTTCCAGGCATGATCTGCCACCAGCCTCTGGGCTACACAGATTCTGGTTGACACAGGTCAAAGTCAGAGGCTTCTTGAAGCACCTCACAGTCTGCTTGGGGTAAAGCGTAGCACCCTCCCACCACCCCATGGAGGGGAAAGAAAAATTCCATTGCACTGCAACTGTTTGCCCCAAAGAAACTACTTCTCTAATTTTCACCTAGCCTTTTGAGGTTCTTCAGTCTTTTTAGATCTTCCAGATGGGAGAAGAGCTAAGAGTTGCAGAACTGGCTTTTAGCCATCCCTTTGCAAGTCCCACATTGCTTTGATGTGGGAGTACTTGCCACCTACTATTTGGTTCTGGTTCTTTGAGAGCTTCAACTGAATAGAGACAAAAAGAATCTCATTTTAACATCTTGTTAAACTACCATATATTGAACATCCACGTTAGTGTTGCTTTATTTACATTATCTTATTTAATCCTCACATCAACAGTGCAAGCTAAGTATCAATATCCTCACATCACAGATGCATATACAAGGCTCAGAGAGGTTAGTTAGGAACCGATGAAGCAGGTCTGGTATTTAACCTGTCTACAGATTATGAGATATTAAACCCTTCTGTAGAAGTGGTAGAAAAATTCAGAATCATTTAAAATCATTCAACTCCAGCAGATGATCCTCTGTTAGTGTCTTGTACAGGCTCCCTGTCTGAACACAAAGCAAACAGTGCTTCTGTCTCAGTGTGAGCTCTCCACTGCTAGGTTCACCACCTCTGTGTCACTCTGGTCTTGTTTGGGAAGCTGTTTGGCTTTACGGGTTTGCACACTTCAGAAACTCTATTTCCTCTGAGCTGTCATTCGGAGGGAACTTCTCCAGTTACAAGAAACTTTTAACTAAGCAAACCTCCACTGATCAGAACTCCAAAATAACAGGAATTTTCATCTACGTTTCATTTTTAAAAGAAAAGAGGCAAGTTACAGCAAAGCAGGTCAATGTGAGAGATTTGGGGTTGGGGGTGTTTAGGAAAACAACTTCCTGGTGATGTCTTGACTCTGCTCAGACACACCTCACTCCCTTCCACATTCCCCCATTTCCTCCTCCATCCCTGCACAAGTGAAATTTGGATATACCACAATGCTTTGGGGATGCAAAGTTCAGGCTGAGAGTTCTCACTCTTTGAGTATTAATCAGGCGCCCTCCTAATATTAAGTCTTTAGCTTGACAATCTTTCTAAAGCTGCAAGGCCAGGCTCCTGCCATCATAAGAACTGGAGTGAAGCTGCCTGAGATTCCCTCTGCTGACAGACGATCTTGCTGCCCTCGGATGCTGCTCCCCTCACCAGATGTGAGGGATGGTGCTTTAAATCCTGCTGACTTCTGGGCCAGCCCCTGAAAAGTGCTGAGAGCAGGGGAACTTAGCAAAGAAAGTCCTGGACAGCTACTCACACTACAGGGTGCTGTGTCTGCCAGTCCCCAGATTCACAGCCTTCTATGTGCAAAGCATGGCTTCTTTGGGATATAACTGACATACAGTAAACAACATATATTTAAAGTATACAGTTTGTCAAGTTTTGATATATGTGTTTACCTGTAAAAACCATTACTGCAATTAAGCTGTATGGGCAAATCCATTCCTCTCAAAAATTTTATTTTCCCTTTTTAATTCCTTCCACCAATTATTCCTCACTGCCCTCCCCTCATCCTCATGATAGCAACAGGAGACAGACAAATTCCTAGGCAAACAGAGACAGGTCCCCAGTGAAACCCAACCATTAAGCCAAAGATGGCCTGAAGTCTGATCAACTGAGCCGCCTGTTCCAGATAGGGTCCATGACCAGAGTGAGACCTCCTATCCCCATCTTACCCTGTCTTTCTTGATTGGTTCCTTCTGGATGATGCTTTTTAACCAATCGAATGGTGCTTTTTCCAAAGACCACCCATGGACCAATCAGCATGCATTCTCCCATTCTAAGGCCATGAAAACCCCAGACTTATCCACACAGACAGCTACCCACTCAGGATCCCCTCACAACTGAGAGCTTTCCTTCTGTCACTCAATAAAATTCTTCTCTGCCTTACTTACTCTCCAGTGTCCATGTACCTCATTCCTCTTGGTTGTGGGATAAGAACCCAGAACCTGATGAATGAAAAAGGTGAAAACAGCTGCTGGTGCTGCACTCTCCCATTCATCAAGCTGCAGGCAGTGGATGCAAATGGGCGCTAATCCTCCTGTTCACCTAGCTGCACGTGACAGGAATGAATGAGCTGTAACCCATCCTTCTGCCCACTGAGATGCAGGCAGTGGGAATAAAAGGGTTTGTAACACACACACCTGCTCACCAGACTATAGGAGAAAGAGAGCTGTGACATGCTCCCACTTGCCAAGCTAGGGGAGTGAAGAGCTGCAACATCTCTTAGGGGCTCAGACCTCGGGACTCCCCGAGCAAGAGCTGTAACACTCTTTGGGGCTCCGTGAATGCTGCTATCTCTGAGTTTTTGGGCACCACCATGTTCCCCTTGTCTAGATTCTGATGTCCAAGGTGGAAGCCGCTTGTGGCACACCCTATTCAACCATAGGCTGAGAGTGGAGCCACAGTGGGTGCAGGATCCCAGCCTGAGCATGAGCTGAGCCCAGCTTGCCGGGCTGAGCAGACAGAGTGAGCCCAGCGGACCCCAAGCAAGGCCTGGGCAGAGGCAAAAGCAGCCACAGAGATTTCTGTCTGGCAAAGCAGCACTAAAGGAATCCTGTAACACCCAGGCAACCACTGATCTATTTTCTGTTATTGTAGACTATTTGTATTTTCTAGAAGTTTTCATCAAAGATACACAGAATGTACTCGTTTTTATCTGACCTTTTTCACTTACCATACTCATTTTGAGATTCATCCACGTTGCACATAGCAATAGTTCATTTATTTTCATTGCTGAGAAGTATACCACTGTATGAATATACAGAATTTGTTTCTCTGTTAACCTGTTGTTTGACATGCAGGTTGTTTCCTGTTTTGATAATTACAAAGAAGGCTGCAATGAACATTAATGTACAAGTCTTGTATGGACATAGGCATTCGTTTCTCTTGGATATATATCTAGGAGTAGAGTACGTGCTGTGTGTTTAGCTTTTTAAGAAACTATCAAGCTGTTCTCCAAAGTGGTTGTGCCATTTTACTTTCCCACCAGCAGTGTATGAGAGCTTCAATTCCTCCACACTCTTGTCAACACTTGGAGTTGTCAGTCCTTATAACTTTGGACATTCTAATCAGCATGCAGTAGTATCTCATTATAGGTTTAATTTGCATTTCCCTAAAGACTGATGACAATGAGCATCTTTTCATGTATTTATTTGCCATCACATATATTTGGTAAAGCACCTCTCCTTTTCATTACGTTCTTTGTTTTCATGCTATTGACAAAACACGACTTTTGCTCACACAGCAGTTTTTTCTCTTGGGTGTATATCTATGAGTAAGTGAATGGTGTGCGTTTAACTTTTCAAGAAACTATCAAGCTGTTCTTCACAGGGCATAAACCTAGTGCTTATCATCAGTAGACTTAGGCTTAAAAAGTTGCAAGTACATACACACGTGCACAAGTATGTATATATAAATAGACACGTGTATGCTATCAGGAAAATGTTTTGTGGCATGATGTTAGAGAATAAAATCCCCAGAAGCCTCAAAACCAGTATCAGTAGGGCAGAGCTACTTGCTTAGCTGTATCTGACCATAGAGGTTTTCCTTTAAACAAAGAAAAGCCTAGAACACAGTGTCATGGCTGGCTGTGGCCTAAGCGGAAATGTTGCCGCAGCTGATAGGACATGAGTGGTGGGTACAATAAGCCAGGGGTTCCCATGGCAACAAGATAGCTAGCCAAAGGGTGGCATGAACTAAATAGACCCACGACGGAGCCAAGTGCTTCAGTGCATGGATTCAGAAGCCAGGTGGACCTGGATTTGAATCTCTTTCCGCTACCGGCCTAGGGCTTTTGAGCAAGCTGATTAACCTCATTTTCTTCATGTGTAAAATGTGAATGAAGCTGCCTCAGGTGATTGCTGTGCAAATTAAGTGAGAAATTTGTATGGTATACAGCAAAGACCCTGGCAGTCACAGTAAGTGCTACCTAAACTCTAGCTGATATAATGAAGGGGAATTTTAAAATGAGAATTAAAAGCATGAACTCTGGGATCAGCCAAAATGAGCAAGAACACTGACTCTGTCAATTCCTAGTTGTGTGACCTTGAACAAGTCAATTCACCTCTCTGTGCCACAATATCCTCATCTGTAAAATGGGAATAATATGGTAAAACCTGAGGTTGTTATGAAAGTTAACTGAGTTAATATAAAGTATGCAGGATGGCGGTAGCAGACAGGACAGGTTTTCTATCACAGCTGCAGCGATCTTCCTAAGCTCACATCAATACACAGGATACCTTGGAGATATTACAGGTTCAGTTCCAACCACTGAAATATCACAATAAAGGGAGTCACACAATTTTTCTGGCTTCCCAGTGTATATAAAAGTTATGTTTACACTACACTGTAGTCTATGAAGTACGCAATAGCATTATGTCTAGGAAAACAATGTACAAACCTTCATTTAAAATTACTTTATTGCTAAAAAAAAAATACTAACAATCATCTGAGCCTTCAGCGAGTCATAATCTTTTTGCTGGTGGAGAGTCTTGCCTCAATGTTGAGGGCCTTGCTCTGGATTAGGCTTTAGCTGAAGGGAATGTCGTGACTGGTTTGATTTTCTTTTTTGAGACAGGGTCTCCCTCTGTCACCCAGGCTGGAGTGCAGTGGCACAATCTCGCCTCACTGAAGCTTCGACCTCCGGGCCAAAGAGATCCTCCCACCTCAGCCTTCCAAGCAGCCAGGACCACAGGCTCATGCCACCATGCCGGCTAATTTTTTGTATTTTTGGTAGAGACGGAGTTTCACCATGTTGCCCAGACTGGTCTCAAACTCCTGAGCTCAGGCGATCAGCCCACCTTGGCCTCCCAAAATGCTGGGATTACAGGCGTGAGCCACCACGCCAGGCCTGATTTTCTATTCAGGCCACTGAAACTTTCTCCATAGCAGCAATGAGGCTGCTTCACTTCCTTATCATTAATGCATTCACCAAAGTTACACTTACTTTTAATTTTCTCCAGGAGCTCCTCCTCTGAACTCCCAACTTGGCTAACTGTCTGACACACGAGTCCTGGCTTTCAGCCTGTCTCGACTGTCAGCACGCCTTCCTCACTGAGAGTAATCAACTCTAGCTTCTGATTTTAAGTGACAGATGTGGGACTATTCCTGTGACTTGAACACTTAGAGGCCATTGTGGAGTTATTAATTGGCCTAATTTCAATATTGTTGTGTTTCAAAGAATAGTGAGGCCTGAGGAAAGGGGGAGAGATGGGGAACAGCCAGTCAGTGGAACAGTCAACAGACGTTTATTAAGTTTGCAGACTTAGATGGGCATGGTTCATAGTGTCCCAACACAATAACAATAGTAACCTCAAAGATCACCGATCACATAGTAACCTCAAAGATCACCATAACAGATAGAATAAGCGTGAAAAAGTTTGAAATATTGCAAGAGTTACCAAAATGTGCCACAGAGACACAAAGTGACCACATGCTGTTGGAAAAACGGTGCCGATAGACCTGCTCCATGCAGGGTTGCCAGAAACCTGACATTTGTAAAAACTGCAATCTCTGAGGAGCGCAATAAAGCAACACGCAGTAAAACACGGTATGCCTGCATAAGGAGCCTCCTCATGATGACGGTGATTACTTCATTCCAACAGCTATTGATAGGCACCCACTATGCATAAGCACCGTGTTAAGCATTAGAAAGGATTGAAACAATTATGAAGCATGAATACTTTTCTGACCCCAAAAAGCACAAACCCTAAAACATCCAACATGGTATGTGACTATTTGTAAATGCCTGGTGCAAATAGATAGTAGAGAAATTCTGTGGCAGAGGGTCTACCATGGAAGTGGGGAAAAGTGCAATGAATAACAGGGAGGGCTAAGCCTTCAAGAATAAAGAAGAATGAGAGAAACAGAGCTGGAGCAGAGAATGTTCTAGGCCATGGGGTTATATAGCCAAGACAAGGTTGCAAAAGCTGACAATCCTCCAAGGACCATGAAGAGGCCGCTATGTCTGGAGTGAAAGGAAGGCAGAGGGGACATCCTTCTGGAAAGGGAAGTCAGGGCCAGTTTGTGAAGGCCTTAGATGCCAGGCTATTGCACCAGTGTCTGAACTGTAAGCAGTGGAGAGTCAAGCAATTTATCAGTAGTTTTTAACTTTAATTTTGGTGAAAATTACCAATTTTTTTTTTTAAAGCAGTAGTGAAAGTATATAGACCCTACTGCACGCTTAGGAAATCAGAATTCCTAAATTTGGGCCTCAGGCATACGTTCCATGAAAAAATTCCACAGGCAATTCTGACACAGACCAAAAGTCGAAAGCCACTGCTACAGAGTGTAGATTGCCACGAGTACCTTCTGCAGCAGAGGGGTCAGAGGAAAGGAACCAGAATTTGTGGAGTGCCCACCTGTTTCAGGTGGCTTACAGGTATTCTTTCTTTTAAACCTAACAACCCTATGAGAGGAATATTACTTTCATTTTAGAGACAAAGAAACTGATACTCAAGAGAGGTCACAAATGCAGTAAAACCAGGGATTCAAACTGAGGCTCCAGGCTCCAAGACCACTGCCTTTCTCACTCTATCACTTGACCTCCCGTTAATGGCCCTGTGCATTTTCCCCTTGAAACTTACTACAGCTCAAATTAAATAGCAAATGTGGTGTTAGAAAACTTCTCCTCCCATCCTCTTTTTTCTCCCTCAGTGACAGCTAAATTTTACCTTCCGTTTACCCTGAAACTGAGCCAAAACCACCGAGGGCTATAATTTCACACTAAGTTTATTTTTTTAAAGAAGCTAAATTAACTTCCTCATAATTTTCTTTCTCTTTCTTCTACCCTTTCCTCTGTGACATCTCCCAATACACCTCACAGTTCCGAAATTCCTTATTTAAAGCAGAACACACAATGAAATCCAAAATATTAAGTAATTACTTTAGTGATTTTCTTTTTACCCTAAGGCTGATGAGGACTGTCTATATCAGGCTTCACACAACATCCAAAAGAAATGATGATGACGCTCTGTTTAGCTTGATACAAACAAACATGAAGAGACTGGGGTTTTGTTTGTCTGCTTGTTTTTTAGAGATGGGGTCTCACTATGGTCCACAGGCTGGAGTGCAGTGACTATTCATAGGCGTGATGATTGTGTACTATAGCCTTGAACTTCTGGTCTCAAGGGATCCTCCTATCTCAGTCTCTCAAGTAAGCTGACCACCTCGCCTGGCTCACTGTTGCTATTTTAACCCAAGGAAGTTCCTCTCTCTGCTTTTGGAAACCATTCTCTGTGGGTAGAATTTTAGCCACTGTATGTGTGTATATTTCTGTGTGTATCTACAAGAGAAGCTTAATATCTCTCCTTAAATCAGTAATGTATTTTCTGTTTTTTTCTTATACTTGAAGTTCTGGGATACATGTGCAGAATGTGCAGGTTTGTTACATAGGTACACATGTGCAGAATGTGCAGGTTTGTTACATAGGTACACATGTGCAGAATGTGCAGGTTTGTTACATAGGTATACAAGTGATACAAGTGCCACAGTGGTTTGCTACACCCAGCAACCCGTCATCTACATTAGGTATTTCTCTTAATGCTGTCCCCTCCCTAGCCCCCAACTCCTCAACAGGCTCTGGTGTGTAATGTTCCCCTCCCTGTGTCCATGTGTTCTCGTTGTTCAACTCCCATTTATGAGTGAGAAC
>NW_012102909.1:849396-851369 GCF_000951045.1 Mandrillus leucophaeus | reverse complement strand
GCCACACATCTACAACCATCTGATCTTTGACAAACCTGACAAAAACAAGCAATGGGAAAAGGATTCCCTATTTTATAAATTGTGTTTGGAAAACTGGCTAGCTATATGCAGAAAGCTGAAACTGGATCCCTTCCTTACACCTTATACAAAAATTAACTCAAGATGGATTAAAGACTTAAATGCAAGACATAAAACCATAAAATCCCTAGAAGAAAACCTAGGCAATACCATTCAGGACATAAGCATGGGCTAAGACTTCATGACTAAAACACCAAAAGCAATGGCAACAAAAGTCAAAATAGACAAATGGGATCTAATTAAACTAAGGAGCTTCTGCACAGCAAAAGAAACTAACATCAAAGTGAACAGGCAACCTACAGATTGGGAGAAAATTTTTGCAATCTATGGATCTGACAAAGGGCTAATATCCAAAATCTACAAAGAACTTAAATTTACAAGAAAAAAACCAACAATCCCATCACAAAATGGGCAAAGGATATGAAGAGACACTTCTCAAAAGAAGACATTTATGCAGTCAACAAACTTACGAAAAAATCCTCATCATCACTGGTCATTAGAGAAAAGCAAATCAAAACCACAATGTGATACCATCTCACCCCAGTTAGAATGTTGATCATTAAAAAGTCAGGAAACAACAGAGGCTGAAGAGGATGTGGAGAAATAGGAACACTTTTACACTGTTGGTGGGAGTGTAAATTACTTCAACCATTGTGGAAGACTGTGGCAACTCCTCACGGATCTAGAACTAGAAATACCATTTGACACAGCAATCTTATCACTGGGTATATAGCCAAAGATTATAAATAATTCTACTATAAAGACACATGCACACATAGGTTTATTGCAGCAATCTTCCCAAGAGCAAAGTCTTGGAACCAACCCAAATGCCCATCAATGATAGACTGGATAAAGAAAATGTGGCACATATACACCATGGAATACCATGTAGTCATAAAAAAGGATGAGTTCATGTCCTTTGCAGGGACATGGATGAAGTTGCAAACCATCATTCTCAGCAAACTAATACAAAAAGAGAAAAACAAACACCACATGTTCTCACTCATAAGTGGGAATTGAACAATGAGAACACATGGACATAGGGAGGGGAACATCACACACTGGGGTCTGTTTGGGGGTGGAGAACTGGGGGAGGGATAGCATTAGGAGAAATACCTAATGTAAATGATGAGTTGATGGGTACAGCAAATCAACAAGGCACATGTATACCTATGTAACAAACCTGCATGTTGTGCACATGTACCCCAGAACTTAAAGTATAATAATAAAAAAGAATCATAAAGCTATTGTGATGATGAAAAATAAAAGATAGTGTTACCCTTAGTAAATAAAACTGAGTTGTAAGAAAGGAGAGTTATTTGTTTGTTTGGTTTTTTTAGTAGAGATGGGGTTTCACCATGTTGGCCAGGCTGATCTCGAACTCCTGATCTCAAGTGATCCACCTGCTTTGACCCCTCAAATGTTGGGATTACAGGCATGAGCCACTATGCCCGGCCAGAGGGGAGAGTTATCAATAGAAGGGAAAACAGAGTCATCACACCAAAAATGCATTAAACAGAGTCGTATATTTATTTCAAAACATTAAGTTGACTTCCCATTAATAAATACTTTAACACTGAGTGTAGAAAAACTTGTGCACATTCTATAAAGACAATTTATTAAAGATCAGAGAAAAAGACAGTTCTTTACCTCTAGGCTATTGATAAAACCATCTGGGAGTAGGAACAGCCTCAGGAATGTTACAGGGGAATTGAGGGAGGGCAAGAGAGGAGTTGATAAAATGAGGAAAAAGGTTCTACTCTCCTTTCTTTCCTGGGGCCTTAAAATTAAAAATCTGGAATTGAAAAATATACTTTCGGCCGGGTGCGGTGGCTCAAGCCTGTAATCCCAGCACTTTGGGAGGCCGAGACGGGCGGATCACGAGGTCAGGAGAT
>NW_012102909.1:845102-846901 GCF_000951045.1 Mandrillus leucophaeus | reverse complement strand
GAAGTTCCTCTCTCTGCTTTTGGAAACCATTCTCTGTGGGTAGAATTTTAGCCACTGTATGTGTGTATATTTCTGTGTGTATCTACAAGAGAAGCTTAATATCTCTCCTTAAATCAGTAATGTATTTTCTGTTTTTTTCTTATACTTGAAGTTCTGGGATACATGTGCAGAATGTGCAGGTTTGTTACATAGGTATACAAGTGATACAAGTGCCACAGTGGTTTGCTACACCCAGCAACCCGTCATCTACATTAGGTATTTCTCTTAATGCTGTCCCCTCCCTAGCCCCCAACTCCTCAACAGGCTCTGGTGTGTAATGTTCCCCTCCCTGTGTCCATGTGTTCTCGTTGTTCAACTCCCATTTATGAGTGAGAACTGCGGTGTTTGGTTTTCTGTTCCTGTGTTTGCTGAGAATGATGGTTTCCAGCTTCATCTATGTCCCTGCAAAGGACATGAACTCATCCTTTTTTAAAGGTTGCATAGTATTCCATGATGCATATGTGCCACATTTTCTTTATCCAGTCTATCATTGACGGGGATTTGGGTTGGTTCCAAGTCTTTGCTATGGTGAACAGTGCTGCCATAAACATACATTAGCATGTGTCTTTATAAACATACATTAGCATGTGTCTTTAATTATTTATAATCCTTTGGGTATATACACAGTAATAAGATTGCTGTGTCAAATGGCATTTCTAGTTCTAGATTGTTGAGGAATCGCCACACTGTCTTCCACAAAGGTTGAACTAATTTACACTCCCACCAACAGTGTAAAAGCATTCCTCTTTCTCCACATCCTCTCCAGCCTCTATTGTTTCCTGACTTTTTAGTGATCAACATTCTAACTGGGGTGAGATGGTATCACATTGTGGTTTTGGTTTGCATTTTTCTAATGACCAGTGAGGATGAGCCTTTTTTCATAGGTTTGTTGGCCACATAAGTGTCTTCTTTTGAGAAGTGTCTCTTCATATCTTTCAACCACTTTTGATAAAGTTGTTGGTTTTTTATTCCAAATTTGTTTCTTTGTAGATTCTGGATATTAGCCCTGTGTCATGATGGATAGATTGCAGAAATTTTCTCCCATTCTGTAGGTTTCCTGTTCACTCTGATGATAGTTTCTTTTGCTGTGCAGAAGTTCTTTAGTTTAACTAGATCCCATTTATCTATTTTGGCTTTTGTTGCCATTGCTTTTGATGTTTTAGTCTTGAAGTCTTTGCCCATGCCTATGTCCTGAATGATATTGCCTAGGCTTTCTTCTAGGGTTTTTATGGTTTTATGTCTTACATTTAAGCCTTTAATCCATTTTGAGTTAATTTTTGTATAAGGTGTAAGGAAGGGATCCAGTTTCAGCTTTCTGCATATGGTTAGTCAGTTTTCCCAACACCACTTATTAAATAGGGAATCCTTTCCCCCATTCACTGTTTTAATCAGGTTTGTCAAAGATCAGATGGTTGTAGATGTGTGGTGTTATTTTTTAGGCCTATGTTCTGCTCCATTGGTCTCTATATCTGCTTTAGTGCCAGTACCATGCTGTTTTGGTTACTGTAGCCCTGTAGTATAGTTTGAAGTCAGGTAGCCTGATGCCTCCAGCTTTGTTCTCTTTGCTTAGGATTGTCTTGGCTATACAGGCTCTTTTTTGGTTCCGTATGAAATTTAAAGTAGGTTTTTCTAATTATGTGAAGAAAGTCAACAGCAGCTTGATGGATAACTACTTTAAATTTCATATGGAACCAGAAAATGGCCTGCATAGCCAAGACAATCCTAAGCAAAAAGAACAAAGCTGGAGGCATCATGCTACC
>NW_012102909.1:838708-840627 GCF_000951045.1 Mandrillus leucophaeus | reverse complement strand
ACTCCGTCTCAAAAAAAAAAAAAAGAAAAAAGAAAAATATACTTTCACACACATGTCTGCTTCAATGGGTGCTGTCTTTCTCAGTCTTGGAGCAGAATCACACTAGTTAGTGGTCAGGTCAAAAATTGCACACAAGTTCCCAATTTTAGTCTAGGTTAGATCACTCTGGTTAATCATAGGGCCACGATGCCCTCAGAACTGAAGCAGGAGCTGATGCTACTTGTGCTTAAAGCTGAGGCACAAACAGAATATCATTAACTGGAGAACTGAAGATGCTGCGCAATGCTAACAGCCCCTCTCAGAGGTTCTGCGTGGCTCTGAGTCCTTTCAGTGCAGTTGTTGAATTAACCCATCATCCAGTGAGCTGGCTGGTAGTTCAGCCCCTCCACTTCCTGCAGCTGCCGGGAGACACACTCACCAGGCAGTTGCCCAGGCCTCTCACCCATGGGGGGAACCCATCTGACCACTTTTTTTTTTTCTGTAAACCTCAACTGAAACAGAATCTCACAGATGTGGGTCCCCCTCCTAATTGTAATAAACGTTAGAGAAATGCTCCAGAAAGGAACAAAGGGAGACCCTCTCAGATCAGCCTCAACCCAGGGTGGAATAGGCCTCCTCTGGGCGGCTTCAGGGCACAGAAAAGACCCTCAGCTACTCCTGGCCTCCCCGGGTCTCTTTCCCAGAAGACACAACTTTCCAGGCTGCGAAAAGTAACAGAAGTCAAAACCCTCAAAGCCACCACTGCTCTCGGGAAGTTTTTGAGTAGGATGAGGAAGAAAGAAGAGAGCTCTCCTTCATTTTGTTACACGCTCTCGAGGCCAAGAGCAAGTAGAAGAGAACAAAAGAGGTTTCTTCCTGGTACTACAGATCAGCAACAGTTTCAGAGGGAAGCCTTGGCTCCGGTTCTGGTGCATTTGAAGATAACCGAAGGCCAAGACTTAGCCAAGGAAGGACACCAGCAGATCAACTAGATACGCTTTCACTTCTGTGAGTGTTAGAATCACAGGGGAGACTTTTTTTTTTTTTTTTTTTGGAAGGACACCAGCAGATCAACTAGATACGCTTTCACTTCTGTGAGTGTTAGAATCACAGGGGAGACTTTTTTTTTTTTTTTTTTTAAGCTGGGGGAACCTCAGGAATCTCCTAGTTGAATTTCTTCATTTTCCAGAAGAGGCCCTGAGGCCTGGAGAGGGCAAGCAGCCTACTGAGGCTGCACAGCTTGTTCTATCTGCTTGGGGGTCATGGAGAGGGGCGGAGGGGCTGCAGTGAGCAATAGGATGCAAGGGAAGCTTGTGCGCCACGTGGTGAGTTACATTCAGCCCCCCTGCACATGAAAACTTCCCACCCCTGGGCTCTTTCCCGTTGATTTGTCACAGAAGTGGACAGGTCCTGGACTGAGCTTGTCCATGGGCTTCCCACAGGAGGGGAGGAGGAATGCAGGAGTGTCTTTACTTCCCAGTTCGGGAGGCCACCTGGATGGCTTTGATCCACTCTGTGCGCTCTTTGGGGCTGGCCGCTTGCAAGAAATAGTGCACTTCATCTGCTGTGATGATCTCAAAAAGGTTCTCTTCCTCACTCTTCCTGCCTGGGGAAAGAGAAGGAGAATGGTAGCACACACGGGCATCAGAAAGACCACTTGGTCCACCCTTCTCTGCAAGCCACGAAATCTCTGTTTTCTTTGTGTTCTAAGGAAATCGACTATGTGGCTTTCAAACATACAAACAAGGTGTGATTATAGAATAATTCATTGCACAGTTATATGTATAGTATTGATACAGTAGATACACAGTATGATTGTGTGTGTATATGTATTTTTAAGAAACAGGTAAAACACTTAAGGAGAAACATTTTCTTTCATAGTTTACAGGCAAACTAAATTTCTCACCTTGGTATAGCAACAGTGTTTAATGAGTAACCTC
>NW_012102909.1:834912-837458 GCF_000951045.1 Mandrillus leucophaeus | reverse complement strand
GCCTGGTCCATTCCTGCTTATCCTGATTAATTAATTGATTGATTAATGTTGGCCCAGGATGTCCAGGTGTGGGAGGGGAGTCTGAGCAGACACACCTCTCTCACACAGAAATTCACCTTACCATTCGAGTTGCTCTCCACTGAAGTCACCACACAGCCTCTCAAGTGAATTGCTCCCAGGGGATCTTCTGCCTAAAGAAGAAAGAAGTTGTTTGTTATGTTTCCAAAATACAGCATAGAGAGAGACCTCATCCTCTTGGTGAAAAAGCCAGACTCACTCTGGTATACATCAGGGTCCCCAAAATAAGTAAGAGCAGAAGGAGATTAAAGAAAACTGCTTCCAAATCTAGGGTCCTGCCAGATCCTCCACACCCTGCTTCAGTGGGCCCAGGAGGCTGGATGAGAAAATGCAAGTCAATCTGGACTTCAATCTAGAGAAAAGTGACAGGAGAGGTGGAGACGCTCAGGTCACTGTATCCCACGAAAAAAGAGCTACATGTTTCCAGAGCTCTTTGGTCCCATGCACCTGATGCAGCAATATAACCATCAAGGGGAAGTCAAATAGCCCAGTGCTACAAGCAGAGGCTGAGCACCCTACCCAGAGTTGTCTTCATGCTTTCAAAGTGGTTCATTTTACGGTGGAAAAAGCCCTCTTCAACAATCAACAGCCCAAATTGCTGGATTTCATACCCTCTTCCAAGTTGATCTGGATGAGGAATTATCACCTTTATGCATATTAAACCATGGACTGATTTAATTCCCCTGAAAATATCAGACTGGGGAAACAATATGTTGAGTTGACCAAATAAATTACAATATAGTGATATTTTGTTCCATCCCTAAGCTTATACTGACCTCAGAGGCCCAAGATCTCAGATCTTTGCATTGAAAGTAGATAGAAAAAGGTAGAGGAGAATGGGAGAAAAAAGAAGTGGGCCAGTAAAGAGAAAAAGGGGATATCAACAGAGTAGAGGGGGAATAGGAAGCCCCGATTATAAATGAAGTGGATTTATTTACTTGAATGTATGTAGGAACCACAGGATCTTACCCCAGCAGGGTCGTAGTAGTGCAGGTAGGCAGGGTCTTCTCTCAGGATGAACTTCCTCACTTTCCAGTTTTTCCTCCTATGCCCCTGTATCCAGGATCAACATCAAAAGAAAGGATGGTGAATTCCCAGCATCACTCTGCACATACAATACCTACCGGATAATTATTTGCTGAATTGAGAAAAGAAAGAGAAAATGAAATACTAACTCCAGGATAACAATACCCCAGCCTAGGTCTTTGTCAGGGAGATAGTGCTACAGCCAATTAATAATTTGGATGTTATTAGATCAAAGAGGTGGATTGAATTATTTCTAATTATTGTCTTCCAGCTTTAGTATGATATAAGGCAGTATTGAGTACAATGTACTATGTTAGGTAATGTAGGGAGAATAAAGAGGCTTAAGATGAGTTTATGATTTTTTAAGATTTAAAAAATTTTTAAGATTTAAAAAACCTTTAAAGAGTTTATGACTTATGTTGAAATATAAAGTAGCGAATGCCCAAATCAAATGATTGGTGTAGATAATGGATTCCAAAGGCATTAAGTAAGAAATGTGTGATTGTGAGTTTTGGATATCAAAGAAAGCCTCATAAAGATCTGCACTTATCCATGTGGGATGCAGGATTTAGATGGGCAAGAAAAGGTGGGTAGGAGGACAATTGACAACACAAGAGCAGAGGGGGGAATGCAAAAGACATACTCAGGTATTGCTGAATAAGACCAGTCTGGCTAGAATGTAGGGTTTGTGAAGAGCAACAGAGGCAAGGTGGGAAAAGTGGACAGGGATTCAGTGGAAATAAAATGCAGGGTTTGTTGTTGATGGCTTTTGAGTAGGAAGTGAAAGAATGACAATTATATTTAAGAAGATTAATACGGTGACAAAGCACAGGATGGACCAGCTGGCCAGATTAAAGGAAAGCCAGGAAAAAAGATAATAAGTAAGAAAGAATTCATTAGGGAAGGATCACAACGATCCAGCCGTAAAATTATTAGGAACTAAATCTTAGGTAGTTGCAGTAGGAGTAGAAATGCATGTTCCTATAACAGACATGACAAAGAAGGAAGAAGAAGAGGAGGAAGAGGAGAAGGAGGAGAAAGAAGAAGGAGGAGGAGGAGGAGAAAAGGGGGAGGAAGGTAGGAGGAAGGAAAGAGGAAGGAAGAAAGAAGAAGAAAGAAGGTGACGACTTGTCCTTTCCCAATAGAATTAAACACTGACATTGTCTAGACTGAGTTTTAAGGGCAGAATTTGTGTCTTGCTTATCTTTGCTCCCCAGGGCCACAGTGCCTGGCATACAGCAGCTGCTTCATATCTGTTTGTACTTGCCATGAGTTACCAAGTTATTTCCATTAGTGTACAGCAGATTTTAAACTGTCACGGTAAACCTGACTCTATGATTTCCCACAGAAAATTCAAATAACTTAACTCCAGAAGCCAAAAATAATATTATATTAGAAGATACATGGTTTCTATCTTGCCAATACAAGGAATATTATTTGTA
>NW_012102909.1:799259-834757 GCF_000951045.1 Mandrillus leucophaeus | reverse complement strand
TTTTTTGTATTTTTAGCAGAGACGGGGTTTCACCGTGTTAGCCAGGATGATCTCGATCTCCTGACCTCGTGATCCGCCCGCCTCGGCCTCCCAAAGTGTTGGGATTACAGGCGTGAGCCACTGCGCCCGGCCTTATTTGTAATTTTTAAACCACCCATATTGGCAAGCATGTATACAAATTTTCCAACATTTTTCATTGTACTTGTGCTGAAAGCAGTAAAACGTGTGTGGTTTTGGCAAACAGTGCCTCCTTTATAAATCCAGAGGCGCTTCAAGGAAGCTTTCAGAAATGGGCCTAAGTTTTTTAGCGAAACATTTGGTGAAGGAACTCATTTCCAAAGAACTTTCTACTTCCTGAAGGATGGAGCTGGAACCCCTGCAGAGTCATATGCAAGGACAGAAAATATTCCTACCTGCTATATCATGTCCAAAATGGCTTTTGCAAAGCATAGACTTCCAAAAGTATACATTGCTGCTCTTTGCCTTAAGTAATGTTGCCCTTCAGAATAACGACACAAAAGTTGCCACCCCATACCGTTTCCTCTTCACTGACAGACACACATATTGTGCTGTATTGTGCAATTGCTGGACAATCACCAACTTATTAAGAGTCAATGGAAGAGGAAGGCAACAAGAGGATGTGAAATCAGCCAATGTTGCCCAACCACCGTATTCCCTTTAAGCCCTCACTGACATCACAATGTGACACACTGAAGAGTTGGATGTTAGTGGTACATTTCTGGTCATCTTTCACTTAATGAGTATTTTCTAAGGAATATTAAGAAATGCTTGTATGCCTTGGGTTTCCAAGAGTTGCCACTGAACTGTCAAAGTCATCTACTTATATTTGACTTAACTAGCTCCCCAAGTGTTCATTGCCTATGATAAATCAAGAAGGATGCTGAACTCTGCGGCAGATACAAGAGAAGCATATATAACACATTGTTCCTCTCCCTTAAGGAATCTAAATGTGGTTGAGAATTAAACAAGCAGATACTTTATTCATTGTTATAGCAGAAGCAATTACATAAAAAGGGATTATATTGAATGTAATCTAAGATCATTCGTCCTCAAGCTTGTTGCCAAGTAAGATTATTTACCCTGGGGTGAGAAAAGTGGAAATAATGGGGCGGGGTGATGGCCTCCAGTTGGCCACAGCTACTTCCCATCTGTGAGGTGTGGAGCACAGGTGTCCTTTTTCATTATAACAAGGCTTCTATAAGGTTAATCCTGGCTAACTCCCAGCAGCAAACACCAGGGAGGCTTACTTTTGGATTTTAAAACAAAGTTTTAAAATTCTGAGAATTCCCTTGGGTGATTTTGATGTAAACCATGGTTACTAACCACTGAGCTAAGAGATTAGAAACATCAAGGGGAAGTGTCAATTCAAATTGAAAAGGTTTTTGCTCCCCATTCCCTGAAAAAAAAATAAAATTCAGAGGAAAGAATATTGGAAAAGAACAAAATTCCTGCATGCACATAGATTTCTGTTTTCTTCACATAAAAAGGAAGCTTCTAAGAAAGACTATTTAACTTGTACACTGATAATAGAATAAATTCGCTTTTAAGAAAAAGGCTGGCTCAGTGGTTCTCAGCCTTGGCTGCACATCAGAATCAACTGGGAGCTGTAAAAATCCAGAGGCTCTGATTTAATTGGCCTGGCATGCAGTTTTAACAGTTCCCTGGGATATTCAAATGTGCACCAACTAAGCTAGCTAAGGCGAAATTGTACCTATCAAAGGCCAGGCAAAGGAAGGCAAAGGAAAACACGTAAGTTCAATCCTTGTCCCTGTTGTCTTCAAAATACCTCGAGCCACCATTACCCACACACAAGTTTTGACCATCCCAGGTCTCCTACTGGGCTGCTTCACTGAGACATGGCTCCAGTCCAACTTTATCTACTCTTTATTAACCTTCTTCCTTGGCTTTCCAAGAGCCCCATTCTAGATTAGGGCTTGTCCAATCAACTAATTCAAGAAATAGCTGATAACAATATAGAATGATGGAAGAAATCAACAAAATAAGGAAATTCCCTCCCAAGTTACTGTTCTTGCTTAATAGCCACATTCCAGCACCTGCAATCAAAGAACCAGGAACATAGGAATGTTTGTCAGAACCAACGAGAAAGCAACAGCAGGCAAACTGTCCATGGGCAACTGCCCAAGCCTTTCTGGTGTAAGGCTGGCCCTGCCCCATGCCTTTCCTTTAATCTAGCCCGCTGGTCACCCTGTCATCAAAAATATTACAATAGTCCATGAATTCTTTATAAATCCTTGCCATATATTTCTTAGGATACTGTTCTCTTAAAACCTGATATGAAGGTAATTTTTCCATTCAAATGTCCCACTTCCCCCAGTGAAACTCAAAATCCATACCTATACCTCCTTTCAACTAGCCCAGCTCAGAGTCCCTCTTTATAAATGTAAATATGGGCTCTTCTCTGGTTCTTCCCTCCTTGCCCATTCCATTAATCACTAAGATGGACATTCAGGGTCCTAACATGAAGTAAATCAAATCCCCCAGTCCCATGGAGCCTATAGACAGTACGTGGAAATCTCCTGATGGTAACCGATTCTCTCCATTATATACTGAGCAGCGCTTTTAAGGCAGCTCACAGTGCAGCCAGGAAGGCAAGACCTTGGTCCTGCAAAGCAGCCTTGGCCTCTAAGATGCCTTGTACTAGTATCAACTAGCTTCCCCCTGAATATTCTCATGTCTTCCTGCAACTTCCTACACCAGGTGCTGGCCCTGGCTTCCTCAGTCATCTCGGCCCCTGTCTCTTACCTCTTGGCATCATAGGCTCTGGCACCTGGTAACCGACTGGGGCTCCTCAGCACTCCCCAGCCCTTGCCTCCAAGACTGATGGTGGCCTGTACCTTTGGACACCTGGACATCCCCCAAGGACTCTGTTCATGCCCTCAATCTGCATTTGACTTTTGCCTGCTGTTCCTGTGAACTGGCCTCTGCACGCCCAGGTTTCGGTCTTGCCGTGCCCTACCCACAGACTGGAATGACTCTTCTTTGCTCTCAGTGGTGTACTCTGTTCCTCTTCTGGGCGTGGCCTGTTCCTGTTTTCCTGGTTGTTTTGAAGGGAGGAGGGACAGGTAAAATGGAAGTACTTTTACCATGGGACAGCTTTGTCTCTTGGATGCCATCTCTTAGACAATTTATCTCCTCCGGCCATATTTTTCTTGAAACATCTTTTTTTCACTATGATATGGATAAAAGAGGCATTTTCCTACTTGCAGGGACATCTTCTGCCCTGTCAAACTCAATCTTCCTGACCTAAAGCCACTTTCATATCTACAGAGCTACTCATCCGTCTTTCACTCCATGAGTTTCATTTTCTGCTTGACTATTAACCAAACAAACCAAAAGTCACTGGGTAACTTAGAAACAAAAAGGACCTTGTAAAGGGAGAAGGCTAGACGGGAGCAGTGGTGGCCACTCACCTGCTTCAGTAAACATCCCTGCTTGATAATGACCCCTCTGAATTCTTCTTTCAGAATCACGTCGTCATCACTGGAATTCTCTTCACAGAAGAACCCACTGTCTGGCTGTTGGGAAATCAAACAGCAAGCTGACGTCGCCAGTCTTTGGCACATTGCGACTTGTGTCATCTCCATTTCCCCCTCCCCTCCAGCCATAAGGGCAGCCTCCTCATTTTCCTCCATTCCTGTGTACATCCCAATCTGAACTTCAAAGGTCCTTGATAAGCGAGTTTCTCCTCCTCCTTTTACTTGTTTCAGGGGTTGTTCCTTTCTTGCCTCCACTCAGGTGTGATTTTGTCAATATCCTTTTATTCTGGAGGGTTTCCCAAGCTGTATACTAACCTTAGCTCCATCTTCCTAACCAGGCACATGTCTGCCTTCAAAGCCTTCCTTCTCTTGGGATACCACAGTCACATCCTTGAAAGCAGGACAGGCTAATTTCTCATTCACAACACTATCACCAGCTCAACATTAGCCACTGAGGCCCCTCTTGGAGAAAAGTGAAAGCACGTGTCCAGCCTCTTCCCCTGAGGTTATGAGGGAATTGGGACTTGCTCAGCAAAAGTGGATGATGAATCAGACCGAGGAAGAGGAGCCACTGTGATGGGTATTTTTAGAATCCTGCATTGAAATGGCTATAAATGGCCAGATCAAAGGACTGAAGAAAAAAAAACAGAAACAGACTGTGGAACTTCCCCTAAAGTGAAATGAAACTCTCTAGGGTGTTCACTTCATGTTTATAAGAAGGATGGTTCTCTTAGGCAACTTCCTAACTTCTGTGCTCTGATCCAAAATAGAAACAAAACTGCCAAAATCCCCCAAGAAATCCACCATTGCTGAATTTCTCAGGTGGCCTAAGAATAGGTTGACATTGTATAATACAGTGTTTCCCAATCCTGGGTAAGCATACTGTGGGAGGTACACAAGATGACTGCAGGAAGTGACATCTATGGACACATTTTGAATTAAGAGTCACATGTTTTAATGTACATTTGGAACAATGCACCTAACACGTCAAACCTGTGATTTATAGCTTCCCCTCTGGAAAGGAAGTTGCAGGAGGGTGGGATTTTTGCCTGTCCCCCCAGCACGCTTGTCTATATGGCTGTATCTTCTTGTCTTAGAGAATGCTTGCCATGGACTAGGGTCTAAGACAGTTTTATAAAGGAATTACTGCTTAGAATAAGAATAGATAGTTGGGAGGCAGAGGCGGGTGGATCACTTGAGGTCAGGAGTTCGAGACCAGCCTGGCCAACATGGTGAAACCCTGTCTTTACTAAAAATAGGAAAATTAGCTGGGTGTGATGGTGCATGCCTGTAATCCTAGCTACTCGGGAAGCTGAGACAGGAGAATCGCTGGAACCCGGGAGGCGGAGGTTGCAGTGAGCCGAGATGACACCACTGCACTCCAGCCTGGGTAACAGAGTAAGACTATGTCTAAAATAAATAAATAAATAAATAGATAGGAAATAATAAACTTCAAAATATCCATTAAAAATTTTTTTTTCAAGTAAACAGTAGTATCCTTTTATAATAACAAATTCACTTGGACAGGGCGAGTGTTGTGGAGAGGGCAGCTGTTGAGTTGGGAAATGCTGGTATAACAGAAGCTCTAAATGGGCCTGGAAACTTCAGGTATTCCCTTGTTCTTCCTGGCTGACGTCCCTACCCGCTGCCTAACAGCGCTCTGTAGACGTCTACGACCTGAAATCAATCTAGAATCTGCTCAGGGCAGCCTCCCTTACAGGAAGAAGAGATGGGGAGCTTTTCTTACAAAGTAGTAGAAGGCATCAGGGTTGTCCAGGAAAGGGTTTTCAGCAGTTCCATCCACTGCACTCTTGGACATGTCTCCAGCAGGCTGCAGATACCCCTCATTGAGCAGTGATGAAGCGATCATGAGGCCTTCCTGGCGATTCCTAACAGACTGGTTGGATACTAGCCAATCAATGACGCAGTTACCTACATGGGACAAGCACAGGGAAGGTTAACTGTTCCTTACGGAAGAACAAGCCCCTGACAATCACCCCTGAACTGACTCCAGTGCACCCACAGGTCTGACTTGTCTTGTCTCCCCTGTTATTTCAAGAAAGAGAAAACAAAATCAGTGGGATAGATACCCACTAGAAACAAACAAACAAACAAACAAACAAAACTTTGTAAAGGGTTTTTAAGAACATCTACATGCTGCTTAAGAAGAAACACACGACCAGGTATGGTGGCACACCTGTTGTCCCAGCTACTCTGGAAGTTGAGGCAGGAGGATCACTTGAGCCCAGGAGTTCAAGACCAGCCCAGGCAACATAAAAAGACTCCATCTCAAAATATAATAACTTTAAAAATAAAAAAATAAAAAAGTCTTTGTCAAAAAAAAAAAAGCAACACATGCATCAAGGAAATGGGTTTTACTAACCCACTCACTTATCCCATTAATGGACAAACATTTACTGAGTACCTACTAGATGCTAGGTGCTCTACTGGATGTTGGAGAAATTCCCTCAAGGACTGTAAAAGGGCATGATGGGTGTAATAAATAAGTCTTGTAACAAGTACTCTGCTATAAGTCAGTTGCGAGACTACTGGGTCTAATCTGAAGGTGTGAAAGAGGTGGAGGAGGTGAGAGAAGAGGGTTGTGCGTGCACCATCAGGAAAAGATTCATACAGGAAGTGACACTGGGCAGAGGCTTAAAACATGAGTAGGTGTTTGCCAAGCATGTGAGGCAGGATGCAGAGGAACCAGCACAGGCTGAGGGGGCAGCAGTGTGAACAGATGCACTCAGGCACAAAGCAGCCCCACGGGGCAGGGGAGGAGTTGGTGGAAAGAAGGCAAAAGGAAACAAGAGGAGGAGGGAGGTGAAGGGTGGGTGGGGAGAGCTTTGATGGCACAGTAAGAAATTTGACTAATGGGAAATCATTGCAAGTTTTTAAATAGGAAATAATGTGATGGCTATATGTCCTAAATTAAAATTTGATGACATCACCTGCACTGATTGTCATGCCTTTGCAGAGTCTAGCAAGGACCTTGAGAAATCATTTAAGCAACCTTCTGCCTCAAGAGATGATTGCAAAGAGAAGAAAATGAAATTGACCCATACTTTGGATTATTAGCAGGTTACAATGAAGCTTTGTATTAAAAACAGCATGTTTGTTCTTACAACAAAAAAACGATAAATATTTGAGGTGATGGATACACTAATTACCATGATTTGATCATTGCACAATGTATATGTGTATCAGAACATAATTGTGCCCCATAAACATGTACCATTATGTGTCAATTTAAAAACTAAAAAATAAAAAGCAGTGTGTTCCTTACAAATGTAGCCAACAAGGGAGTCAGCATGACAGCCTGCCTGTCCTGTCATCCAGGCAAAAGCAGTAGGGATGCCGCCCTCAGAACAGGAGTGACAGCAGTTGGATAGCGAGCCTTCCGTGAATTTCATATATGAAAAGCTTTTGCTCACTTTTCTTCCTGTACAAGGATAAACTAAGCGACACTGCATTTCTTCTTTCTACCTTCATAGCAGCCTGTAAAGAGGCAGGGCAGTAAGTGCAGTCCTTATTTTAAGGATGAGAAAACTAAGGCTCAGGGAATTTGAGTGATCTTAGACCAAAGTCACAACTACCCTGGGCTGTCACTTTTAAGTGTTCCAACCCTTGCATCCATGCCCATTCGGTGAGGCATGCTGAAGCCTGAAAGATAAGTTTGGTCTAGTCTCCCAGTCGTCGGACATTTAAGGTCTCCCATCATGTGTCAGCACTGCGGGGTCCCAGGCTCTGCTGCAGCCTTCATCTCCCAGCCGAGGCCACCTCACTCCCCCATGAAGGCTCCACCCATAGAAATGTCCAGAATCCACCCTGACCTTCAACAAGAGGGATTTAAGAGGTACTAGCCCACCTGGAATCTTAGGGATTACAGGCCATTTTCAGAGGCCTGTACCTCTGTCACCACTTGTCACCATAAGAAAGCGGGCAGATCACCTGAGGTTGCGAGTTTGAGACCAGTCTGGCCAATATGGTGAAACCCCATCTCTACTAAAAATACAAAAATTAGCCACAAAAATTACAGATGTGGTGCACATCTGTAATCCCAGCTATTCAGGAGGCTGAGGCACGAGAATCACGCTTGAACCCGGGCAGCAGAGGTTGCAGTGAGCCAAGATCGTGCCACTGCACACCAACCTGAACAACAAAAGTGAAACTCCGTCTCAAAAAAGGAAGAAGAAGAAGAAGAAGAAGAAGAAGAAGAAGAAGAAGAAGAAGAAGAAGAAGAAGAAGAAGAAGAAGAAGAAGAAGAAGAAGAAGAAGAAGAAGCCGCCCGCTGCCCAATACTCTGGGACTCAGTAACACATTACACAGGAAATCAATCTGACCTAGATTGTGTGCCCTAGTTGACACTGAAATCCCCTCCTGTTCCCTTTGCCCAAGGCAGTTGCAGTGACCTCGGTCCTGCTAGAGTTAGGACCTTGCCTTGCTCTTGTCACTTTCTCATACCACTACCCACAGCTTGGTGTCTTGATCCCAAATCTCAGCCCTGCCTTGTCTGATGCTCATGGGCTGCTGCCTTGACTCTGAGGCTCATTCCCCTGGAGGACTGATCATAGCCTTTCCCCCTTAGCCTTGCCGATCCTGACCTGGACCAATTTCATGGATTATCTGTTGACAGCACATCCTCTTAGATTCCACATTTGCTGTATCAGCTCAGAGTTTTCTTCCTTTGATCTCTCTTGTCACCATAAGAAAGCCAAGCCTGGTATCTGACAAACTTAGTACCAAATTATACATCCCATTTTGCTCCCCCTGATGAACCATCAGCCCTATTAGGCTGGTCAGTTTCTTTTTCTAGATGCATATTCTGCACATGTCTGTCTCATAACTTTGTCCTCACCATCATCTGCCCATCCTCTCTCCTGCCACCTCATCAAAAATCCTCTCAAAAATATTTAATGAAATTCTACCCATCTTTCAGGGTCAAATTTGGGTGCCACCTCCTATTCATCCCATCAACCCCTGAGCTCTTTCTCTTTTCTGAACCCCTGGAATTGGTTGTACAGACATGTGACCCCTTAAAACACAATAACCACTTGAGCTTGCACCGTATAGCACTGAGTGTGTGCCAGGCACTGCTCTACACACATAATGGCAAGCCTGTGAGGTAGGTGCACTGTGATTATCCCCACTAAATAGACAGAGAAAGTGAAGCACAGAGAGGCTAAGTTATTGAGCCAAGGTTTTATAACTAGTAAGTTGCAGAGCCAGGATTTGAACCCAGGTAGTCTGGCTCTAAAGGACATGTTTTTAACCACTACACCATACTACCTAAACTCATAGCACTTAATACCTGACCCTATGCAGCCTCTGATAGCCCTAATATTGTCATTTACAACTTACATTGTATGCCTTAATCCCTGTTTATCGTAGTAAGGGTTGCATCTTATCCAATTCTGTGTCTATTTTTAGTAAGCCTCAACATAATGCCATTTATTGAGGAAAAAAACCTTTTGATTGGAACGTTAGCTTGAACAAATGTTAACTTGAACAAATAAAGCTTGAACAAAATCGTTAGCTTGAACAACAACTTTCTATTTTCACTCTGCAGGAGCTTCATTCTCAGGCTCACCAGGCTGCATTCTGGGACCCCTTCCAACCCCCATACCTCATACCCCCACCTCACAGACGAGGCCAAAGGAGGACTCCACATCGCCTTCCCAGTTGCCCTATTTCAGGCCCGCAAGTGCTTTTACCTGTGAAGCAGTGATTAAAAATCTTCTTGTCCTTCTCTAGATTCAGTTCTTTTATTCCTTTTTCAGTGTCTTTCATGGACAAATATAAGGCACTGCACAGAGATTAAAGAAAAAAAAAAGAAGAAAGAAAGAAAAGAAAACCCAGTTGGATGAGTGGGGAACATTTCAGAATGGTAAGTTCTGTCTGGGAGGTGAACACAAGCTCCCCATCCCCAGGTATCCCCTGAGCTTAGTCTCCCTCCATCAGATCATAAATAGTGGAGGGGCAGCATTCATATCTGCACGACTCTGTAGCCTGCACGGCGTTTAGCAATGCTGGGAGGTACTTAACGTCTCCTAAATTCTCTTAAATTCATTCAGCTCTTTGTTGATTTAATTATTGGCGCCTGGGATGGAAAGTTGCCCCAATTTAGAGGTCAAAGATGAAAGGTTCTCAGGGTCCATTTTCTACACATTCTAGATCTTTAATGTCCCACAATCCTCATGTGGGGAAAAGAAAGAGAGATCAGACTGTTACTGTGTCTATACAGAAAGAAGTAGACATAAGAGACTCCATTTTGTTCTGTATTTGAGATGCTGTTAATCTGTGACCCTACCCTCAACCTTGTCCTTGAAAGAGACATATGCTGTGGTGACTCAAAGTTTAAGGGATTTTGGACTATGCAGAGTGTGCTTTGTTAAACAAGTGCCTGAAGGCAGCATGCTTGTGAAAAGTCATTACCATTCTCTTAATCTCAAGTACCCAGGGACACGTACCCTGCCAAAGGTCGCAGGGACCTCTGCCTAGGAAAGCTAGGTATTGTCCAAGGTTTCTCCCCATGTGATAGTCTGAAATATGGCCTCGTGGGAAGGGAAAGACCTGGTCGTCCCCCTGCCTGACACCCGTGAAGGGTCTGTGCTGAGGAGGACTAGTACAAGAGGAAAGAAGGCCTCTTGGCAGTTGAGATAGAGAAAAGCATCTGTCTCCTGCCCATCCCTGGGCAATGGAACATCTCGGTGTAAAACCTGATTGTATGTTCTGTTTACTGAGAAAGGAGAAAAACGTCTTAGGGCTGAAAGTGGGACTTGCTAGCGGCAATGCTGCTCTTTGTGCACTAAAAAGGTTTATGGAGATGTTTGCATATGCATATCAAGGCACAGCACTTTTCCTTAAACTTATTCATGTCACAGAGATCTTTATTCTTATGTCTTACTGCTGACCTTCTCCCTACGATGATCCTATTATCCTGCCACTTCCCTTTTTCTAAGATGGTAAAGATAATGATCAATAAATACTGAGGGAACTCAGAGACCCGGTGCCAGAGTGGGTCCTCTGTATGCTGAGCGCTGGTCCCCTGGGCCCAATTTTTCTTTCTCTATACTTTGTCTCTGTGTCTCATTTCTTTTCTCAAGTCTCTCGTTCCACCTAACAAGAAATGCCCATAGGTGTGGAGGGGCAGGCCACCCCTTCACCTCATATCCCAATTCTTTAATGCTCTTCAAGGGACCATCTGTGGTAGACATTTGCCTTTAAGAAAGTGAATGCTTCCACTAAGCATATGTTTTATCTTTAAAATGATGAGATATAAGGCAAAACGGTGAGAAGTTCTCGTTTTTGTCCTTGAAGTAATACATCAAAGATAGCCTAACGAGAGAAGTTCTAAGCAACAAAACAGAAGGCCCCTTCCGTGTAGCCTGTGGCTCCCTGTAGTCCCAGCATTTTTCCCACTTAGTTCTGACAGCCCTGGCCAGGACTGTGGTCACTCGATGGCCCCCGTCAGCAGCTGCAGCTATACTGGGTGCCTCCTTGGAGCTCTTTGCCAAAAAGCTTTTGTGGTGAGGGGGGCTGCTGAGTCTCACTTAGCTCAGTTCGCGAACTCTGTCAAACTCCTGTGCCATGCCAAGTCTTGTGTTCGTCATGCAGAAGTGCAGAAGGGGTATCTTTAGGCTCCTCTCAGTGCCTCTCCCCATCCTGCCCTCCATAAAAACAAAATTCTTGTTGGACATTTTAAGCAGCCAGCATGGAATTCTTCCTGACAGGTCTCCTGTTTCAGGGAATGCTCAACAAAAAAGCAAAACCACCTAGAAGAAAAGGATTCCTAAAGAAAGGGGCTCATGTGACAAAGATGTAAGATATCCAGGAAGGAAGAAATCCCATTCCCAACCTCTGTCAGGGGCTAGATCTTCCTGTTGGCCTCTGACCACCTTTAGGCTACAACTATCACCTGCAATTCCAAGTCAGCCAACATCAGAGGCCATTAAACCAGGTCAGGGCATAAATGGCTTCCACCAGGATGGGTGTTTACCCTGGCTGGCCCTTCCTGAGTGTGTAAATGCGTGAACTTGAACTTGAAACCTTGCTTGCTTGGATGCATAGCCCCTGCCTTTTCCTTTCTACCTGAAGATCCTAAAGCTTCATTTCAAGACTGACTTATTATGGCTACTTTATAAATGCAATGATTATGTTTCTCTCTCTCTCTCTCTCTCTCTCTCTCTCTCTCTCATACCCAGTGTGAGGGAATTTGTACTCCATTAGCCTCCTCTCCTCAGCTGGTAGGCCTTGGATCACTCCTTCAGACCCAGGTAAATATTTTAGTACACCAAGTGCTAGTATTGACCTGGCAGAGTGGATACAACATCAGAGGCGGCTAGAGCAAGCCTTGGAGCGGGATCTGCTATGTTTGTGTCTATCAGAAGGAACGGGTAAAGAGAAGTAAACATAGAAAATCACCCTAAGTCAATGGTTTCTGGCAGTCGAATGGACCTCCTGGTAGATTTCCTGGCAAACTTCTGGCCTCCTTCAATGCATTTAATGGCCTTCTTGATATCCCGAACCCAGGCGTCTCTCTCCTCCAGGAAGGCTGCCTGGAAGAAGTGGTCCTGCTGTTTGGTCGTAGTGATCTTAAACACAAACTGAAAATCAAAACATGTCCCATTAGGAATGACTTATTTCAAGGGCTTGGGGCCCCTCATGAAGCAGAGGCCATTGGCCTAAAACTGTTCTGGTCAAGAGAAACCCAAATGCCAGGGTGGGGTGTGGGTGGTGGTGAGAGGGACCAGCCCAAGGAGCACCACCCACATTGTAGGCGATGCTTGCACCAAAAGGTGAGTGCCTGACCAGGGGTTCACGGCAGCTCGTGATGTCAACTCACCATCCTTTTGCCAAAGTCCTGACAAGGGCTAGTCAGAGTGCTCCCTTTCAGCGGGATCATTCCTTTGGGGCTGTTGTCACTTTTCTTCTTATAGAATTCAATTCCATCTTCTAACAGTACAACCCACATGGGTTTCCACGTATTGAACACGCTCCCCTGTAATGACAACCAAAATAGCTGAGATGGGCAGGGCTCTTTGCAAACTGTATTTTCTTCCTAACAGGAAAGATTCTATATTTACTTACAGTTGGTTTTTAAAATGTTTTGTGACATCATCTCTGTTCCTTCAACACAAATCCTCTGAAATCAGTGGCTTCTTGGGGAGCCATTCTCATTTCTACTCCCAGTTCTTTGCCCAAGCTGACCCCGCTCTCTGGAATACTCCTTCCCAACTCTGCCATCTCCTCTTTCTCCCCTTGCCTAACCTCTCCCCATCCTTCAGGGCTCAGCTTAGCCACCTCATGGATGAGGCTTCCCAAACTGCACAGACCGACCCTGATCTCAGGGGCGCCTCCCGCTTTTCTCACTGAATGTGCCACACGTCCTGGAACTTGGTTATATACTTCCTCATATAGTTCTTCAATTGTCTTCAGCATGGTGATCTTTCCTTCTCCGTGGCAATTGCACTATCAGGTACTTTCCTTAGCTGATGATACTGAGCACACAGGGGATGTTCATTAAAATAATACAAAAGAAGATCATTTCCCAAACTGCCAAACGCTAGCAGCTATCACATTTCATTGAAAAGAGCAACCAGTCCTTCTTATTGTCTACTTCATCCCCAACCAAACCCTTTCCTGCTATGATTTCCCCTGCACCTTCCTTTTCATGCCTGGTTCACACCATTAAGAACCACAAAAGAGCCACCTCATAGTAACATTCTCACCCCCGCTATGTGTAAGAACTGCCAGCAGATCTTGCTTCTGAAACTACATCTTACACATGATCTTAGAGTATAGTTCTTTTTTTGAACGATATCATGTATTTTTACATGTTTAACTGCCTACTTTGAGGAGAAAAATCACAAAAATGATAATTATTGGTGTTTGGTTGGAAGGGTTTTATTTGTAAGGGTTTTAGAACATTTCAATTCTTGGGAGGGTTAGTCAGAATTGGAGAAAGAATTAAATATCCTAAAGCCTAGTGGTTTTCAAAATATGGCCTGCAAACCAACTAATCTGACTCACTGAAGACAGGTAAAAATAAAAGCTGGTTTTACCCCAAATCTGCCTTCACTTATAAGCTCTGGCAACACTGCTGAGATGGCTGGTTGAATCTTAGATGATCTAGCTCAAGTACTATCTCTCTCTCTGTCTCTCTGTTATTTTATTTTATTTTATTTTATTTTATTTTATTGAGACATGTCCTCTCTGTGTCACCCAGGCTGGAGTGCAATTGCACAATCTCAGCTCACTGCAACCTCTGCCTCTCAGGTTCAAGTGATTCTCCCACCTCGGCCTCCCAGGTAGCTGGGATTACAGGTATGCACGACCACACTCAGCTAACATTTGTGGTTTTTTTTTTAGTAGAGACAAGGTTTCACCATGTTGGCCAGGCTGGTCTTGAACTCCTGATCTCAAGTGATGCTTCTGCCTCGGCCTCCCAGAGTGCTGGGATTACAGGTGTGAACCACCACACCCAGCTGGCTCTATTGCTTTCTTACTGCCCACACTTGTGTAAGCCACTTGCCCTCTCTAAGGCTCAGTTCCCAGCACTAAAATGATAAGAATGACTACCTCCGAGATTTCTAGCATGTATGAAATGAAATAATTTGGATAAGACTTTATAAGTTCAAATGTGCTCTACAAATGAGAGGTTGTATTATTAAATATCTTCACAGATGGCCATGCATGAATGTCTTCCATGCTTTGAGTTTCCAACACAATAAACAGCTGCTCCTTCATCCTCCCTATTCTCAGAAAAATGATAATGAACTGGTATCACTATCATCCCAATGAGGAAGAGTCAAAAATATTTAGCCAGTTGCCATGTGGAGTAATGAATGGGAAAGCTGAAGGCTCTGAGGATCTGCATGAATGTATTTGTGAGGAAACACACCTCCCTTTGGTTTCTCTTCTGGTGGAATAAGGTTTGGGGTTGTGAATAATCCAGCCTGCCTCAGACTTGCAGGCCTCCTCCGTTATTGTATGACAAGTCATACAATGATGCTTGAAGTATTTAGGATGCTTCAATGTATGCTATGATTTGGGGTCAAACCTTGAACCACATTTGAGCCTCATGTCAATCACTTATTAGTTATACATGTCTTTGGGTAAAATGTTTAGTATTTCTGAGCCATAGTTTTTTTATTTTCTAAGAAGGAGACAATAATTCCATCTTAAAGCAAAATAAGTATTAGATTTAGATCATGTATAAAATATATATATAAGTATATAATGCATGTGATATGCTTATATGTGAACAATGTACATATGCATTATACTATATATATTTTTAAATACATATGTATACATATGTTTTATATATAAAGTGTGTAAAATCACTCTGTCAACTATTGCCACCCAACTATATGTTCCAGGAGGGCAAGAACTTACTTCACCATGATATTGCCAGGTGTTCAATCAATAATTTGTGGAATGAATGGTTGTAATTAAAATCACATTATGACCATAAGAAAATATTGGGGAAAATCTATAAGACATTGGTCTGGCCAAAAATTTCTTGAGCAATACCCTACAAGCACAGACAACCAAAGCAAAAATAAGCAAATAGGATCACATCAAGGTAAAAAGTTTTTGCACAGCAAAGGAAACAGTCAAGAAAGTGAAGAGATAACTCACAGAATGACAGAAAATATTTGCAAACTACCCATCTGACAAAGATCGATTGATAGCCAGAATATATCAGGGGCTCAAACAACTCTAGAGGAAAAAACTCTAATAATCCATTCAAAACATGGGCAAAAGCAGACATACAAATGGCAAATGGGCATATGAAAAAGTGTTCATCATCACTGATCATCAGAGAAATGCAAATCAAAACTACAATGAGATATTAGCTTATCTCAGTTAAAATGGCTTTTAACCAAAAGACAGGCAATAAGAAATGTTGACGAGGATGTGGAGAAAAGGCAATACTTGTACACTGCCAGTGGGAATGTAAATTAGTAAAACCACTATGAAGAACAGTTTGGAGGTTCCTCAAAAAACTAAAAACAAAACTACTATTTGACCCGGCAATCTCACTGGGGGGTATATCCTGAGAAGAAAGGAAATCAGTATATGGAAGAGATATCTGCACTCCCATGTTGGTTGCAGCACTGTTCACAATAGATAAGATTTGGAAGCAACCTAAGTGTCCCTCAACAGATGAATGGGTAAAGAAAGTGTAGTACATATACACAATGGAGTGCTACTTAGCCATAAAAAAGAATGAGATACTGTCATTTGCAACAGCATGGATGGACCCAAAGATCATTATGTTGAGTGAAATAAGCCAGGCACAAAAAGACAGACATCACATGTTCTCACTTATCTGTGGGATCTAAAAATCAAAACAACTGAACTCATGGACACAGAGAGTAGAAGCATGGTTACCAGAGGCCAGGAAGGGAAGTAGAGGAGTTGAGGGGAAGTGTGGATGGTTAATGGGTATCAAAAACAAGCCAACAGAAAGAATAAATGAGACCTACGATTTCATAACACAACAGTGTGACTATTGCCAACTTAATTGCACATTTTAAAATAACTAAAAGAGGGTAATTGGATTGTTAGTAATACAAAGGATAAATGCTTAGTGGGGATGGATACTGCATTCTCCATAATGTGATTATGACGCACTGCATGCCGGTATCAAAACATCTCATGTACCGTAAAAATATATATACCTACTATGCACCCAGAAAAATTTACATTTTAAAAATTAAAAAAAACTTAAAAATAAAAAATAAGATCACGTTATGTATTAATTAATAGATAGGACTGAATAAAGAAGGCATAATGATATGATTAACATAAGAATAGACACAATAAGTCTGACAATATTTCCTAAAATGATCCTATAGACCTCTCAGGACAATATGTAGCGCAGCTTTGGCCAGTGTGGAGGCAGGTGGTTCACGTTTGCACAACAAGGCTGTGCAGGAAAGATGCCTTCAGGGGAGAGGAGGACTGTCATTCTACCGGAATTTTTTAAAAAATTAAGATAAAATGTATATACATTGACAGTCGACCATAAGCTCCTCATGGATCTCTACTTTCCATCTGGTGCATTTCAGGCTGGCTTTCTGTGGTTTGTTTTCTGCTCCCAAACCTGTCCATTGAGTTCAGTTCAACTCAAGAGTGGCAAGCAGAGTCTATCTCAATTGTCAATTCAGACTGAGTAGTAGTGGATGCTTGAGGCTGGACTCAGTGGAAAAGTGTCGTGATCCAACAGCCGTGTCTCCCATGGGCAAAGCAGCCATAAGTGGTGGCATGCACCCTGCAGTTGCTTCCATCTCTTGGGCTAATCAGATTTTATCTGAATATGAATGCCAAAAAGAAACTCAGACAGCAGCCTTGTGGGCAGGCATGCCTTAGTCGTATGAAAATCACTTGCAAAAGGTCTATAATGCCAGAATGAGGATCTCCACATCGATGTAGCCCCTAAGAAAATCCTTAATGAAAATGTTTTCAGTTTGGGTTCATGCCCCTTTAGCAATAAATTGACCATCCTGATTAAAACAGGGAAGTCTCTATTTCTGGTCTATATTTTGGGAGAATTTTGGCAAAGGCCTATTCTTTAACCCATGGTGTCACCCTGTCATGACTACCACAAAATAGAATTATCATCCAGTTCCCAAGAGACCCTACTGCTTATCTCAAAATACAAAGGGCCTCTATATAAAGGTCCAGTTGCCCAAAAGGAAGACTATTTATGCAAAGATAAATACTTGTGGGACTATCACTTTGCTTGTCCAAACATTTCCTTTGCTCTAGTTACTAAAATAATTTTCTAAATTAAAATACCCTATCTCTTTTCTGCCTGGGCAGAATAACTATTCCAGACCAACACTGGATTATTTCCCCTTTTAAAAATGAGCAAGATCAGACACTGTGCCAACACATGAAATAATTCCAGTCAAATGTCTTTCTGTTTTGCATCTGAAGGAAACATATCTTAGAATACAAAGAGCTCCTGCAAATCAATAAGAAAAATACAAACAACCCTATTTTTAAGTGGGCAAAAATTATCAAGGAGGCACTTTGGTAAAGAAAACATCCAAAACTTATGAAAAGCTGTTCAACATCATTATTTATCAGGAAAATGCAGATTCAAATCACAATGAGATACCTGTACGCACCTGCTGGAGTACCTAACATTTTAAAAGACAGGAAGAATAAGACTTGACAAGGAGGTAGAATAACTGGAAGTCCCAAATATAGCTGGCAGGAGTGCAGAATATCACATCCAATTCAGAAAAAATATCTGGTGGTTTTATGCTAAAGCTAAACACATATATGTCCTTTGCACCAGCAATTTCACTCCTGGGCAAAGATCTGAGAGAAATAAATGCATATTGCCACAAAGGTGACATGCAAGAATGTTCATGACACCTTTATTCATCATAGTCAGAAACAAAGACTAACCCAAATGCCCATCAACAGAATAAGCAAACTGTATAATATAATATATGAACCCATTATTAACACAGTAAATGTATACTATGGAAAAAAACTTAGCAATTTTTAAAAAATGAACCGCTAGTACCTGGAATATTATAAATAAATATCATAGATGTTGAGTGAAAAGCAAACAGGCAAAACATGTACTCAGAGTATGAGTGCATTCACATGAAGTTCAACAACAGGCATAGCTTATGAGAAAATGTTACAGTAATGGTTACCGAGGATGGGAGTATAGACTAGCAAAGGAACAATGGAACTTTATGGCATATTAGAAATGTCTCCATCTTTATCTGTGTGTTGTTTACATGAGGTATAGGTATGTAAAAAATTATGACACACTTTGTGTACCTTATTGTATGTAAGTTACCCTTCAATTAAAAAACAAAATTGTTAACTCCAGGTCCTGTGAATTAACTCCATGGAGGGGTATACAGTGATTATAGTAACACCACCCTTCAAGTTGCTTCTATAGAAGGAAACTATTCCACATTAGTTACTTCTCTCACTTAATCACTAGAAAAACAGCATATTCATGCAATGAATTGTCCTTGATTGAATTGTGGATTCTTTTCAAAGTCGCTATGCAGAATATTATTGAGTGATCTGGCATCATTTGAACGTAAAAGATGTATTAGAGAATGGCATTTTATCAGTAATAAATTTCTTAGGTGTCATAATGGCATTATGATTATACAGGAAAATGTCCTTTTTCTTAGAAGATGCATGTTGAAGCATTTTGGGGTGACGTAGCATAGCATGATGTCTGCAAATTGCTCTCAACTATCTCAACCTAAAATGATACGTGTGTATATTTACATAAAAATATAGAGATAGGGAGAGACAAAGCAAATGCGCCCATCCATTATCAATTGATTAATCTAGGCAAAGGGTATATGAATAATGGTACTAGTTTCCTCAGTTTTCTGTGGGTTTGACTTTTTAAAATAATTTGGGAAAAGTATTAAATGAACGAATAGCATATGACTCTGCTATGTATTAAAATTTAGAATATACTTTTAGGGAAATGGATAGACAAATCTACTTAATAAAATTTTAAAAATACCTGGAAACAAGAAAAGAAAGACATGTTCTCAGAGCTAGAAATGAAAAGTTGCACTAGATGATTGCCAGAATCCCTTTTAAACCTAATATTTAATATTCAACCTCAGGACTCACTGAGATTATTAACTGCCATCATCACTCAGGGCTTTTGACCTTGACATTGGGATGCATCAGCAGCGATAAGCCAGCATTGCATTCCTTCAGTAGACAAAGCTTCCAGAGTCAACTGTCCAAAATGAGTCTGTGCTTTTCTAATCCAAGTGCAGCCTCAGGGGTCTGACTCCGAGGAGGATGTGTTGTTTGGGATTCAGGGTCATTAGGCATAATGAAGAGGCCGATACTTTATGAAACAAGAGAAATCTGACCACTTATAAAGCTTAAACATTCTTCCACGCCTGATAGTGCTGATTTAGGTCAGGATGATGGAGTTTGAGGAAGTTTCTCTCTCCTCTTCACCACTACTGCAGCTACCAGTTTCTCACTCGGGTAACCTGGCAGCACCTCTCCCTGACCATCCCTAAATTTTCCCTTTTCTGGCCCCGACCCACTTGATGCTCACCCAAGGGCAAACCTGGAAGTGTGATTATGGAATGTCCAAATGATAGAGGAATTTAGGATCATCTACCAACACTGTCACCATATTGATAAAAAAAAGTGGAGGCCCAGTTAAGTGAGTGGCCTCGTACATCTGACCAATTAATGTTAAGTGATTGACCTAGTACATCTGACCAGTTAATGTAGAATCCAGGTCTCCTGATTCTCAGTTTTATGCTCTTTCCCTTCCCCTCAGATATCATTTTCATTTTGGTTCTTGCATAACATTGAGGCATTCTGGAATCTGAATCGATTTCTTTAGACCACTTAGCTAGTTATTTCACTTTAATGGAGATATAGATACAGATATAGATATAGACAGAGATAGAGATAGAGATATCCATATGCTGTGTGTGTGTGTGTGTGTGTGTGTGTGTGTGTGTGTGTGTAGCATATGTGTGTTTTCACCCATTATATGCCAAAACCTGTGCATCTCCACAATGGGATGCTGAGTCAGATTTAAAGTTTTCTGGTAAATAGTTGTTCATCATCATGGGACTGGTATAATTTAGCACCTAAGAGTCTGACATTGCATGACACCAAAAGAAGAAATCATAAAGAATGGGAGATTTAACCATATTAAAAATAAACTCGGCTGGGCGCAGTGACTCATGCCTGTAATCCCAGCACTTTAAGAGGCTGAGGTGGGTGGATCACTTGAGGCCAGGAGTTTGAGACCAGCCTGGCCAACATGGTGAAGCCAGTCTCTACTAAAAATATACAGGAAGTAGCTGGGTGTGGTGGTACACACCTATAGTCTCAGCTACTTGGGAGGCTGAGGCAGGAGAATCACTTGAACCCAGGAGGTGGAGATCGGGGTGAGCCTAGATCACACCACTGCACTCCAGCCTGGGCAATAGAGTGATACTTTGTCTCAAGAAAAAAAAAAAAAAAAGAACTTCTCTGTATTTAAAAAACTGCAACTACTGAAAAGGAAATGAAAATGCATAGATATTTGTATCATCATATGATTAAAAATTAATATCCTTAATTTTTTAAACTCTTTAGAACCAGTAAGAAATATAAAAGCACTTCCAATTTTTTAAATGGGCAAATAATATAAATAAGCCATTCTCAAACGAACAAATACCTGGGTCCAGTAAAATATAATTGATTGCTTCAACAGCAATCAAAGAAATGCAAATTGAAATTAAATAAGATACAGTCTTTAATAATATTTTTTAAAGACTTATAAGGTGTGGGAAATGAGCATGTGGGAAAAAAAGGAGCTCTATGAGTCAGTAGTTTGATGTGGGCTGTCAAAAAAAACTAAACTCATTGTGGTTGTATAAATAGAAGTGTAAGATTGAAAGCAAGGAAAATGATAATTCTGTCTTTAAACAAAGCATAGCCTGCACGTGACCATGGGGTCTGGAGCTGGATGGCTCAGGCTCAAATCCCAACTCTGCCACTTTCTAGTAACGCGGCCCTTGAGCAAGTTTTTAAACCTCATTTTCTCCATCTGGCAAGCAGATATGATGATATCTACTTCTTAGCGTTGTTGGGAGATGAAAACAATCCATGTAAATTGCTTAAATCAATAATTGGCATATGGTAATCACTTGTTAAATGGTACCTATTCCTTACAGTTCTATGCTTATCAGATGCCCCTGGAGACCTACACTGAGTTCAAGGGACCTCAAAGCTGCAGAGAAACCAGAGCCTGTTCAAAGCAGAACACCAAGATGGTATCATCTCTCTAACTCTTGGAGAAACTGACTAGGTTTTAGCCCATAAAGGAACAGGTAGAGCAGGTGTGAACGCCTGGATAATTTTGAAGTCCCAGCAGGTGGAGGTTTCAGGAAAACAGTTTTCTGCATAACTTAAGGGAGAAAATTTAATTAGTGAGTTCTCTAACAAGAGAAGTATTCAAGCGTGCTTCTTAACAGATGAATAAAAGAAATGCAAGCCACAGATGAGAAGTTGGATTAAATCTGTAACATCTCTTTCTACCCTGAGATCCTACACATCTATTCCAAGGTGCCTTTTGTCCCTCTTTTCCCCCTTTATTCTTCTATTTCCAGGTGTCCCTGCCAATCCTTGGGTTTGCTTAAAAGTCAAAAAATAATAATACATCTTTGAAATATATTCTACATGATCATCTAAAACTAACTACCCCCATTGAAATTACTTTTCTTAAGACTTAAGAAGTTACTTTGGTCTCTATGAAGTCTATTTTAGGCAAATTTCTTTATCTGGGACATGTTCATTCAACAAATAATGATAGAATGGCTCTCATGCTTTCAACACTGGCCTAGTTGTTGGGGTGTAAAATTAAGCAACTCCAGGTGCAGTGACTCACACCTGTAATCCTAGCACTTTGGGAGGCCAAGGTGGGTGGATCACTTGAGGTCAAGAGTTCAAGACCAGCCTGGCCAACATGGTGAAACCCCATCTCTTCTAAAAATATAAAAATTAGCCGGGCATGGTGGCACATGCCTATAGTCCCAGCTACTCGGGAGGCTGAGGTAAGAGAATCACTTGAACCCTGGAGGTGGAGGATACAGTGAGGCAAGATTGCACCATTGCACTCCAACCTGGACTACAGAGCAAGACTCTGTCTCAAAATACATAAATAAATAAAATAAAAATAAAAACAAAAATAAACAAGACCCTGTCTCGGCTCTCAAATAGTTCACATTTTCACATGGGAGACAGTGACCTCAAGGTCAGTGTGATGAATGCACAAATTGAAGTGTGCCTTCCTGTGTACACCCAGCATCACAGAAAGAAGCCACAACCAATGGCTGAGGGTTGGGGCAATCGGATATTTGTGTTTAGAACCCCTCTCAGACACTCCTTACAAAGTGAAAACATCTCTTTTAACTTTCCCTTTCTCTCAAATTTCTCTTTTCACATACTGATGTATGGCTGGAATTCAAAGGAAAATTACACTGTGATCAAAACTACATATCTAAAGCAGAACTGTCAGTTACTATTATCTATTCTTGCACACCCATGGGACATGTTATTTTAAGTTGATGTTGCATTCAATTAAGTCCTTATGTTGGCTACAACACAAATCACATCATCTAATTTTCCAATCTGATCCATCAAATCACTGACATAGCACCCCAAACAAATGGTTGTGTTGTGCCTATATAAACTCACTGAAGGCAAAGGAACTAGTCTATTCAGTAGCGTATTTTTTACATAAGTGAACTCTTCCAGGTTGGAAAATTTATCAGTGAAAACATATTAAATAAGCAATACAGAAATGGCACCGAGAGTGCTTAGCAGCATGATTTCTGGAGCCTTAGATCTAAGTTCAGATCTCAACTTTGCCTCTTCCAGGCTCTGTAATCTTAGGCAAGTTACTTAATTTTTCCAAGCATTAGTCTCCTCATCTGTAAAATGAAAGTAACAAAGTACCTGCTTCCTATTGTTGTGAAGATTAAATGAGATAATATATACAAAGCATTCACCACAGTGGCCAGCACGCAGTATACATTTGAAAAATGGCAACCACAGAGACAGGTAAGAGTATGGTTTTGGGGGAGGAGGTTGCAGTGAACTGAGATCTCACCATTGCACTCCAGCCTGGGCAATAAGAGCGAAACTCCATCTCAAAATAAAATAAAATAAAATAGTACAGTTTTGTAGGCAACACTGTGGAGTCGCTCTGGCATAAGGTTCCCCTGGGTACCCCTCATCATCGTGACAGTGCTTTGGAAAAGAATGTCACAGCAATACGAGCCCATGAGGGCCACATAGAAAGTGGTTAGGTTCTGCATAATGCTGGGGCCACACTGCTGGACTGCAAACCAGCTCTCCCACTTATTAACTGTGTGACTTTGGACAAGGTCCTTTGCCTCTCTGTACCTCAATCTCCTTATCTGTTAAGTAAGGATAATAATTGTCCCCATTTTGTTGAGTTGTCATAAGTATGCTGTATAAATGCATTAAGGCATGAAATGCTTGGAACTCTTCCTGCTTCAGGGTAAACACCACATGCATTAGCTATTACAATGATGAATCAGTAGGTGCAAATCGCTTGAGATTATTTCATCCTGCCTAGAAGACAAGGTAGATGCAGGAAAGAACTTCTGGGCCAGGACCCTGACTCTCCTGCTCTCTTCCACTTCTACCACAACTTTCTTCAGCCCTTTCCTTTCCTGTCCCTGATGCTTGCCCTTCCCTTTCCCATCACCCTGATTCCTCTGCTTTCTCCCAGCCTCAAAGGACATCCAGATCCCTCAGCCACTTTGAGTCAGTGCCGCTGCACCAAGTGCTTGTGAGCTGGGTTGTCCTGGCAACAACAGCTTGCTCCATAAACCTCTAGGAACGAGGCTGGTTTGAGACATGACTTGGAGGAGTCTAGGTTATGCAGAGCATATAATTTGCTCCTCTCTCATTTTTTTCCAGTTATGATGATGAACATATCTAATTCAGTAGCAAGTATTCGAGGACCTTCCAAACATGTGTATTGGCCAGAAAGAAACCTCCTAAACAGAGAGAAAGGGAGGCTGAGGTTATTAAGCCCAATCTTGCCCACAAAACAATTTGTTCATGCCTCACTCTGGCTCTGGTGAGTTCATCTGACCTTTCTTCTGTGGGCCAGGGTAAGCTGCCTTTCAGAATGCTGCCTGGGATTAATGAGATGGTAGGCTTTGCTGTTAGGCAGGCCTGGGTTTGAATCCTAGGTCATCCTCTTGCCACATGTTTGACTGTGGGCGAGTCACTTACTCTCTGTGAGCCTCAGTTTTCTTGTCTGTAAGATGAGGATCACAGAGGGTGGTTAGGATTAAATGAAGTCATGTTTGTATAGCAGCTTGCTACTCCATGGTTGGCTAGAAGGGCTCTTTTTTAAAACAAAAAAAGTAAATTGAAAGAGTCTGAGGCAAAGAGACATGGGTATTACTTGGAATGAAAAAGCTGGAAAATGACAGAATCGTGTATTTTCCCTCCCCCTCTTAACCACTGTCTTTATTTGGAGATCTTATTCAGGAGGCAAAAGAGGAAACCTGGATTGTGAAATGTCAACAGTTATCTTGCACAGAAGAAAAGCAGAAACATTTTACAGTTAACGCTATTGACCCTAAGATTTCTAACTTGACAAAATTCCTGCACCAGCATTTCCTAATGCTATATTTTTTCCACCCAAAACATCTTATCTGCAATAAAATTATTTCATAAAACAAGACACAGGAAAAAGATGTTCTCTGTTACTACCCAGGTATCTTGAACTGCATAAGAGAAAAAGGTGAATGAAGGAATATTCGCTATTATTATTTTTCATGCTTTAACATCAAAAACCATAGCCAAGGCTTCTAAGAGCCTTTTCAAAGATTTTTATGGCCCTTCCTTCATAATTAATTTGGCAACCAACCCAGGAACCAGTACATGACCCCATTAACATCTAGGAGGGGCCCCACCACCTACTGAAGTGTATACTGATGCTGATACAAATAATCAGTGTCTCATGCAGCTTGTGTACACCAATTATGTGTCAGATTCCTGACATATACAGTTTTTCACCCACACATGAGGTAACTGAAGGAAACTTAATGTCTACAGAAGTTAAGAACTTCAATATCTTCTTGGGAAATTCTGTCTTTAGGTTTAGTTCTACAGCTGACAAAGGGAATATTTCTGAACCAAACATTTCTTAAAAATATCAAATGAGATGCTGGGGGCTACGTAAGAGTGGAGGGTTAGAGAAGGGAGAGGATCAGAAAAAATAACTATTGGATACTAAGCTTAGTGCTTGGGTAACAAAATAATCTGTACAACAAATGCCTGTCACAGGAGTTTACCTATATAACAAGCCTGCACAGATACCCCTGAACCTAAAATAAAAGTTTTAGAATAAAAAAAGAGACTCTTAATGCATTATATCAGAGAGTGTTCAAAAGGTTCCAGAGAAAAATGCAGTAATTATGGAAGATGTAACTTGTAAACATGAAAATTATGGAAGATATAAATTGTAAAACTATCAATACAAAATTTCACTATTTAATTCCAGGCCCATTTTCTAGATTGGCTTTTACAATCTGAGAGAACTACTCTCACTAATTAATAACTATTTATTAATTTAAATCCATGTGCTTGACAACCCTGACTCTATCATCCCCATTTTTTAGTGAGACAGCTTCACTTATTAGAAATTTAGTCTTCATATTTTTGTAATTTAGGGAGATTAAAATATGAGCATACAAACTTTATAACAGCAATTTTCATTGCAAGATGTTTTTAATTGTTTAACAAACAAACAAAAACTTGCAGAAATGTTTCCATTCACTTGCTCTTCTCAGGATACTAGCACAAGTGATCAGGAAAGGAGTAAGTCAACATGAATTATTACTAGGTCTCACCAATTATTATTGGTGCCTATTGCAAGGAATCTTTTACATCTCTATGTATATGTGTGTCTTTTCCAAAGGATGTTTCAAAGTACAGCTGGCTAGAGAGATTAGCAGCTGAGGACCCACTTATTCTCCAGTACCAACTCAGCTCTCACCATCACAAATACACCACAAATCCTAAGTTGGAATAAATTTGCTTTAAGAAAATGCTAGAGTAATGAACAAAGTTCAGTGCCACGAATCAGAAACCTAAGCATCAGAGGAGTGGCTGGTCACAACTGTCATAGCCATGTGACTTGGGGCAATCGCCAAGCCTTCAGGGTCTGTCTCCTCTTCTGCAAATGAAGGAACTAGGCCAGATGACCTAGGGTCCCTCCAGCCTGAAGTCAAAATGGAAGCAGGCAGCAATGTGTGCTATTTAACCCCCCTCACAGGTAGAACATTGTAGGCTAAAACATGAAACAAATGAATAGCCTAAAATAGACTCACACATTCGCTGTTCATTCAATTAAAAAGCTAAGCACCTGAAGGAAGGCACTACATTCAGCTCATTTCTGAAACAATCCACTCATTAAGGTTAGTGTGAGCATACCTATGTACATAGGCGTTGCCCACAGGACGCCAAGTCTATGTGTGAATTCACATCCCAGGGAGCTTTCACAACCACACAGCACACACTCAGCATCTGAAGAAAGACCAACACTAAGAAAATTCAATTTTCCTGATGCATGCCAGGGAGGCTAAGCCTTTTTCAGTACACTAATCTTTAAAATGGTGCATCTACCACCTCGATGCCACATTATGCAAATTTACTAAGAATTGTGAGTGAAGAGATTTCAGCCCAATTTTAAAAAGCTAAAGATTTTTTTACCCGTCAATTCCAAGAAGACAGCCCAATAAACAAGCTATAATTACTCTATCATTATATTAACTCTTTAATCACTTTTTCTCCCTTCCCTCCCAAAAAAAGAACTGAGGGGAAGGGAGATTTCAATAAAAAATGGATAGTCTCTCCAAGTAACCTCTATAGAGGAGGAGTATATCTTCTGACAGAACACATCTGTGTGCCTCTTAAAAAGGATATTCTAAATCTGGAGGGAGTTAGCTTAGACCCCCACCTTCCAGGCCCTGCCACCTGGAATTCTCAGACCCATCAAATCAAACTGGAAGGAAGCCGGGGCTGGATGAGTATCCCCACTCCCCTAACCCCACTCCAACATTCTATGTGCTACCATGCTCCCCTATTTCAACCCAACTGATTGAGCAGGAAACACTCCTAAATGAGCAGGTAGCCCGTGGAGCTGGACCCAAGCCTCCCCAGTCCGTGTCCACTGACACCCTGGTAAGTGGCACCTCTGCTCACCCTCTTCACAAGGTAGCCCTCTCTGATCCGCTTTGGTTCCATGCTGGCTGGACAGGCAGATGCAAAGGTCACTCTCCGGCACCTCCTCTCAGCAACTGGGCTTCCTCTGCATACTGAGGTGGCTGTGGGCTGCCTTTTCTACAGTGGGTCGCTTTCACAATTTCCCTTCTGCTGGCGGTCGCATGATCACATCCTCTTCCCCTCACTGGGGTGGAAGATCAGAATAAGGAACTGCAGAGTAAACTACCCATTCCTTGCTAATCCTGGAGACTTATTAAAACCACAGTTGGGTTGAATATTTACCTAAGGGAAATTCTTAGTACTATACAGAAACTCACTCTTTTAAAGAGAAAAAGAAGTGATGAAAGGAAGAGGAAGATGAATAAGAAAAACTTGTTGGTGGAAATTGTCCTGATTAGGGATTAGTCTTGAGATCCTGGAAATGCTTAATAAAAATGCCAAGAAATTCAGAACCATCTGGTTAGCATAACAAAGTTAACTACTAAATGAATGCCTACTTCTCTCTATGCCAAGTCCTGTATCAAGTGTTTCTCAGCCTATTTATTTAAAACTAAATTAGTCTGCACATAGGCCAGGCATGGTAGCTCACGCCTGTATTCCCAGCACTTTGGGAGGCCAAGGCGGATGGATCACTTGGAATCAGGAGTTCAAGACCAGCCTGGCCAACATGGTGAAACCTTGTCTCTACTAAAAATATAAAAATTAGCTGGGCGTGGTGGTGTGCGCCTGTAGTCCCAGCTACTCGGGAGGCTGAGGCAGGAGAATCACTTGAACCTGGGAGGCAGAGGTTGCAGTGAGCCGAGATCGTGCCACTGCACTCCAGCTTGGGCGACAGAGCAAGACTCCATCTCAAAACAAACAACAACAAAAATGAGTCCACACGTGAAACCCATAGGGAAAGTATATTATTTTCCTTATCTTAGAGATAAGGAAACACAGGCACAGAGAAGAAAAGTTGTCTCAAGTTGACGCTGCAGGTCACAGGGGAAAGCAGAAGACCAGGGAGGGACATGCTAGGGTGCCACTGCCTCGCATCAGGCATGTGAACAGGTGTTCCACATTGACTGCTGATCCCACAATCAGCCTGTAAAAAGGAGTCCGTCATCAAACAGGTTTTTGAGAAACTGTACATAATAGTCCCAGGTTGGCAACTCCTCTAAACGATGAACAAATTAAAGACCCTCGCCCCGCCAAAGTACTACAGCAAAGAATCCTATAATGGTGTTTCCCAAACTGACTTGGCTGTAGAATTCTTTTCTCTACAATTTATATTAACATTTTTTTGTCATGGATTGGATTAGATCTCCCAAAAAAGAAGTCCTAACCCTTAGCACTTCAGAATGCGTCCTTGTTTGGAAACAGGGTCATTGTAGATATAATTAGTTAAGATGAGGTCATACTGAAGCAAGTGGGCCCTTAATCCAATGTGACTGGTGTCCTTATAAGAAAAGGGCACACAGAAAACAGCCATGTGACAACAGAGTGATGCATTTACAAGCCAAGGAACGCCAAGGATGGCCGGCAACCCCCAGAAGCTGGAAGAGGCACGCAACAATTCTCCCCTAGAGCTGCTATAGAGAACATGGTGCTCCCGACACCTTGATTTCAGACTTACGGCCTCCAGAACTGTGAGACAATAAATTTCCATTGTTTTAAGCCACCAGTTTGTGGTAGTTTGTTATGGCAGCCCCAGGAAACCAATACAATCCTGAAAAACCAATATTCCATAGAATAAACTTTGAGACACGTTAATCTGGCCCTGTGAAAATGAGCAAATTCATTAATTACTTTGTGCCTCAGTTTTCTCATCTGTAAAATGGGGATAATAACACTTATCCAATGAGGTCATTCTGAAGATTAAATAAGATACACATGGAAGTATTTAGAAGAGTGTCTGAAACATAACTAGTATCCATAAATATGAGTTACTCCTCATCTTCAAGGCAAATCTCCGTTATCCTAGAGCTGATCCTTTTCAATGATAACTTCAACAGAGATGATAAAAGCAATCGTAGGGCTAGAATTTCCTCATTACACCCGTCAGTGTTCTTTCACTGCAATCAACAGATAACAACTCTGGCTAATAGAGGCGAATAGGAATTTACTAGAAGAGAATGGGGTGGCCCACAGACTGAAGGAAAAATGAAGACTGGGGTCTTTGAAAGGACAGGAATCAGGGCAGTTGTAGCGTTCCAGGAAGCAAGACACCAAGATGAAAGAACGCCAGTGGTTTTCAGACTCTGCAGTAGTCTCCAGGGATCAGGCCTCTGATTGGCCTAACTCAGCTTCTCTCTTGGGTACCTGGAGGGGGAACATGTGAACCGACAGCCCTCGCAAGACCATGCTCAATGAGGGAAGGGAGGGTGTCCCCTAAAGTAAAACCAAGATGCTATTAACAATAGACGAGTGATGGCCCCGAGAAAGGCAAAACTGACAGACATCCACGAGGGCATCTGAGGAGCCAGGAAAGTTAGGGGAAAGAAGTTCTGTTCTTGGGGTTTTCTGAGAGCTTCCTGATTCCCTCTCCTCTTCCCTCCAGCTGTGTTTCCAGCCAACAGTCACTGCCCCTGTATTTCTCACTTTTCATTTTATGCTAATATCCATTACATAAAATCGTTGATGGTTTCTTATCAGTTTCTCATCGCACCAAAATTAATTAGAAATTATTATAAAGTGTTGAGGGCTGAGAGTAGAGGGATCAACATTTGATGTCACCTGAGCAAAACAGGAACAAATAAAAGGGTAATGTTCTGTATCTGCACTCAAACAAGTATTTTGCTACGTCTGTACAGTCAATGGAAACCACTCATAGATTTACCAAGTCTGATTTCATAGTTAAACGTATCTCCCTTTGTTTAACTGACCAAGTGACTTCTAATTTAGAATGTCTTCACCGTCTGTCCCAGCATGATCGGAAGGCTTTAAAGAACCCTCACTTAGAAACCTCATAGTGTTTTTGGATGCTTATTGTGTAAAAGCACCCCTGCGTTCCGAATAATTCATTTCAAGAAACGTTGTATTAAGTCCTTACTATGTGCCAGGCGCCTGAATAGGTGCAGGGGTAAAAATGTCTTGCCACCAAGGAACCTCCCGCATTTGTGAATCTGCTGAACGTCACCACTGATGGATTAGATGATGCTGCCTTTGCCCCTTCCCCGCCTGCCACGTGTCATCGCGCCTGCTTAGCGACACCTAGTGGTCAATAAAGAGAACTATCTGAATCAATGACGCCATTTAGGACTTGCTCTCAATAGAGTTTGAGCAAGTTTTCTCCTGCTGTGTCAGATCCCTCTCCCAGATCAGATCATTAGAACCTCTTCCAATATCTTATGTATGTGTGTCTAGAATGACTTTTTTTTTTTTTTTTTTGAGACAGAGTCTTGCTCTGTCGTCCAGGCTGGAGTGCCGTGGCCCCGATCTCAGCTCACTGCAACCTCCCCCTCCCAGGTTCAAGTGATCCTCCCACCTCAGCCTCCCGAGTAGCTGGAATTACAGGGACATGCCACCATGCACGGCTATTTTTGTATTTTTAGTAGAGTTTCACCATGTTGGCCAGGCTGGTCTTGAACTCCTGACCTCAGGTGATCTGCCTGCCTCTGCCTCCCAAAGTTCTGGGATTACATGTGTGAGCCACCACACCCAGCCTAGAATGACTTTTTCAGATCTCTTTCTGTACACATTTGATCAATAACCTTGGAAACATTATTCTTGTAGTACATTTTATTGCTGTAAGGGAAAGTTAAGACTTCTGAATAAGCAAAAATGATTACTTAGCATCTCCAATGGAAAACTGTGCATTCTTTACAGCACACCTTTCTAAGTTATTTGTTTCTATGGAGTCTGTGTCTTTTCTTGTCTTGGAGTTATTTTAGAACTCTGTAGATTGTGGATAAATACGAATAATTCTTGTCTATAAACATGCAAATAAATTCTGACTGATGGAAGTTCAGTAGACTCCACCTCACCCCACACCCTCGCTCCACCCCACCTCCCATGGAAAAAGTCAATTTTGTGTCCGCTGGTAAATGAATTTCAACGTTGCTTTATATAAATTGGCCTTTGACCTTTCCTTTGAACCGGTTGTGACCTCTGGCTAATTTCCCCTTTAATTCATGAGTTAAATAAAATTTTTGACATGTTTTCATTCTATTATATGTAAGAGTCATAGTTTTATCTTTTTAAAAGTTATTCTTTAGCATTGGTAATTCAAAAGAGACATTAAATTTAGCTGAGAAATATCAGACCACCTCTAGAGCTAAATATAAATTAAGTAAAAGGTGTCAAAACCTGTGAGAAGAGTCTGAGATGTTACCCTACTTGTAAGCTAACAAGTCAGCCTGCCTGTTTCAGGGATGCTCACAGAAGACACAAGACTTCTGGGGTTTGGGGTAAGACAAAGGACTTTGCTACTCACAGCACAGTAAACAGAATGAGCTCCATATTGGTCTTGATGCTTGTTGGCCCTAAGTCTACCAAGGACAAAGTGGAGCAGCCTAGATGGATGCTGCACATACGGAGGGTTTGCATCATAACTGAGGACCCAGAGCTTAGGGAACATGAATCTTTTGTAATGCGCTGCAAGCAAACCTGCCCAAACTTTGTCTCAGAGGCAGACCGTATCTTTATTATACTGGACAGTAAGTGAATCTGCCCTTTACTCTGGAAGGAGACAACCTCTATCTTCAAAGCTGTTGTTCACTGTACAAGCATCCATAAAATAGAGTGCCTCTGCTTGCAAGTTGTATATATACACAAAAGACCCATGGAGAACTTTCTCCCAACAAAAAGAAACCATTAAGTTGTCTAATTCACTTAAATATATTAGAGAATATCTAGTTGGTGCCCAATGGGCTTCCAGTTCAAGAGAGGGAGCTGAGCCCACAGACTGAGTAATCCCCTTTCAACAGATACACAAATTCATATGGAAATGATTTAAGAATATATAAAAGTGTGAACATATACATACCCACTTGCTCAAAAGAAAGCACTTTCACACATACATTTCCTTGCTCTGTTAGCGGAGAAGGCCTAGAAGCAACAACAGCCTGGTAGTGTCAAGCACATCTAGCTCCCAGATCTTGATTACTAATACGATTCTCCAATAAAAGGAATGAGAGGTCCTTGGAGAAATGGATGGCTCTAAGATTTCAGCAGGAAATGTAAAAGATGACCCTGAAGCATCCTGCAGTACCAGAAAGTAAGAAAGTGCTAAAAATGTTTAGCTAAAAACACAAAAGACTGAAACCATGATGGTGATCAAAGGGACCCAAGAGCCAACTGAATGAACTCCTAGTGGCCAAAGCTAGAAAATTTGGAGCAAGAAAATAAAGAAAATAGTATTGGATTATAGCCAAAGTCTAAAAATAAATAAATTTATGATTGAGTAAATAAATAAGAGAGAATACACGAATCTATTCCAAGATTCCAAGAATTCCAAATAAGTTATGTAGATTTTCCACACTCAAAGAGGTGGAGCATGAATCTTCGCTCCTTAACTATAGGCTGTGTGTAGTGACTTTTTAAAAAGTATGGTACAGAAAGGAGAAAAAAGGAGTAACTTTATGGTGGAGAAACATGATAAATGCAACCTTAGCCATAGCCAGGTGATCAAGGTTAACATCATGGTCATAAATCAGATTGTAGTATATACCCTTGGTATCTAATCATGAGAAAAACACTAAACCAAACCTCAATTGAGTGATAGTCTATGAAAGACCTGACTAGTGCCCCTTAAGACTGTCAAGGTCATCAAAACCAAGGGAAGTCTGAGAAGCTGTCACTCCCAAGAGGAGCGTAAGGAGACATGCCAACTAAATGTCATATAATATCTACATGGGATCCCAGAACAGAAAAAGGACATTAGGGGGAAACTAAGTATATCTAAAGAAAGTATGAACTTTCACCAGAAGTTGGGAGTTCAAGACCAGCCTGACCAACATGGAGAAACCCCGTCTTTACTAAAAATACAAAATTAGCCAGGCATGGTGGTGCATGCCTCTAACCCCAGCTACTCCGGAGGCTGAGGCAGAAGAATCGCTTGAACCCAGGAGGCAGAGGTTGTGGTGAACCGAGATCACGCCATTGCATGCCAGCCTGGGCAACAAGAGCAAAACTCTGTCTCAAAAAAAAAAAAAAAAAAAAAGAAGAAGAAGAAGAAAGTATGAACTTTTAAAATGATAAACATATCAATTTTGGTTAATTAGTAATGACTAATGTGCCATGCTAATGTAAATGTTAATAATAGGAGAAACTGGATGCAGGGTAAATGGGTATGCTGTAGTATCTTAATTGTTCTGTAAAACTAAAATTATTCTAAAATAACAAAGGGCTGAGAGTGGTGGCTCATGCCTGTAATCCTAACATTTTGGGAGGCCGAGGCAGGCGGATCACCTGAGGTCAGGAGTTTGAGACCAGCCCGGTTAGCATGGTGAAACCCCGTCTCTACTAAAAATACAAAAATTAGCCAGGCGTGGTGGTGGGTGCCTGTAATCCCAGCCACTTGGGAAGCTGAGGTGGCAAAATCACTTGAACCTGGGAGGTGGAGGTTGCAGTGAGCCGAAATCATGCCACTGCACTCCAGCCTGGGCAACAGAGCAACATTCTATCTCAAAAAAATAAAAATAAAAGTAAAATAAAATAAAAAATAAAAAGGTCATTTTAGTAAAAAGAAAGAAAGCATTTCCAATTCTTCTCTACTTTCTCATATTCATCATGTACAGATGGAGATTCCAATGCAACCATTTTTATATTGTTATGTTCACATTCTCTTCATTCAGAAAGGCTTTAAATTAAGTAAGAATTCTTTTTGCAGTAGGATCTTTATTTGATCAGTTCTTCCTCTCCCCTTGAGGATTATGGAGTTATAGAAGGTTGCTTTTTAAAGGATGTGGCTTTGTTAAGTTTAAGATTTTAATTCGGGGTATAACTCTCTGGTTGGAAAGCATTCAGATTTCAGGTTTTTTATAGTATTCTTAAACAGAGGCATTACACCACTAACAACCAATAACTAAGAGAATGAATCCTCTAGAAGAATCTCATTAATACAGGTGAGCCCAGAGCTCTAACTACTGGAGGTGTGAACTGCTGAGGGTCGATGAGGACCAAATACCAGTCCTGCTGGAAATTCAGGGGAGTGCAGCAGGCCCAGTGCGTGGAACAGTACTGCCGGGCACTGGCTGCCAGCTCACTCTTGCACAGAGTCAACCACCTAAAGAAGTGTGGCTACTATGCCTGCGAATGAGGGCAATTGCTCTCATGAAAGGGCATGCTAGGGGGAGCTGCAGGTTCACAGAGCACCCTGTAGTTTGTTTACTGAACAGTGATGGCCATGAAGGCAATTGAAGGCTGAGATACAAGCCGTGTCTAGCAAGCCCCCAAGTGCTGCACTCCAGCACAAGTCAAGGCTGCCCTGGGGAAGAGGTACCTTGTTATTGTGTGCAGTAGTACCCTCCCCCAGCTAAACCCTGTGCTCATGGGGTTGCTCCTGCCCAGATTTAATGAATCTAAAATTTACTCTACTTTCTGTTTGGGCTCGAATGATAGTGAGACAGTGAGAGAAAGGGCTCCCCAGAGAACCTCTGACCGGCCTGTGCACTGGGAGGATGGGGTAGGGCCTCGGGAGGTTCACACCATTTGCAGCAGGGAGGAGCCTGACCTCTCCAATTCCTGGGTGGCAACCTGGGATTCAGTCTGTGAGATGGGGGCATGTTAACAGGAACCCCTCTTGCTTTGCTGAGACAGTCTTTTTCCTTTTCTCCTAATAAATTCTGTAACCCTTCACCCTTCAAAGTGTCTGCATGTCTAATCTTTCCTGGTCGTGTGACAAGAATCCGGTTTTTTTCCTACAGCAATAGGAACAGGAACAGAAGTTAGCACCAATTCTAACATTGAAATATAGAGATCTACCTCTTGAAGGACAAAGAGTAAACAACAACAACAACAACAACAAAAACTAGCCCATATAAAGAGCTGATAGCTGAAAATGCAGCACATCCATAAAGGAGCTGAACCCCGTAGGGTACAATCATAAAATCATATTTTTTTTCTCAGTACTCCCCATTCTGACAATCAGGTTTTTCTCTGTCCCTTGGATGAAATCGTAGGCAGGTTTCACAGATTTCCTAATAGCTCCTAGCTTTAATAAAATCCAGATCAGTCTATTTG
>NW_012102909.1:775594-798903 GCF_000951045.1 Mandrillus leucophaeus | reverse complement strand
AATTTACATGTTTCCCCATCTCCAACTTAAAAACCGGAGTAGAAGGAGAAGGTAATGATCAGCATCTTCACCACAGCCTAGCTCCCTGTCCAGCCCCATTTGCTAGATCTAATTTTATGATTTCTCCAGGATCCAAGGTGGAAGGTGAAAGATACATCATCAGGCTTGTCTCTTGAGCAGTCCCAGTGCCTGAGGAAAGGGGACAGTCTATTAGGCTTTGGGCCTTAACTCCTCATTCCTACACATCACTACAACTTAATTTGAAAAATTCAGTTTTTCACAATAACCTAAGGGACCATCAAGATGCCCTACAGTGGAGCCCTTCAAGTGGCCCCACTCTTTCAGTTGCCCCAGGCCCATGCCCCACTAGGGACAGCCCTCCTTGCACTAGGTCTTGCCTGGTGACCTTCATGGCTGGTGTACCATGGCTGGCTCCTTCTCTCCTGGGATGTTCATGCTGGTTCTGCCATTGGACACAGATGATGACAAACCTTTCAGTGTGGACAAGGTGGCCCTTTCAGTGGTTTGATTCCCACTCCCTGCTCAGCCTCTGGAGCAAGTCCCTGCAGGAAAACTGTGACGAGTCCCTCATCCTTCCTGTTGGTCCTCTTGGACAGGATCCTTTTTAACCCAACCCCAGGCATGCTTCCCTGAAGGGATCTGCATCTGGCCACAGAATCCCAGCTCCCAGGCCTCCAGCAATGGGAGTGCAGCCCTGTTCCAGTGCCTCCCGTCTTTAAACCTTTCAGGTTTGGAACACTCTGAAGGTCCTCCTGAAACCTTCCTCCCTTGCTCTGAGGCAAGGGAAGCATGTCCTTCCCTCCCAAATAGGGAGAAGTAGAGGAGTGGAGACTCCAGCACACTGACCAGGCTCCAGAGCAATCCTCTCCTCGATCTTCCCAATCTCAGTACACAGCAGTAGCCCAGCACTTGGCTGACCTAGTAGAACCTTTTTACCCCTTTAGCAAGTCCTACGTGAATGGTGAATGGCTTAACACAGGGGTCAGCAAACCATGGCCTGGAGATGACATTCCCCTCCACTCTTTCTTTCTTGTTAATTCTTGTCCATGAGCAAAGAATGGTTTTTCCATTATTCAATGGTTTTTAAAATCAACAGAAGAATAACATTTTGTGACACATAAAAATTATATGAAATTCACATTTCAGTGCCATAAATAGTGTTCCTGGGCGAGGTGCGGTGGCTCATGTCTGTAATCCCAGTACTTTGGAAGGCCAAGGCAGGTGGATTACTTGAGGTCAGGAGCTTAAGACCAGCCTGGCCAACATAGTGAAACCTCTGTCATCTTTACTAAAAATACAAAAGTTAGCCAGGTGTGGTGGCACACACCTGTAGTCCCAGCTACTTGGTAGGCTGAGGCAGGAGAACCACTTAAGCCTCAGAGGCAGAGGCTGTAGTGAGCTGAGATCATGCCACTGCACTCCAGCCTGGGCAACAGAGCAAGACCCTGTTTCTAAATAAATAAATAAATAAAAAGTGTTCTTGGAACACAGCCGTGCTTATTTGTCTCCATATCATCAATGGCCATTTTCACACTACAAAAGCAGGGTTGAGTAGTTGTGACAGCAATTATATGACCTAGAAAGCCTAAAATATTTATTATTGTGCCTTTCTCAGGAGAAGTGTGCTGACCCCTGGTCTAGAAACTTAGTCAGAATGTAAAAGTATTTGACACTAGTGAGTTCCTTTCTTGCATGGAGCTTCCGGCAAAACTCCAAGATCTGGTCCGATAAATGGCTACAAATTCAATAGTTCAAAAGCAGAGCAGAATGGAACTGCAGAAAGCCAAACAAACAAATCAGAAAACTAGCAATGAAATTTCCCAGACTCACAGCCAGTCTATCATATATATTTGAAGACTTTTCAAAAAGACATTTTCATGTGTTTAAGGGCTTGGAAAGTATACACGCATATACCTTTTTGACTTTTTAGAAAAAGAACTTGATGAACTATATGAGCTAACCAAAAAATTAATTACTCAGAAAAACCCTAATCATTTGGAGGAAGAAATATCAGTAAGAAGCCTGTTTCCTCACGCCCAGAGAATGGGCTCTGGCGAAAGAATATATTGGAAAGCCTGTTTACGGGAGTTAAGTTGATTCCCACTCTCTCACCACCACAGCCCAATAATTGGCCCACTTCTGTTATAATAGGAGAGGAGAGGTTTACCTCGTAGAGCAATGGTTCTCAAACATTACTGGTCTCAGGACCCTTTCATACTCTTTTTTTTTTTTTTCTTTCTTGAGACAAGGTCTCACTCTGTCTCCCAGGCTGGAGTGCAGTGGTGTGAGCTCGGCTCGCTGCAACATCCGCCTCTTGGGTTCAAGCGATTCTCCTGCCTCAGCCTACCAAGTAGCTGGGATTATAGGTGCCCACGACCACACACTGCTAATTTTTGGATTTTTAGTAGAGATGGGGTTGGTCTCAAACTCCTGACCTCAGACAATCCACCCACCTCAGCTTCCCAAAGTACTCGGGTATCAGGCGCCTGGCCTATACTCTTAAAAACTGTTGAGGACTCCCAAGGAGCTTTGAGTTATGTGGATTCTACTTATTGACATTTACCAATTAGAAATTAAAAACTGAGAAATTTAAAAGGTATTCACTCATTCATTTTAAAATAACAATAATAATCCATTACAAGTTAACACAAATAACATTTCTTGGTGAAAATGTTGTGTTTTCTGAAACAAAAAAAAAAGGTCAATAATGAGTGATATTGTTTTACATTTTTTAAAGCATGTTAATGTCTAGCTCAATAAAACAGCTGGGTTCTCATAGCTGCTTCTGTGTTTGAACAGTTGTGATATGTTGTCATGGTTGAAGTAAATGAAGAAAATCTGACCTCACACAGTATGGAAAAGGAAACAGTATTTTAATAGTCTTTTGAGATAATTGTGCATATTCTTCTTACAAACACACCAAAACTCAAAGCTTCTAGTCATGATGTAAAATTTAAAGCCATATCAATAAACTTTTGGTGTGCTGTTATTTATTGATCTGCCTTGCACTTCAAATAGATTTATGTTATCCTTGCACCATTTTGTAGCATGATGCATTGCTCATTTGAAAAATATTGGCTCACCAAGTTATACAAATCTTCTAAATATTGATGGCTCATTGCACAATATTTTTAAAAATCATATTTTTGAAAATATCATCCCCAATTTCATCACAATAATATTAAATTATTGGGAAACTGTCAAGGCTATGGTAGCAAACAAGCTTTTCAAGATTCTAATTTTCACTTGAAAGTTTGAATCATATCATTGGCAACCAATACCATTTTGTCTGAAGTGACAGGATCATTTTATTCATTTTCAAGAAAATGTCTACCGAATACCCAAGTCTGAATAACCAGATTGCCATTTCTTTCAAGCAAAAATTATGTTTCCACAAAAAAAGTGGCTAGTTCAGCTCACAGCTCCAAGAATCACACATGTATGTTTTTCCTTTAGATATTATAATAACACAGAGTATTATAAAGACATGCACTCAAGGGTAAAGATTTCATGAAACTAATAACTTTTACTGCAACTTCAAGGACATTTCGAAGTTTGATTGCTTTTTTTTCCCACCCTGACTGAATCACAGTGAAAATTACACAGTTTCTGCCTTGATTCATGCCAAGGTGTCAGCAATTTTACTCACCATTTTTTTGCACTGTCAGTGCAAATGTTAACATAGTAAAAAAAAAAAAAAAATCAAATAACATCTTGGTATTACTATGAAAATAGTTTTGACCTCTTAGACTCTTGAAAGAGTCTCAGAGACCCTCAGGAGCCTGTAGACCATACTTTGAGAACTGCTCATTTCAGAGATAATGAATAAGGAAGACGAGAGGATTCTAAGACAACCATCACAGCTAAAAATGGAGATAAAGCACATATGAAAACAGATAGATAAAGTTTGCATGCCAGACAGTGAGATAACAGTCAGCTCACCCCCTCTTCTTGGGTCTGGGATGTTGGTAGCCAGGTCAACACCCATCCAGGGGATGATTAGGGTATACCTCTCTGGGTAAACGACTATCAGATATGAACACTGAGGAGGTCTCCAATGAACGACCAGGTCTCTGCCCAGCCAGCCACTGGGAGCAAGATAAGTTGAAAAATACCACCCAAGCACAAGTAAGACTTTTAGTGCCTTATTTCTGAACATGAATGGCACCAAAAGATAACTAGGCACAGGAAGAAAACCGTTAAGATGAAGGTAGACATGAAAACAAGCAAATCACAAAGAACTGTGTCAGAGAACAATGCGAGGAGGAAAAGAAAAAAAATCTATTTCTCATAATAACCTTAGAGAATGAACAGAATATATTGCACAAGAACTGGAAACATAATATTATATATATATATTCTTTTGTAACTTGCTTTTGTTACCCAATATTACATTCCTAAAGTTCAAACATCACAGGCATTATGTTAATGCATATAGCTGTACATGTATTCACTCATTTACACCTCTGTATAACATTCTGTTCTGTGAATATACCTGATATTATTTATAGTTCTCCTGCAAATAGACATTGGAGTTATTTCCAGTTCTTTGTTTTTACAAATGTTCATTCTATGAGTATTGTCCTCTTGTGCCTATGTGCTCTCATTTATGTTGGAGATATACTGAGGACTGGAACCACAGATACACTGAGGACTGGAACGGAGTTTCGCTCTTGCTGCCTAGGCTGGAGTACAGTGAGACGATCTCTGCTCACTGCAACCTCCGCCTCACAGGTTCAAATGATTCTCCTTTCTCCTGCCTCAGCCTCCCATGTAGCTGGGATTACAAGTGCCTGCCACCACCTCCAGCTAATTTTTTGTATTTTTAGTGGAGACGGGATTTCACCATGTTAGCCAGGCTAGTCTCAAACTCCTGACCTCAGGTGATCCACCCACCAAAAGTGCTGGGATTACAGTCGTGAGCTACCGTGCCCGGCCCACAGCATCGTATTTTACAGGATAACAACCACCAAATTGTTTCACAAATTTTACACATTTATTCTCACATTGGCAGGATTCTATCAACAATTAGTATTGTCAGACTTTACAATTTTTGCCAATCTAGTGGATATAAACGGTATCTCATGGTTTTTTAACTTGTCTTTTCTCGAATTACCAATAGTTATATGCTTATTAGCTGTCTCAGATGAAAGTGTGTATTTATGTTGTCATGGTTGAAGTAAATGAAGAAAATCTGACCTCACACAGTATGGAAAAGGAAACAGTATTTTAATAGTCTTTTGAGATAATTGTGCATATTCTTCTTACAAACACACCAAAACTCAAAACTTCTAGTCATGATGTAAAATTTAAAGCCATATCAATAAACTTTTGGTGTGCTGTTATTTATTGATCTGCCTTGCACTTCAAATAGATTTATGTTATCCTTGCACCATTTTGTAGCATGATGCATTGCTCATTTGAAAAATATTGGCTCACCAAGTTATACAAATCTTCTAAATATTGATGGCTCATTGCACAATATTTTTAAAAATCATATTTTTGAAAATATCATCCCCAATTTCATCACAATAATATTAAATTATTGGGAAACTGTCAAGGCTATGGTAGCAAACAAGCTTTTCAAGATTCTAATTTTCACTTGAAAGTTTGAATCATATCATTGGCAACCAATACCATTTTGTCTGAAGTGACAGGATCATTTTATTCATTTTCAAGAAAATGTCTACCGAATACCCAAGTCTGAATAACCAGATTGCCATTTCTTTCAAGCAAAAATTATGTTTCCACAAAAAAAGTGGCTAGTTCAGCTCACAGCTCCAAGAATCACACATGCATGTTTTTCCTTTAGATATTATAATAACACAGAGTATTATAAAGACATGCACTCAAGGGTAAAGATTTCATGAAACTAATAACTTTTACTGCAACTTCAAGGACATTTCGAAGTTTGATTGCTTTTTTTTCCCACCCTGACTGAATCACAGTGAAAATTACACAGTTTCTGCCTTGATTCATGCCAAGGTGTCAGCAATTTTACTCACCATTTTTTTGCACTGTCAGTGCAAATGTTAACATAGTAAAAAAAAAAAAAAAAATCAAATAACATCTTGGTATTACTATGAAAATAGTTTTGACCTCTTAGACTCTTGAAAGAGTCTCAGAGACCCTCAGGAGCCTGTAGACCATACTTTGAGAACTGCTCATTTCAGAGATAATGAATAAGGAAGACGAGAGGATTCTAAGACAACCATCACAGCTAAAAATGGAGATAAAGCACATATGAAAACAGATAGATAAAGTTTGCATGCCAGACAGTGAGATAACAGTCAGCTCACCCCCTCTTCTTGGGTCTGGGATGTTGGTAGCCAGGTCAACACCCATCCAGGGGATGATTAGGGTATACCTCTCTGGGTAAACGACTATCAGATATGAACACTGAGGAGGTCTCCAATGAACGACCAGGTCTCTGCCCAGCCAGCCACTGGGAGCAAGATAAGTTGAAAAATACCACCCAAGCACAAGTAAGACTTTTAGTGCCTTATTTCTGAACATGAATGGCACCAAAAGATAACTAGGCACAGGAAGAAAACCGTTAAGATGAAGGTAGACATGAAAACAAGCAAATCACAAAGAACTGTGTCAGAGAACAATGCGAGGAGGAAAAGAAAAAAAATCTATTTCTCATAATAACCTTAGAGAATGAACAGAATATATTGCACAAGAACTGGAAACATAATATTATATATATATATTCTTTTGTAACTTGCTTTTGTTACCCAATATTACATTCCTAAAGTTCAAACATCACAGGCATTATGTTAATGCATATAGCTGTACATGTATTCACTCATTTACACCTCTGTATAACATTCTGTTCTGTGAATATACCTGATATTATTTATAGTTCTCCTGCAAATAGACATTGGAGTTATTTCCAGTTCTTTGTTTTTACAAATGTTCATTCTATGAGTATTGTCCTCTTGTGCCTATGTGCTCTCATTTATGTTGGAGATATACTGAGGACTGGAACCACAGATATACTGAGGACTGGAATGGAGTTTCGCTCTTGCTGCCTAGGCTGGAGTACAGTGAGACGATCTCTGCTCACTGCAACCTCCGCCTCACAGGTTCAAATGATTCTCCTTTCTCCTGCCTCAGCCTCCCATGTAGCTGGGATTACAAGTGCCTGCCACCACCTCCAGCTAATTTTTTGTATTTTTAGTGGAGACGGGATTTCACCATGTTAGCCAGGCTAGTCTCAAACTCCTGACCTCAGGTGATCCACCCACCAAAAGTGCTGGGATTACAGTCGTGAGCTACCGTGCCCAGCCCACAGCATCGTATTTTACAGGATAACAACCACCAAATTGTTTCACAAATTTTACACATTTATTCTCACATTGGCAGGATTCTATCAACAATTAGTATTGTCAGACTTTACAATTTTTGCCAATCTAGTGGATATAAACGGTATCTCATGGTTTTTTAACTTGTCTTTTCTCGAATTACCAATAGTTATATGCTTATTAGCTGTCTCAGATGAAAGTGTGTATTTGTTAAATAAAACACAGGCTTACCCAAAATGCATCTCTCATGTGACAAACTGTCTAAGGCCAGGATCACTGTACAATCTCTGGAGCCAGGTCCCCTCAATCTGGATGCCTGGTCCCCACCATAAGGTAAATTTTCTTGAAGGGTGCCCATGATAAAGACCCTGAAATCTCTTTTTACAGAGATGATGTATTCTAGCACCACCTTCCCCCATGCTCTCAACTCATGTTTCCAAAAGCAGAAGTGGGTAGGGGGCAAGCTGTGGTCCAGAACAAGGGAAAAGAGGTCCTCTTAGATGCAAGTGGCCTACAGACTCCAGTGTCCCATTAGACACTGACCAGTGCAGTATGGCATATCATACTATGATGCACATTCAGGTTTAGGATAGAGGAAGGGAGTATTCTATATCAGCGCAGTCAGAAAACTGGGCAGGTCTCTAAAGGAGCTTAGAAGTCCTGAACAAAAAGCCCTATGACTCTAGCAGTTCCTAGCAGGGTCTTCCCAAGCTCACCTCAGTTTTTACCTTTCTTTTATCTTTCAAGAGAGGCCCTCAAGGTAAAAGAAAGATGCCTTGGAATTGTAACATGGAGAAACATTACGTGTTTTCGACTCAGACAGAGTTGCATTCAAATTCCAGCCCTACCTCTTACCCTGGGCAAAGGGTTTTCACCTCTCTGAGTCTCAGATTCCTCACCTGTGAAATGAGATCTACCACAGAGCGCAATCGTAGCCACCTCTAGGGTCACTGTGAAGATTAAATGAGATCTTGAGTAATGCCTGTGAGGAAGGCAATATAGAAGAGTGGTGAAGATTTTGCCTGGGTTCTAACCCTAGCGCTGATACTTCCTAGCCATGTGACCTCGGGCAAGTTACTTGGCTTTTTTGTGATACAGTTTCTTTGTTTGTAACACCAGGGCAATAATAGTTCCCTACCTCATAAAGTTATGATGAGAAGTAAATGAGGTAAGTTGGGCACGATGGCTCACACCTGTAATCCCAGGACTTTGGGAGGTCGAGGAGGGCGAATCACCTGAGAAGGGTGAATCACCTGAGGTCAGGAGTTCGAGATTAGCCTGACTTACATGGTGAAACCCCATCTCTATCAAAAATACAAATATTAGCTGGGCCTGGTGGCACACACTTGTAATCCCAGCTACCCGGGAGGCTGAGTGAGGCAGGAGAATCACTTGAACCCAGGAGGCAGAGGTTGCAGTGAGCTGAGATTGCACCACTACACTCCAGCCTGGGCAACAGAGTGAGACTCTGTCAAAAAAAAAAAAAAAGAGTAAATGAGGTAATTTGTGTACAACTCTTAGCTGAATGTCTGGTGGATAGTAAGGGCTTAGTTAATATTAGCTATTATTTGTGTTTTTTTAAAGTTAAAACCCAAATGACAGCCTAGAAAAATATTTGAAATAAGTATAAAATACAAAAAGCTACTATTTACAACATAGGAAAAACTCCTACAAATCTAATATGAAAAGAAGATCTAAGAGAAAAAACGGGACAAAAGACAGGAAAACGTATTTTACAAAAGAAATATAGATGGACAATAATGATGAAAAATGCCCATCTAACTAGTAATTTTTTTTTTCACTTTAACTTCCAGGATACATGAGCAGAATGTGCAGGTTTGTTACATAGGTATACGTGTGTCATGGTGGTTTGCTGCACCCATTAACCTGACCTCTAAGTTCCCTTCCCTTGCCCCCCACCGCCAGCAGGTCCTGGTGTGTGTTGTTCCCCTCCCTGTGTCCATGTGTTCTCATTGTTCAATTAGCACTTATAAGTGAGAATATGCAGTGTTTGGTTTTCTGTTCCTGTGTTAGTTTGCAGAGGATGATAGCTTCCAGCTTTGTCCATGTCCCTGCAAAAGACATGATCTCATTTCTTTTTATGGCTGCATAGTATTCCGTGGTGTATATATACCACATTTTCTTTATCCAGTCTATCAGTGACAGGTATTTAGGTTGGTTCCACGACTTCACTATTGTAAGTAGTGCTGCAATAAACATACTTGTGCATGTGTCTTTATAGTAGAATGATTTATATTCCTTTGGGTATATTCCCAGTAATGGGATTGCTGGGTCAAATGGTATTTCTGGTTCTAGATCCCTGAGGAATCACCATACTGTCTTCCACAATGGTTGAACTAATTTACATTCCCACCAACAGTGTAGAAGTGTTTCTATTTCTCCACAGCCTTCCCAGCATCTATTGTTTCTCGGCTTTTTAATAATCACCATTCTGACTGGCGTGAGATGGTATTTCATTGTGGTTTTGATTTGCATTTTTCTAATGATCAGTGATGTTGAGCTTTTTTCATGTTTGTTGGCTGTGTAAATGTCTTCTTTTGAGAAATGTCTGTTCATATCCTTTGCCCACTTTTTGATGGGGTTGTTTCTTTCTTGTAAATTTGTTTAAGTTCCTTGTAGACTCTGGATATTCGACCTTTGTCAGATGGGTGGATTGCAAAAAAGTTCTCCCATTGCCTGTTCACTCTGATGATAGTTTCTTTTGCTGTGCAGAAACTCTTTAGTTTAATTAGATTCCATTTGTCAATTCTGACTTTTGTTGCAATTGCTTTTGGTATGTTTGTCATGAAGTCTTTGCCCATGCCTATGTCCTGAATGGTATTGCCTAGGTTTTCTCCTAGCATTTTTATGGTTTGGGGTTTTACATTTAAGTCTTTAATTCATCTTGAGTTAATTTTTGTATAAGGTGTAAGGAAGGAGTCCAGTTTCAGTTTTCTGCATATGGCTAGCCAGTTTTCCCAGCACCATTTATTGAATAGGAGATCCTTTCCCCATTACTTGTTTTTGTCAGATTTGTCAAAGATCAGACGGTTGTAGATGTGTAGTGTTATTTTTGAGGTCTCTGTTCTGTTCCATTGGTTTATATGTCTGTTTTGGTACCAGTACCATGCTGTTTTGGTTACTGTAGCCTTGTAGTATAGTTTGAAGTCAGGTAGCATGATGCCTCCAGCTTTGTTGTTTTTGCTTAGGATTGTCTTGGCTATATGGAGTCTTCTCTGATGCCATAAAGTGTGGTTTTTTTTCTAATTCTGTGAAACATGTCGATGGTAGTTTGATGGGAATAGCATTGAATCTATAAATTACTTTGGGCAGTATGGCCATTTTCATGATATTGATTCTTTCTGTCCATGAGGATGGAATGTTTTTCCATCTATTTGTGTTCTCTCTTATTTCCTTGAGCAGTAGTTTTTAGTTCTCCTTGAAGAGGTCCTTTACATCCCTCGTTAGCTGTATTCCTAGGTATTTTATTCTCTTTGTAGCAATTGTGAATGGGAATTCATTCATGATTTGGCTCTCTGCTTGTCTATTGTTGGTGTAAAGGAATGCTTGTGATTTTTGCACATTGATTTTGCATCCTGAGACTGCTGAAGTTGCTTATCAACTTAAGGAGTTTCTGGGCTGAGATGATGGGATTTTCTAAACATAGAATCAGGTCGTTTGCAAACAGAGTCAATTTTACTTCCTCTCTTCCTATTTGAATGCCCATTATTTCTTTCTCTCGCCTGATTGCCCTGGCCAGAACTTCCAATATTATGTTGAATAGGAGTGGTGAGAGGGCATCCTTGTCTTGTACTGGTTTTCAAAGAGAATGCTTCAAGCTTCTGCCCATTCAATATGATATTTGCTGTGGATTTGTCATAAATAGCTCTTATTATTTTGAGATATGTTCCATCAATAGCTGGTTTATTGAGAGTTTTTAATGTGAAGTGATGTTGAATTTTATCAAAGGCCTTTTCTGCATTTATTGAGAAAATCTTGTGGTTTTTTCTTTGGTTCTGTTTATGTGATGGATTACATTTGTTGATTCACGTATGTTGAGCCAGCCTTGGGTGAAGCTGGGTTGATCTTGGTAGACAAGTTTTTGGATGTGCTGTTGGATTCAGTTTGCCAGTATTTTATTGAGTATTTTCGCATCAATGTTCATCAGAGATATTGGCCTGAAGTTTTCTTTTTTTGTTGTGTTACTGCCAGGTTTTGGTATTAGGTTGATGCTGACTTCAGAAAATGAGTTAAGGAGGCGTCCCTCCTTTTCAATTTTTTGGCATAGTTTCAGAAGGAATGGGACCAGCTCCTCTTTGTACCTCTGGTAGAATTTGGCTGTGAATCTGTCTGGTCCTGGACTTTTTTTTTATTGGTAGACTATTAATTACTGCCTCAAATTCAAAACTTGTTATTGGTCTATTCAGGTATGCAACTTCTTCCTGGTTTAGTCTTGGGAGGGTGTTATGTGTCCAGGAATTTATCCATTTCTTCTAGATTTTCTAGTTTATTTGCATAGAGGTGTTTACAGTATTCTCTGATGGTAATTTGTATTTCTGTGGAGTCAGTGGTGATATCCCCTTTATCATTTTTTATTCTATTTGATTCTTCTCTCTTTTCTTCTTCGTTAGTCTAGCTAGCAGTCTATCTATTTTGTTAATTTTTTCAAAAAAACAGCTTCTGGATTCATTAATTTTTTGTAGGTTTTTGTATCTCTATCTCCTTCGATTCTGCTCTGATCTTAGTTATCTCTTGTCTTCTGCCAGATGTTGGATTAGTTTGCTATTGCCTCTCTAGCTCTTCTAATTGTGATGTTAGTATGTCAACTTGAGATCTTTCTAGCTTTCTCATGTGGGCGTTTAGTGCTATAAATTTCCCTCTTAACACTGCTTTAGCTGTGTCCCAGAGATTCTGCTATGCTGTCTCTTTGTTCTCATTGGTTTCAAAAAACTTCTTGATTTTTGCCTTAATTTCATTATTAACCCAGGAGTCATTCAGGATCAGGTTGTTCAATTTCCATGTAATTGTGTGGTTTTGAGTGAGTTGCTTAATCCTGAGTTCTGATTTGATTGCACTGTGGTCTGAGAGACTGTTTGTTGTGATTTCACTAGTAATTTTTTAAATGCAACTTAAAACAATGAGGATATGTTATTTGTTGCTCTTCAGGCTTGGAAATTTTTTCATATTGGGGAGAGCCCACAGGCACTCTCATATACTATAGTGAGAATATGAATTAGTAAAAATCTGTTTGGAGAGCAATGTGTTAGTACCTTTCAAAATTTTAAATGCGCCGGGCGCGGTGGCTCACGCCTGTAATCCCAGCACTTTGGGAGGCCGAGGCGGGTGGATCACGAGGTCAGGAGATCGAGACCATCCTGGCTGACACAGTGAAACCCCATCTCTACTAAAAATACAAAAAAATTAGCCTGGTATAATGGCGGGCGCCTGTAGTCCCAGCTACTCGGGAGGCTGAGGCAGGAGAATGGCGTGAACTTGGGAGGCGGAGCTTGCAGTGAGCAGAGATTGCGCCACTGCACTCCAGCCTGGGCGGCAGAGCGAGACTCCGTCTCAAAAAAAAAAAAAAATTAAATGCATGCTATGAGACAGATCAACTATATATCTCAAGAGTCATATACTTCCCATATTTGCTTGTCCCTGAAAGAACCATTGCATTGATCCTTGTAAGAAAAGTCCATTCATTCTTCAAGATTTCACTTGTGATCTGCACCTCAAATGCAATACTCTGACTCCTCTTCAAAATCCACCATGGGATTATTCATCTTCTTTAAATGTATGTTCTGGAGTGGAACTTAATCTATTTTTCATTTGAAAATCTAAATCAAGGGTTGGAGGATTACTTACCCATCCCATCTTCCCTCAACGTGTTCCTTTACCCTTTATCTCTCTTTCATTTGTGTTGACTGCACGGCTGCAGGAGAGAATCGTAAGGAGGGGCAATAGAGGAAACCCTATTAGATAGAATTAAGCCCATGAGTCCATGTGAGTTATCCACAGAATCTCCAAAATATACAGGAGACCCAGAAAGGGCACCAGAGTCACCATCACAGAAGATATGGGCAGAGCGATAGAAACACATGTGTAACTGTTCTTGTGATGCTAGATTTTCCGTAGACTTGCACGGCTGGAGACACACTGGATCTATAACTACATCATGGTCACTAGATACCGAGGGTGTCTTCAATCTCCAACTTGTTCAGACAAGTTCTTTCCTAAAATGAGCTTCTTAAGATAACAGCTGCTTCGAGTTCCAGTTGTCACCTATCCTTCTTACATTTCCTGCCTATGTCCAGATGAGCTAACTAGCATTAAGTGTAGCTGAGGTCACTGAAAAGATTTTTAAATAAGCTATTTTAAAAGTTACTGACATCATCAGCTCATAGCTGTTATTCCTGGGTCAGCACAACCTCCTGTCTGCAGCAGCGGCAGTCCTCGCTGGCTACTGCCTGGCTGCGCTGCACAGGGCATGGAGCTAGATGTGGTGCCCCCACGTGGTGAGATCTCATGCCCTGTCACTTCCCACCCCCCATAAAAAGTGGAGGAAACTGCTTCCCAATGGCATTTAGATCAAATGAAATATCAGATCACAATTCAGTTCTGAGAATATTTTCACATTCTAAAGTTTAGAAGTAATATGAATAATATGTATATATTTTATTCTGATTCAAGTAGACTTCACATTTCTTTAAAAGATACTTTAATCTCATGCATAGGGGAAAAAGTTAAACTCTGAGTTTATTTACATATTTACCAAATAACTTTGGAAAGGGAGATTGGACTAGATAATATCTAAGTTCAAGTCCAACATCTAGATTCTGAAATTCTATAAAATAAATAGGATTCATTCACACTTTGTTTATTTTTGGATAGTTTAATCTTTTTCAAGTGCATAGTTTATAGGCTATTGAGGATAATAGCAAAAGAGAAATAATTCACTTCCTCTTGGGAGGGACAGATGTCAATGCATCTAAGGCTTTTGTTAATCTTCCAAATGCTATCAACATTTTAAAAAATGGTATGATTCTTAACACTTTGATCAAAATAAATCCACAGTAATAGTAACAGCTAGTGTATACTGAATGCTTACTATGTATTGGCATTGTGCTAAACTTTTACTTATTTTTAATCCCATCTAATCCTCCCAATTTAATAAGGCATCTGTCATTATTATTATTCCTGTCTTACACATAAGGCAGCTAGGACACAGAAGTTAAATAACTTGCCCAAAGCAACTCAGCTTATCTGGGTAACAGAAGGGACTCGATCCAGGTCTGCCCCACTCTAGAGCCTGCAAGCTTCAAACAACACCCAGCATGCCTATGACCCTAGATTGTGTTATTTGGCAGCCAAAAGAAATCAGTCATTAAATTAACATCAACTCGCCAAAAGAGCCACATTTCCACGGGATAAACAAAGTTTCTTTGACTTTTGATTTTTAGGGAAAAAAAATCGCTTCCTGTGTATTTCATACAGAAGGCACTGAATAAAATACTTCTATAATAAATGCAGTCTTAGATTTTGTATAGCCATTTAAAAAAATCTCTCAACAGATCCTAAGTAAAGAAGTAAACGCTCAACTTGAAAAAGGCCCAGACTGGGAGCCGTGGCTCACCTGTAATCCCAGTACTTTGGGAGGCACAGACAGGTGGATCACGTGAGGTCAGCAATTCAAGACCAGCCTGGCCAACATGGCGAAACCCCATCACTACTAAAAACACAAAAATTAGCTGGGCGTGGTGGCTTGTGCCTGTAATCCCAACTACTCGGGAGGCTGAGGCAGCAGAACTACTTGAATCTGGGAGGTGGAGGTTGCAGTGAGCCAAGATCGCACCACTGCACTCCAGCCTGGCATCAGAGCCAGACTCCGTGTGAAAAATAAAAGAATAAAGAAAAAGGCCCTGCTTCTGATGGGTGTTAAGACAATAGGAGCCATATATAAAACTCTCTAATCATCTGTGTTTCAAAACTGAAAATGGAAAAATAAGAAGAAATACACACACAAACACACAAACGTCAGATGAATATCCTTTAAAAAATCCTCCACATAAATCATCTTTCATCACAATGCTTGGGATAAAACTTGAAAAACTCTACTTTCAGGGATCATTTCTATAGTGTGTTACTAGGATAAAACTTGAGCATCAATAGTTTTGAGGTTATAGCTTTTGACGGAGCCCTAAAGTGTGCATATTCTATTTGGCCAGTAAAGAGCAGATATGTATGCTTTGAAATATAATCAAATTATTATTCAATAAATAGGGGTGTTGTGATGATAATCAAGTGGGAAAAGCAGATACATTTAGATTTTATATCTCATACCTTATATCAAAATAATTCCAGATAGATAAAAAATGTAAACGTTAAAAACGATATCAGGAAAGTTCTATCCAAAACCATGGGATAAAATTATTTTTATAATTTCATAATGAGATGCTGTAAGAGATTAATAGACTAAGTTACATAAAAGTAAAAAAAGTATGTGTGAGAAAAATGTCACAAGCAAAAGAAAAAGACAAATGTCAAATTGGAAAAAAAAAGTTATTACAGATCGTGGACAAAAGGCTAATTTCTCTAATGTACTAGGAATTCATACAGAGAAATATGATAAAGACAATAGAAAATGAATAAAGGATATGAAATGGCAGTTTACAGGAAAGAGAGTTCAAATGATACTTAAGCTTGTGAAAATGTGTGATGCCATGTATAATAAAAGGAAGGCACAACGGAATGATGAGATGCTATTCTTCACGTATTAAATGGTTCAAATGCAAAACTTAGATTGTACCCTGTGCTGATGAAGGTAGGGGAGAGTAGTCACATTGCTGATAGAAATGCAAAATGGAGCAACTCTGCAACAGGAAATTTGGCAATATTTACCAAATTAGAAAAGCACATATACTTTGACTCAGCAAATCTACTTCTGAGCAATTGTCTTATGGATATACTTAGCTGTATGCAAATGATACATACACAAGGACGCCCCTCACTAAGGTATAAAGCAGCACCTTCCATCATCCTCTATCTCTTTCTATTTTATTGACCATCATAACATTTATCATTACTGTCTTGATGATATACCCAGGTTTGTGTGTATCCCCATCAAAAGTATGCGGGTGACTAAAGGGCAAACCGCAGGCCTGCTTGGAGAGATGACCCTGGGATTGCCTTCTCAAAGCACAATTTCCTTGCATAAATGTCAAATATTACATACCATGAGTTGGTTATCTGTCTTGTTTACTGGAAAAGCAGCGAAGTGGCACTTAAGTCTTGGCCCTATGTAACTGAAATCATATCAAAAGGCAGGTGGAGTATTAGGCAAGTACATTTTCTGTTTCAAAATGAGTTACACATACCTTGATCTGGTTCATGGTAACTGCATTCCCAGCAAGCAGTTTTGGGACCACTGATGCAATCAAAGATGTTTGCATGCTGTTTCCCATCTGCAGAGTAAACTTAGTGTTAGACTCAGTCCCACTGTGTCTTACTGGTTGGATGGTCAGTATGAAACCTGGAACTACTGCTGGTGATGGACAATACATCATCAGGCAGGTTGCAACCCCAGCATCTAGAACAGGACCTGGCACATATGAGGAACTCACTAAATAATCTTTAAATGATTAATGAATGAATGAATGAATGAATGAATGAATGAATACATCGTTATGTGAAAAAAAAGGCAAGGTCCCTGCCCCTGCCATCCCTTACTCATTGATATTCTGCCCTGCAAATCCTAGCCAGGCCCCCCTAACTCTGATTGCTCCTTTCTTAATTCGGTGGGTTGGCCAGGCTCTGTTTCAGTTCTCCTTCCTGCGCGATGGCCCTAAGTTGGTTCCTGACAGTGAGCTGCAACCATCACAGGGCTCGCCTTATTGGTTTTCCTCCTGTCAGGTTTCAGAGTCCTATGTTGCCTGTTGTCCACTGTCTGAAAACACAGTTCTCTAGTTGTTTGTTACAGGAGGGAAGTTCTTGCAGCCTTTAAACCTTCACTAGAAGAAGCATAAGAAAGTAACTTTTTTTCTTTAAAACTCCTCCAAGGTGTTAAAGAGCAACTCCAAGGTCAATTTAAATAGAATTGTGGTCATGTTAAAAACATACATGCACACCCACACCCACACACACACACACACACACAAACCCAACTCTCATCTTTTAGAGGTTCTATTGAAATATTTATGAACTAAGTAACAACAATTTTTGAGATTTGCTCAAAAATATAGGCAAGGGTGAAATTGCATGGGGATGTGTGTTGGTCATGAATTGGTAATTCTTGAAGTTGGGCAATGAGTTCAGTCTACTTTTTCATGTTTGCAATTTTCCATAATAAAAAGTTTTCTTAAATCAATTTATAGGAATCTCTATGTTTATTGCCCACTAAATGACTTCTACGGTGTCTACTTGGTAAGAATGAATGATTTGAGAGCAGGTGTTTGATGCTAGAAAGGGGCAGAACATGAGGGGATGCGGTGTAAAAAAAGAAACTGAAGGGGAGGAAACTGAAAAGCTAACGGCAATCTTTAACTGCTACAATTTATCAGTCAGTTGACTATTTCCCAGATAAACCCAGAGATCCAGAATCCAGCAGCATGCCAAGCTGACAATAGGTTCTCCACTACTACCGTGTAGCTGAGAGGTGGCAGAAACTCCATCCAATACCGTGTTGTTACTGCCACCCTGGCTGCCTGGTCCTTATTTTTAGAGAGTGAGATTTTTACAAATTGCAAAAACCAATCTGTCCTGTCACAGACTCTTTCTAAAATGAACCTGGATCACCATGGTAACAGCAGAGGCAGGCAGGCAGTAGGGGAGGAACTCATAGTTTGTCACGGCTGCAAAAAAGCAAGCAAAATGCAAGTCAGACCCATCCCTTAGGATTCACTCCAGAATGCTCTTCGGTAAATGCCCTTGAGAATGCAAATTCTGTCTCTTCTCAACCCCCATGTCCTCCTCTATAGAGCCATATTTATAGAGCAGCTAATCTGTGCATCCCAGGAAGGTATCATCTCCATTTTGCAGAAGGGTAAATTGAGGCATAAAGAGGCTAAGAACCTCTGTAAAGTCTAATAACTGTCAAAGCTGGGATTGAAACCCAGGTCCATCTAGTACCAAGGCTCATGTTCTCTCATCTCTGATCCTGTAGTAGTTAGCATTTGCAAGTGCTCATTCAGAAATTATTCATGGAAATTCTTATGTCACCACTAATAAAACAAATACAATGTGCAATATAATAAAGGCAAAGATAAACATAAAAAATAGAGTGTAAGCATTTAGAGGTCCAGAGTGTTTTAAGAACTCATATTTGATTCTCTCTCAAATTTCCACCAAACAAGAACTTAATATTAGAATATAGTTACAAGGGGAAGATCTCTTTTCATTATGGGAACCTGAAAAGAGACATATAAACAGGGGATGGGCCCAAAAAACAATGTTCTAGAACATTAGTCTGTCTGTCAATCTAAACGTAATAAGGATAAATAAAAATCATACTGTTCAGCTCAAGTTTTCTCACATATCTCCTCAAATAAGCAGTACAATGTCAATCAGTCACATTCTTTTTCCATGCCTGTAATAAATCCTTTAATTTAAAATGTTTGGATGTGGTAGAGAAATACATATTTATCATCTCATACTGGTTTCTAAGGAAGGTGTTTTTGTTTGTTGTTATTATTTGAGGATCTTGTTTGCTTAGGGATTTTTTGTTTTGTTTTGTTGAACGTAAAATTGTTATCTTCAATACAGTTGCCTTGAGTATCAGAAAAACAAAACATGTCTTTTTTCCTTACCAGTCAACACAGTACACAGTATACTTCACCTCTGGTTGCCAAAATATAGGGGGATGGGGGACGGGAGGATGGGGGTTGTCCCCACACACCAAGCAACCCTTCAGCAGACACCAACTAGTGTCCTATAATTTAATTCAATTCTGACACTATCTACCTGGAGTAGAGTCAGATCCCACAAATTAAGGGTTCATTCCCACAAGACTGCACCCCACTTCAAGTGCCAATCACAAGTCTAGTTACCCACAATTTCTGTACAATTTGGCTACAAATTCAGGATTCCAAGTTGCTCCCCCTCCTCAGGTTCAATTAATTTTCTAGCATGGCTCACAGAACCCAGGGAAACACTTACTCAACATTTATAGGTTTATTATATAGGATATCACTAAGGATACAGATGAACAGCCAGATGGAAGAGATGCATAGGACAGGGTATATGGGAAGGGGAGCGGAGCATCCAGACTTTCTGTGGGCGTGGCACCCTCTAGGCACCTCCACCTGCTTAACTCCGAACCCAATAGTTTACAGATTTTTATGGAAGCTTCATGAAATAGGCGTGATCAATTATTAATTCAATCTCTAGCCCCTCTCTCCTTCCTGGAGGGTGGGGGAGTAGGGCTAAAACTTCCAAGTGTCTAATCATGGCTTGGTCCTTCTGGTGACCAACCTCAACATCCAGGTGCCCACTAAGAGTCACCTTACTAGAACAAAAGATGTTTCTATGACCCATGAAATTGCAATGGACTTGGGAGCTCTCTGTCAGACACTATTGTTACTCTGGAACTTACAAAGGTTATCCAACATGAACTACCACTGTGGATACCAGGATATCCACCACGAACTACCACTGTGGCTGATGTGTTTTTTTGTTTGTTTGTTTTTTGTTTTGTTTTTGTTTTTGTTTTGAGACAGAGTCTGGCTCTGTCACCCAGGCTTCAGTACATTGACATGAGCAGAGCTCACTGCAGCCTCTACCTCCTGGGCTCAAGCAATCCTCCCACCTCAGCCTCCCTAGTAGCTGGGACCACAGGTGTGCACTACCACACCCAGCTAATTTTTGTATTTTTTGTAGAGATGGCATTTCATCTTGTTGCTCAGGCTGGTCTCGAACTCCTGGGCTCAAGCGATCTGCCCACCTCAGCCTCCCAAAGTGCTGGGATTACAGGAGTGAGCCACCACCCCTGGCCTAATGAATTCTAACTGTGTTTTAGTCTTTGCATAATTTATTCAAGATTCAAAGTCCTGAAAAAGATCCATGCCTTACATCATACACAAAAATTAACTAAAAATGAATAATAGCTCTAAATATAAATGCTAAAACTAGAAAACTTGCAGAAGAAAGAAACAGGAAAAAGTCATTGCAACCTTAGGTTACCAAAGGTTTGTCAGATACAACAACAAACTCATGATCGATAAGAAAAACAAATTGAAATATTGAAATCCTTCAAAATGAACAACTTCTGCTCCTTGAAAAACATCATCAAGAAGATGAAAAGACAAGGCATAAATTGGGAGAAAATAGTTGCAAATCACATTCTGTGTTGAATCCAGAATATATGAAGAACTCTCAAAACTATATAATAAAACACAAACAACCCAGTACAAAACTGGGCAAAATAAATGGAAAAGACACTTTATGTAGATTGTATGATGCCTCTCCATCTCCAGGGATGTCCACATCTTAACTCTGGAAGCTGTGAAGATGTTACCATACATGACAAAAGGGGCTTTGTAAATGTAACTAAGTTAAGGATCTTGAGGCAGGTATTATCCAGGTGGCCTAAAGTAGTCATAAGCATTCTTATCAAAGAGAGGAAGGAAGGTCAAGGCCAGGAAAAGGCAATGTGGTGATGGAAGCAGAGAGGGACTGGAAGATAATATGCTGCTTACTCAGTCCATGAGCCAAGGAATGCAGGTGGCCTCTGAAGAATAGAAAAAGGCAAAGAAATTGATTTTCCCCTTAAGCCTTCAGAACGAACACAGCCCTGCCAACACTTTGTTTTAGGACTTCTGACCTCCAAACTGTGTGATAATATGTTTATGTTTTTTTAAGCCACTACCTTTGTGGTCATTTGTTACAGCAGCAAGGGGAAACTAGTAAATACTTCACCAAAGAAGATATATATGTGACAAAATAAGCACATGCAAAGATGTTCAACATCATTAGTCATTAGGGAAATGCAAATTAAAACCATGAGATGCTGTTGCACATCTACTAGCACAGCTAAAATTTTAAAACTGATAATGCCAAGTACTGGTGAGGATGTGGAACAACTGGAAAACTCATATGTTGCTGGTTAAAATATGAAATGGCACAGCCACTTTAGGAAATAATTCAGTAATTTCTTATAAAGTTAAACATATACTTATCCCATTACCCAATAATTCAACTTCTATATATTTATCCAAATTAAATGATAAGTAAAGCTAACCTAAAATGCTATGAATAGACATGAATGTTTATAGCGTCTTTATTTATAATTGTCCAAAACTAGAAACAATTGAAATATAATTCAACTGGTAAATGAATAAACAATGATACATCCACACTATGGAAAACTATCCAGCAATAAAACGGATACACACTAACATGGGTGACTCTCAACTGCATTATGTAAAGTGAAAAAGTCAGCCTCAACAGCTCGTACTGTATGATTCCACTTATATGACATTCTGGGTGAGAAAAATATAGACAGTAAAAATACCAATGATTATTTGGGCCTGAGAATGGGGGAAACAGTTGACTACAAGACATGAGGGTATTTGGGGAGGTGATAGAGATGCACTATGTCTCAATTGTGGTGGTAGTTACGTAACTGCACGTGTTTGTTAAAACTCACAGAATTGAGTATCTCACTGCAGTATATTTTACTGCTTATAAATTATACCTTATTTTTTAGTGGATAAAAGTGAGGTTAAAACCAACTCCGAATGTGTGTAGATCTAAATGTGAAAGGGGAAAACAAAGGCTTTAATGAATAAATATGGGGAAAGATATTTAAGAACTTAGGTTAAGCAAAAAGAAATAAATTAAGAAATAGAATTATATTAACCTGAGGAACTTCTGTTTATCGAAAGACATCATTGAGAGAATGAAAATACAAGTTACAGAGTGGAAACAGGCAGTGGAAATATATTTAGCCAACAAAGAAATCATATCCAGAATATTCAAATAATTCTTACAAATGAATAAGAAAAAATAGACTTTTTTTAATTTGCAAAAGACACAACAGGTATTTTTTACAAAAGAGAATATTTTAAAGGCCCGTTCAATTTATGAGGGAAACACTCAATCCCATTAGTCACTATGGAAATGTAATTTAAAACCTAGACATAAATTCAAACCGTAATGAGATACCATTACTCACCCACCAAAAATGGCTAACATTTCAAAGATTAGCAATCACAAATGTTGACAAGAATGTAGAGGAACTGGAAACTCTTGTACACTGATGGGGGGATGTAAATTAGCAAAACAATTTTGGAAAGCTATTTGGCAATATTTGCTGAAGCTGAACATTTGCAAATGCACCCATATGTTCACACACACACACAAAATGGTATAGAGTTCATCACTGTAGTCTTTGTGCTAGCTAAAAGGTAGAAACTGCTTACTTTCCCTCAACAGTAAATAAATATACCAAATAAATGATGGTATTTTTATTCAATGGAAAGGCTATATAACATATGCACAGATAGACAGCCGCCAAACATAGCAACAGGAGTGAATCTCACAAATACACTTATCAAAAAAAGCCAGACAAAAGAATTCACACAGATTCCATTCACACAAAATTCAGTAACAGGTAAAACTAATTCATGATGTTACACATCAGGTTGGTGGTTATCTTTGGGAAGGAATATGTGAGTAATGATTAGGGGAGTTTGGGGGACTTTTTTAATTTATTGATATTAGTGATAGTTACACAGTGAGAATTCATCAGCCTATACCCTTACAATTTTTGCACTCTTTGGATGTATTGTATATTTCAATATAAAAGCTAAAACTAATTATAAGGGAATCCTTAAGGACACAGAAATATTGAGAAATATTAAGTTTTAAAACACTGCCTTAAGGCCAGGCACAGTGTCTCATGCCTGTAATCCCAGCACTTTGGGAGGCCAAGGCAGGCGGATCACCTGAGGTCAGGAGTTCAAGACCAGCCTGGCCAACATGGTGAAA
>NW_012102909.1:772537-773064 GCF_000951045.1 Mandrillus leucophaeus | reverse complement strand
GAGCATCCAGACTTTCTGTGGGCGTGGCACCCTCTAGGCACCTCCACCTGCTTAACTCCGAACCCAATAGTTTACAGATTTTTATGGAAGCTTCATGAAATAGGCGTGATCAATTATTAATTCAATCTCTAGCCCCTCTCTCCTTCCTGGAGGGTGGGGGAGTAGGGCTAAAACTTCCAAGTGTCTAATCATGGCTTGGTCCTTCTGGTGACCAACCTCAACATCCAGGTGCCCACTAAGAGTCACCTTACTAGAACAAAAGATGTTTCTATGACCCATGAAATTGCAATGGACTTGGGAGCTCTCTGTCAGACACTATTGTTACTCTGGAACTTACAAAGGTTATCCAACATGAACTACCACTGTGGATACCAGGATATCCACCACGAACTACCACTGTGGCTGATGTGTTTTTTTGTTTGTTTGTTTTTTGTTTTGTTTTTGTTTTTGTTTTGAGACAGAGTCTGGCTCTGTCACCCAGGCTTCAGTACATTGACATGAGCAGAGCTCACTGCAGCCTCTACCTC
>NW_012102909.1:760152-769477 GCF_000951045.1 Mandrillus leucophaeus | reverse complement strand
AAAAAAAAAAAAAAAAAATTAGCTGGGCAAGGCAGGATGCTCCTATAATCGTAGCTACTTGAGAGGCTGAGGCAGGAGAATCACCTGAACCCAGGAGGCCGAGGTTGCAGTGACCCGAGATCATGCCACTGCACTCTAGCCTGGGCAACAGAGCGAGACTCTGTCTCAAAAAAATAAAAAGTAAAAATAATAAAAAGTAAAACACTGCCTTAAAACAATATGCAGAGGATGGTCTTATGTTTGTTGTTTTGGATGGCTCATCATTTTTCCCTTGTTTTCGTGGGAAAATAACTGTCCCCTTACAACCTTTCCCCCAAATATACACATACTCCTTTAGTCTGGGTGCCTGCCCTCGTCACATTCCATGTATTCGGGGAATTTCCTAATACAGTGCTCCATGCCCACTAATAAGCACCTTTGCTGGAATTTTAGATCTGGAGTGTAACCATTCAGGAACAAAAGTTGTTTAAAGATAAAACAATCCAAGGAAGGGTCCTAGGGAGATTGCCCATGATTTCAGTTGCTGACAGCTGAGGGCCACCAAGGTTCCTGTATATTCCATGGCCTGAGCATTCTGCTTGATTTGAACAAGCCTCTGTAATATTCTTTTAATAAATAATTTTCATTGTGTGTGGTTTTGTTTTGTTTTGTTTTGAGACAGAGTTTTGCTCTTGTGGCCCAGGCTGGAGTGCAGTGGCTCAATCTCAGCTCACTGCAATCTCTGCCTCCCAGGTTCAAGCAATTCTCCTGCCTCAGCCTCCCAGGTAACTGGGATTACAGGTGCTTGCCACCACGCCCGGCTAATATTTTATGTTTTTAGTAGAGACGGGGTTTTGCCATGTTGGGCAGGCTGCTCTTGAACTCCTGACCTCAGGTGATCTGCCTGCCTCAGCCTTCCAAAGTGCTGGGATTACAGGCATAAGCCACCATGCCCAGCCTTTTCATTGTTCAGGTAAATCGGAGTCGATTTTCCTTACTGGCAACCAAATAACAATAATGAAGTTGAGGCATGGTAGTAGGATGTAGAATCAGATAATATACACTAAAATTTTAAAAGTAACAGTTGCTTTTCTTTTCATTTTCCTTGTCTATATTTCTTACAACAAATAATGAATATGTATTATTTTTATAATATGAAAGGAGAATAAAACTATTTTTACAAGCAGAATTAGAGACAGAGATGGCATCAGACACCTAGAATGAGGTAGTTACCCCAGCTGAGCCCTTAGTGTATATCTGACTTTTCTGGAATTTTTATAAATATCTCCTCACACTCTGTAGGTTGCCTTTTCTCTCCTTTACGGTGTCTTTGATGGACAAGCATTCTTAACTGTCGTACAATCCATTTTAATAAATTTCTCTGCTTTTTGATTGTTTTCTTGTTGTTTGTTTTTTTGAGAGGCAGCTCTGATATATCGCTTACTGATGGATGTGGTCAGATAAGAACAACATAACTATCCTCATTGGCGGGAGTGTGGGTCCCTGGGTGGCTTTTTTCTTTGCTTTTATCATGTGATACATACACAGAGTAGTACATAAAATGTGCAAACACTTCAAAGAAAAATGATGAAATGAATATGTGCATAACCATTCGTCAAGAAATAGAATAGTTCCAGCGTCCTAGAAACCCCATGTGCCTCTCTCCTTCTTCATACATCCCTCCCTCACACACTCCCAGTGATTACAGCTATCTTGATGGCATGATAATCATTTTCTTGATTTCCTTTATCATTTATGTGCACATATAAACACACAAATATCTCCAACCAGTATCATAATTTGCCTGTTTTTGAAGTATGTGGGATCCTATTATTTTTATTCTTGAAGATCTTGTTTCTTTAGTTTAGTATTGAGAGATGCATTCATATGGCAACATACAGCTCTAGTTGGATCATTTTCATTAATGCATGGTATTCTATTGCCCATAATGTATTCATTCTACTGCTGGTGGATAGTTGATTATTTCCCCAGCTCTGTAATGTTGTTTGGAAATGGATTATTGTTACCTGGTCTCATTGAAGTTTAAATTATTTTTTATAGCTACCTTAGCATATTTTATAGTCTCATGACCTAACTCATCTTTATGGCTTCATCCTTTATCTCTTTGAATATTTCATCCATATTTCATAATTCCTAGCTGGCGTTCTCATACCTGAAGTCATTAGTGATCTAAGTGTGTTGCTTATTGTTTGTGTGGAATCTTATTCTTTTTTCTTCTATATGGTTTTGGTGATCTTTGATCATGAACTGATATTTTGCCGAAATTCATCTGTTGAAAAATGTGTGGCTTAAATTAAGAATTTTTCCTCCAGAGATGATTTTTATTCACCTCATTAAGGAGTTGGAGGCTGTTACAAACCTACAATCTTTTTTTTTTTTTTTTTGACACAGTGTTTCACACTTGTTGCCCAGGCTGGAGTGCAATGATGAGGTCTTGGCTCACCGCAACCTCTGCCTCCCGAGTTCAAGCAATTCTCCTGCCCCAGCCTCCTGAGTAGCTGGGATTACAGGCACACACAACACCTGGCTAATTTTTTATATTTTTAGTAGAGACGGGGTTTCACCATGTTAGTCAGGCTAGTCTTGAACTCCCAACCTCAGGTGATCCACCCACTTCGGCCTCCCAAAGTGCTGGGATTACAGGCGTGAGCCACCGCGCCCGGCCTGCAACCACTTTTAATCCATATTTGGAGCACCTGGGGTTTTAAACTTGTCCCTTCCCCCAACTTCCCTCATCTTACCATGGGCCATCAGCTGAGTTTCTGGATTGCAGGGCTGATCTCTTAATTTTGTTTGCCCCTCTTCAACTCTGCCTTCTCAGAGGCACTTAGGACTCCCTGGGTGTCTGTTGTTGTTGTTGTTGTTACTGTTTTCCTTTGGAAAGTTTCCTGTTTTCTGTGATACAAGCAATATTATAAAAATTAGGTTTTGTGTTGGTTCAAGTTGTTTGGTAAGAGAAGAGCTCTTTAAGACTATATAGTTCACCATCATGTCAAAAGCAGAAGTCCCAAGATAATATTTTTTGATAGGTTGGTAAGGCATTAAAGGCCTTGTTTTAGAACAATAAATGGAAATTATTCTACTAACTAAACCATACATTTTTATTAAGTAAGGTAGGCAAAAACTTGATTGTCCTTAGTTGAGGCCAAGAGGTGAACTTGGATCAGAGAGGATTTATAGAAATTTGGAGTTGACAAAGAGGTGAAAAGAGATAACTGGGAAGAAGAGCCAACTCGACTGGATGTGTTTGATTAAATTTCTGCCGTTCAGTGAGGAATGTGCACAAACTAATCACAAATATATTCACTTGTGAAGAATAATGTTGTGTTGGCCGGGTGTGGTGGCTCATGCCTGTAATTGCAGCACTTTGGAAGGCCGAAGTGGTCGGATCACGAGGTCAGGCGTTCGAGACCAGCCTGACCAACATGGTGAAACCCCATCTCCACTGATAATACAAAAATTACCCTGGTGTGGGGACATGCGCTTGTAATCCCAGCTACTCAGGAGGCTGAGGCAGGAGAATCACTTGAACCCTGGAGGCGAAAGTTGCAGTGAGCCAAGATGGCGCCACTGTATTCCAGCCTGGGCAATAGAGTGAGACTCCATCTCAAAAAAAAAAAAGAAGGAGAAGGAGGAGGAGGAGAAGAGGAGGAGAAGGAGAATGAGAAGGAGAAGGAGGAGGAGGAGGAGGAGGAGGAGGAGAAGGAGAAGGAGGAGGAGAAGGAGAAGGAGAAGAAGAAGAAGAAGAAGAAGAATTTTGTGAATTGGATCTACATTGGAAATAGTGAGGCTTTTAAGGTAAGTGAAAGTAAGAGCTAGGATTTCCCTGCATTAGGTTGGTAGGATTTCCCTGCATTAGGTTGGTACCTGAAGAATGAAATTTATCTGACCTTATTATTTTCGTATCTTGCATAGATATCTTCATTATGTTAAGATTTACTGTGAGTCTCTTAGTTTTTATACCATAATAATATAAAAATCCATTTGAAAAGCATTCTGTCTTTTGTAAAACCATATTTCAAGATAATAGCCGTTAAGTTACTCTATGTATCTTACACAAGAACCCACACACACATGTACAAGATTTCTCCTTAAATTCAGTGCCAGGAGAAACCTCATCTCTTTAGCAAAATATGTTTTCTTCTTTTTGTCAGACTAAATAACCCATATGTTTCCTGTCCCAAGTTTTCTCCTTAACTCCCAGGAACCTTAGAGCCAAATTCAAGGTTCAATTGTGGTAATCAACAAATCTCAGGTGCCTGGTTTTATCTCTGTCTTTGATCCTGGTAAAAGTAGCTCTATTATCCTTTCATTTGATAGTATAAAAATAATACATATTCATTATTCATTGTAGAAAATATAGACAAGAACAATTTTAGAAAGCAACTGTTACTGTTGAAATCTTAGTATATATTATCTGATTATACTGCACCCTGACCCCAATTCCACTGTAATTATTTGATTGGCAGAAAGGAAAATTGACTCTGACTTACTTAAACAATAAAAAGTATTTATTAGAAGGATGCTGAGCTGGATAGAATAGTGCGTACCTGTAGTCCCAGCTACTTGGGAGGCGGAGGATCACTTGAGCTGGGGAGTTCGAGTCCAGTCTGGGCAACATAGTGAGACCCCATCTCCAAAAAAAAATTAAAAAAGGATATTGGAAAGCTGCCATTATTCAAATAGAATGCCCAGACCTCAGAATGCACAAGAACCTTGACAGCTCACAACTCCCAGGTCCCCTCATGAAAATCATAGACAATCTCCTTATGACCCTGTCACTGGCTGACTCATCTCCATACTACTTTTTTCCCTGAGTGACAGCCAGCACAAAGCACTGTGTTCAGCATTTCCACTAAGACTGCATGAAATAGGGCAAGACCAGACAGCCAGTACAAATGAGTAAGAGAATGGTTCTGCCACCATAAAAGTGGGTGAATAAAAGGGGGTATTTCAAACCCCCACTCTGAGCTGGGAAACATCTTGGGCTTGTCATGTGCCTATTTTTTCTTCCTCTTTTCTAGTCATGACCAGGGTTAATGAATTTATATTGCTTCAAGAAAGGACCCAGGGACTCATTGTCTTGGTGGATTTCCTGAGTGAGTCTCAGTTGCTGAGGACTGTAACTGTCTGTTGCTTCCATTGTTCCTCCTGCCCTCATCCCGCCAAAGATGGGTGGTCTTCAGAGAAAGGAGAAGGAGTTCACAATGAGCAGAGGTCATGATACCCCCAAGTTTATTACACATAATTACAGCAAGATACAGGTTGATTATGCTTATTTTAAAGATTAATAGTAGATGGTGTGCATCTGTTCTATACTCTCAACAAGTGGCACATAACAGGAAATATGTATGGTGTGTATCTAATGCAACATATCTCAATACTTATGGGAACAGTAGTTGGTGGAACACAAGTGCCCTCAGTGATATTAACATTAGTTTTGAGGAAACGGTTTTGGCAGTTGAAAAACATTTAGAAAACATCACATACTAAATTATATTTTTGGAAATATAATTTAGTATGTTTACGGTATCAAACTAAAAGCTCTAGAAGGTTCTAGTTGTGTGTGTGTGTACACATACATATGTATACACACATATATGTTAATATTTTTAAATTTTGGATTTCCCACAGTTACTTGACCACAGATCATTTCTCGTGGAACACCTAGTAATTCTTGTGAGATCGATGTTCTGTTTAAACAGTTTATGAAACATTGGTTTAATATTTTAGAGATACTTAACATCACAAAATTTGTTCAAAATTTGACTGTGTTCCAGTAAAAATTTATTTAATGGACACTGAAGTTTGAACCATGTAGTTTTCCCACGTCATCAGTATAGTTATCGTTTTGACTTTTTACCAACTATTTAAAAATGTGAGGCCGGCTGCAGCAGCTCAACCAGGTGTGACGGCTCACGCCTGTAATCCCAGCACTTTGGAGGCTGAGGTAGGTGGATCGCTTGAGCTCTGGAGTTTGAGACCCGCCTGAGCAACATGGCAAAACCTTGTCTCTACTAAAAATACAAAAAAAAAAAAAAAAAAATGAGCTAGACGTGGTGGCGCACTTGCGGTCCCAGCTACTTATGGGGCTGAGGCTTGAAGCAAGAATGGCTTGAACCTGGGAGGTGGAGGCTGCAGTGAGCTGAGATCACGCCACTGCGCTCCAGCCTGGGTGACAGAGTGAGACACCATCTCAAAAAATAAATAAATAAGTAAATAAAAATGTGGAACCATTCTTATTTCATGGACTACACAAAAATAGGCAGCCTTGTTTGGCCCAAAGGCTATATATAGTTTGCTGACCTCTGTTTTAAATATTTGTAGAGCAATGATCACACGCACACGCACGCGTGCGCGCACACACACACACACACACAAAATGCTGTTTATTCAAACCAAAATATGTCTATTCTCTTGGGCTTTCTTGTTAGGAATATTTCAGATTTGACCTGGCATTTCTGAGACAGAACAATCTTAATGGATGTTTTTGTGCCTGTGGTACCCAGGCTCCAACAATCCCTGCCTCCTGGTTGTCAGTGTAGTCCCTTGGGTAGTCAGTCCTCTCTCACAGTGCAACAGCATATGGTAGAAACCATAACATGTCACTTCCGAGATGAGGTTATAAAGACTGCAGCTTCTGGCTTGAGTGCATGTTCCTCCTCTCTTTCCATCTCTGCCATGTCGTGTGGTGAGGCCCATATGGCAAAAAACTGAAGCCTCCAGCCAACAGACAGAGAGAAACTGAGACCTGCCGTCACCTATGTGAGTGAACTTGGCAGCAGATGCATCAGCTCCAGTGGAGCCATCAGAAACTGCTGCCCCAGCTAACAGCTTAAATGCAACCTCATGAAAGACCTTGAGCCAAAACCACCCAACTGAATGATCCCGAACTCTTGAACATCCAGAAAGTGTAGGATAATAAATATTTGTTGTTTTAAGCTGCTAAGTTATGGGGTCTTTTTTTTTTTTTTTTTTTTTTTATGGGGTCTTTTTTTTTTGCCCCGGCTGGGGGCAGGAGGGGTCTTGGCCCCCCTCAAGCTCCGCCTCCTGGGTTTACGCCATTCTCCTGCCTCAGCCTCCCTAGTAGCTGGGACAACAGGCGCCCGCCACCTCGCCCGGCTAGTTTTTTGTATTTTTTAGTAGAGACGGGCTTTCATCATGTTAACCATCAGTCTGGATCTCCTGACCTCGTGATCCGCCCGTCTCGGCATCCCAAAGTGCTGGGATTACAGGCTTGAGCCACTGCGCCCGGCCGGGGTCATCTTTTATGAATCCACAGATAAGTAATAATGCTGCCTATGTTAGAACAAGATCTGTTGGATTCATAACACTAACTCCTGGCATATTGCTGCTCTTAAGAGCCTTCTACTCCACCTTATAACCCAGTCCCATGTCTGGACACCCAGTCTGTGAACACTGCTATATCAGACACTCCCTGAAACTGACACTTAACTCCCATCTTTGGAATGTCTACGTGTAACCCATGATACTAGTAAAGGAAGAGGGGGGAATTCCCTGCACATTATTTTCCATAAAACACTGGTCAGATTTTCTGAACCTTGTAACATAATAATATCATCTTTTTTCCCCTCAAAAAAAATGTAAGTTTGTTCACTGTTTCCTAGTCTACTTATGTAACTCCCCATATTCTCCTTATTCCCACTTTTCAGAATGTTCTCAAACAGTATATTGCACTTTAAGTGACAATTTGATCTTTGGGAATTGTGCTTTGTTTTTCAATCAGTCATCTGATTTTCCTGTAGAGTACACAGTCTATTCCACTGTTTATTAGTTCTCACTTGTCAGTATTGTAAGTCCTGTGATTATTCAGGAATGACATTTTGTAAAACATAATGCAGGGTAAGCAAGAAAATAACGGTCACTCTGCCAAGCCAATCATATGATCCCAACAGCAGCTTGGAGCCAGACCAGTCATCATTAGTAGGAAATCTCATTATATTTTGCAATTTAAGGGCATTGGGATTTCTTAATGTCAACAAATACCTCCTGTACATTTAGACAAGTGATGGGGATTGTGCCTGCTACTTCAATGTGGGGGGTTCCGGGCACCTGAGTATGTGGCAATGCACGTGGGTGTTGGGAGGAGAGGTTGGGGGTGGGAAGTGGAAATAGCCAGATACCCTAACTTCCCTTATTCAGTTTGTTTCTTAGTTAATCACAGGACTCTAGATGTAGAACAAACTTCAAGAGATTGTTAAAAAAACAAACAAACAAACAAAAAAACAAAAAAAAACTCCCATCCGGTCTTTGAACTCCGTAACTATGTCTTCTGTAAGATTAGACAGAGTTACAGTTATTTGACTAAAAAAATAAGGGTTATCAGCGATGGTGGGCTTGGCAGGCACTGTGCTTGGAGTTCAGGCACTGGAGTTGGACCATCTTAGCTCAAATCCCACCTCTGTCATTTATTATTGGTTTTACTTTTTCTTTTCCCTTCCCAGAACCTTCACTGGTCCCTTCTTGGGAAATAGTACCCCCTTTTATAGAGCAATGATTCTCCCTTTCCACTCATTCGGCTCCAAAGTTTCTAGTTCTGGTTATTCCTGAAGTCCAGCTGATCCTTTCTGTCCCTTGTGTATTGCTTCATCAACTCTTCCTTTTGTTACATAACACACCCAGGTAATCATCCCCTAAGCTGGTTAGAACTGAATTTTTATACTTACAACCACTTGCAAAAGAATCCTGACTAATTCAGCTGTGCTAGGTTTTGTGATATATATGAAAGAAGAGGAAATTATAGTCTGAAACATAAGACATGAAAAAGAAAAAAAGAGAAACATATAAGATAGTATATAAAATAATTGTTATGGTTAATCAATTACTAATTGTCTGGAGGTATATTAATTGTTTTGCAACATAATTGCATTTAGAAAGCAATATTGCATCTGTGAAAAAATATTAAAATTGCCATAACACCTGCATATTTAAAAACATCTGCTAGTTGATACCATCTGCTAAGCATTAAACCCCTCACCAATCAAATACAACCTACTTTGCCACAGCCTGACATTCTGTCACTATTCTCTGGAAATCTGAGCTATATGCTGTTGTTAAACATTTGAAAGTTTAAGTGTAATTAGAATAACCTCAGTAATCAAAACGTCGGCATCTTAACAATGTTTGAAATATTTGAACAATTAGAAAAATGGGGGGAAGGGGAACATGGTAAGCAACCTGAATCATTGTCACTTGTGTTTAACAGAGAGGAAAGAAAGAAAGAAAGAAAGAAAGAAAGAAAGAAAGAAAGAAAGAAAGAAAGAAAGAAAGAAAGAAAGAAAGAAAGAAAGAAAGAAAGAAAGAA
>NW_012102909.1:743455-760102 GCF_000951045.1 Mandrillus leucophaeus | reverse complement strand
AAGAAAGAAAGAAAGAAAGAAAGAAAGAAAGAAAGAAAGAAAGGAAGAAGGAAGGAAGGAAGGAAGGAAGGAAGGAAGGAAGGAAGGAAGGAAGGAAAGAAAGAGAGAAAGGAAGGAAGGAAGAAGGAAGGAAGGAAGGAAGGAAGGAAAGAAAGAAAGAAAGAAAGAAAGAAAGAAAGAAAGAAAGAAAGAAAGAAAGAAAGAAAGAAAGAAAGAAAGAAAGAAAGAAAACGTTATGGAAAATTGTTTTTCTTGGAAAAGAAAAAGATGTAATGGATTGGATCCATCACAGGAGACTCGGAAAATGGTCCTTGTTTGGTTTGATCTGCACTAAACAAAAAATATTTGCAGCCTTAAGAATAGAAGATAACTTTGGCCGGGCTCGGTGGCTGACGCCTGTAATCCCAGCACTTTGGGAGGCTGAGGCGGGCGGATCACGAGGTCAGGAGATTGAGACCGTCCTGGCTAACACGGTGAAACCCCGTCTCTACTAAAAATACAAAAAATTAGCTGGGCGTGGTGGCGAGCGCCTGTAGTCCCAGCTACTCGGGAGGCTGAGGCAGGAGAATGGCGTGAACCCGGGAGGCGGAGCTTGCAGTGAGCCCAGATCGCACCACTGCCCTCCAGCCTGGGAGACAGAGTGAGACTCCATCTTAAATAAATAAATAAATAAATAAATAAATAAATAAAAAACTTTAATGTGTTATTTTGCTCAGTAACCATATTCACACAGTACCATTAGTTTTTCAGAGAACACTCTGAAGAAAATGATGATGACCAGTGGCTTAGGTCCAATGCATGGAAACCTTGTTTGCAAAGACTGAAGAATGACAGCTTTGTGAGGCTGCTCAGTATGAAGATGGGAAATGATGGTGCTGCGGAAGCAGAGAGCAAAAACAAAATTGAGATCAGTATCTCAGACTATGGCTGGAAAATACAGAACTCTAAAAAGACAGCTTGTTCATTGATACACTCATATGTCGTGGACCTCGCTGTATTATTTGAAAATCAAAGAAGACTGCTATTTTTTGGTTTAACAATTTGTGTAACATTTTGTGTTCCTAAAAGTAGCTGTATCATTTTTACCTTTGAAAGAAATCTATACAGGGAAAACATGCCCTAGAAATTAGATATATCAAAAATATTACATAAATGTTGTACTGGATTTTTTACTAATTCTATTTTTATCGTGAATTTGGATTATCCATGCCACTTTATCTTCTCCCAGCCCTCCATGACTCCCAACATTTTGATTAATTGAAAGTTGCCCATACCATGATTGCTGTAGGACTTCAAAGGAAGTGAGTGTTGGTGGGGGCTAGACTAGTTGGTTATAGCTTCAAGGAGAAGGAAGAACTTGACTTGGGCCTTGGTGAAGGAGAAGAATGACAATCTTGAATAAGTAATGTATCTGTACATTCATCGAACCAATATGAGCACCCTTATACAGTTGGGTCAGTTCTAAGTACTGGGAATATAGTTATAAACACAATATAATCTCTGGCCTAAAGGTATTTATACACTGGGGTTGCAGAGGATGGTGGGGGTACAATATACAAGTAGGCAAGTTTCTTTTGTAATTACAGTTGGTGACAAATGCTCTGAAGAAAAATAAAGTGAGTGAGGACCTGGAGTATGATGCAGGCGCAGAAATATTCACAGCAGACTGTAACGGGAAAGAGTGGGAGTGGGACGGACATCAGGATGCCATGTGCAGTGTTCTGCCTGGGGGTGACAGTGGCTTGCACTACAGTGGTAACAGTAGGAATGGTGAGAAGTGCCTGGAAACAGCTTGCTTGTGAAGAACCGATAGGACTTCCTGATAGATTGGATGCAAAGGGTTAAAAAGACAGGGGTCAAGAATAAACCAATATGTTTTTTATCTGAGCAGCTGAGAAAACTATGATGCCTCTTACTGAGATAAGAAACCTTCAGTGGGGTGCGGTGGCTCATACCTGTAATCCCAGCACTTTGGGAGGCCAAGGCGGGTGGATCTCTTGAGGTCAGGAGTTCGAGACCAGCCAGGCCAACATGGCGAAACCCCATCTCTACTAAAAATACAAAAATTAGCCAGCATGGTGGCAGGCGCCTGTAATCCCAGCTACTCAGGAGGCTAAGGCAGGCAGATCACTTGAACCCGAGAGGTGGAGATTGCAGTGAGCCAAGATCAAGCCACTGCACTCCAGCCTGGGCGACAGAATGAGACACTCTCAAAAAAAAAAAAAAAAAGTAACCTTCACGGAGAATGAATTTGAGGTTAAAAAAAAAATTGAGAATTCACTTTCAACCATGTTATGCTTGGGACACCTGTTAGCCTATTAGATACGTATGTAGAGATATTCTGTCAGGAGTTGGTTATGTGAATCTGCAACTTAGACAAATGTTTGAACCTGGAGATATAAAATTAGAAGTATTGGTGTGGTGGAAACAATACAGATATTTCCACCTAATGTAAGGAGGTTTGTGTTCTTTTTCCATGGAACTCTAGCCAGCCTCACAAAAGGAGTCAAGAACAGAAAAAGTAGAAAACTATCGTCATTGAATCTAGTTTTAATTGAGTATTCACTTATATTTGTGGAGAAAAAGTGAGTGGGGCTGTCCTGGTTGTTCAGGACAGATAAGATTTATGTTGGGAAACAGCAAAAGCATTATTTGGAACATAAATTGCTATGCTAAACTGGCCCAGAACAAAATACAAAGCTGACATTACTATCGCCATCACCCAGACCAAGCTGCATGTGACTGTAGAAGGAGGAAACCAGATCCCTAAGAGCCTAGCAGACAAATGAGGCCTATTGCTCATTGCCATGGCTACAGAATCCTTTGTGGGGGCCTAAGGGAGGACCTAGGTTCTTCAGAATTGGTCCAGGAGGATGGCTTTGTCTTTGTGTATATTAAATCTAGCCAGAAAGGAAGCCCTGAGATAAATGTAAAGTGTACCTGGCTGGGCACGGTGGCTCATACCTGCAATCCCAACATGTTGGAAGGCTGAGGCAGGTGGATCACTTGAGTCAGGAGTTCAAGACCAGCCTGACCAATATAGTGAAACCCTGTCTCTGCTTTGAAAACTACAAAAAAAAAAAAAAAATTAGCTGGGTGTGGTGGCACATGCCTATAATCCCAGCTACTCAGAAGGCTGAAGCATAAGAATTGCTTGAACCTGGGAGGTGGAGGTTGCAGTGAACTGAGATCACACCACTGCACTCCAACCTGGGTGACAGAGCTAGATTCCATCTCAAAAATAAAATAAAATAAAATAAAATAAAATAAATAAAATGTAAAGTGTACCAGTTAAGATCTCTAATGCTAAGACATTCTGAGGTAGGCAAAGGGAAGGAGTCAAGTACATCATAAATCATTGACACTAATTTAAAAACAAAAATAAGAAATAACTTTTGCAGATGTTAAACTGTACCTGAAAACAAACATGAACAAAAAGGAAAATACATTGTTAAAAGGGCTGGTATTATATTGTGTATATGTGTTTGTGTGTGTGTATAACCCAAGCCCAGGACACATTATGACACATGACATAATTGTGTGTATACATATGTGTATAATCCAGTCCCAGCACTCTTAACTACTTTATTTTCATATACATGCACACAACTATGTCCTGTGTCATAATGCTGTTTTTGAACTCTACAATATGAATTCAGCAGAGACTGGAACAGTGAAATATGGAACGGTTGTTAGCACAATGTCTTAGCCTGTTCATGCTGTTATAAAAAAATACCTTAGCCTGGATCATTTATAAACAACAGAAATTTATTGCTTACAATGCTGGAGGTTTGGAAGTCCAAGGTCTAGGCACCAGCAAATTTGGTATCTGGTGAGGGCTCACTGTCTGCTTTATAGATGGCAGCTTCCCACTGCATCCACACAGGGTAGAAGGGGGCAAATGAGCTCCCTCAAGCCTCCTTTACAAGGGTATGAATCCCATTCATGTGGGCAGAAGAGCCCTTATGACCTAACCACGTCCAAAAGAACCCACTTCTTAAGACTACTGCTTTGTGGATTTGTTTTCAACATAGGCATTTTGGGGGAACAGAAGCAGTCGGGAGGCTGAGGCAGGAGAATCGTTTGAATCATAGCATGTGATTCCTCTGAATGACCACTAAGTCCATCGTTCACTTGGGCTCAATTTCACAATTTTCAAAAGAATGATAATAAGCATTGTCCATTAGACAGACAATGTTAAAGGTCACCAATCTGAGGTGATAATTAACAAATCTACAGTAAGACTGAAAGCACTAGCTACCTTAAAAATATATAGCAAGAAATGAATTAATGCAGGAAGAAAAAACCAAATACCACACATTCTTGTTTTTAGTGGGTGCTAACCATTGGGTACCCATGGCCATAAAACAGCTTTTCAACCCTTACCCCTCTCCCTCCCTCCCCGGCTAGTAAGTCCTTATTCCACAGGTGACAATAGACACTGAGGACTTCTAGCTGGGGAGGGAGGAAGAGGGGCAAGGGTTGAAAAACTAACTATGGGGAACTATGCTCAGTGCTGGGGTGATGGGATCATTTCTACTCCAAACCTTAGCATCATGCAATACACCCCAGTAACAAACCTAAATCTAAACTAAAAGTTGTGATATATTCAGTAAGTATATTTTTAAATAAAAATAGTTACAATGTATTGAGTGTCTATATGGGCCTGATACTCTTACATGTTTTACACAATTTCATTCGGTTCTATGAACATCATCTATGTCACCATCATCATTTTACAAATTAAAAAACTGCGGCTACAAGAGGCTAAAGCAGCTTTGCTCAAGGTCACTCAGCTTGTAATCCACAGATATGGCAACACACACACAGGTCCATCAGACTCCATATTCATATTCTTTGCACATATGTATCAGTGATGACAAATTTTCCAATTACTTTTACATTTACTAATTTCGTTTTAAGACGTTACATTGTATGGTCCTGAAAATGTTATTCCTAATGGATATTGCCCAGCATTATCCTCATATCCTATAAGCATTTCCTCATTTAATTCTCACAATGTTGAGAAGGAAGTATTTTAATCCTCATTTTACAAAGGATGAAAATTGAAACATAAAGATGTTAAGTTATTTGCATAAAGAAACTAAGAAGTGGCAGAGTTAGGGTTTTTTTATTTTTATATTTTATTTATTTATGAGATGGCAGTCTTACTATGTTGCCCAGACTGGCCTCAAACTCATAGGCTTAAGTGATCTTTCCACCTTAGCCTCCCAGGTAGTGGGGACTACAAGAGTGCACTACCCAGCCAGGCTTGAACCAGGGATTTTCTGTTTTTCTGGTTTGTTTTGTTTTGTTTTGTTTTTGAGACAGAGTCTCGCTTTGTCACCTAGGCTGGAGTGCAGTGGCATGATCTTGGCTCACTGCAAGCTCTGCCTCCCAGGCTCAAGCGCTTCTCATGCCTCAGCCTCCCAAGTAGCTCGGACTACAGGCATGTGCCAGCACGCCTGGCTAACTTTTTGTATTTTTAGTAGAGACAGGCTTCACCATTTTGGCCAGGCTGGTCATGAACTCCTGGACTCAAATGATCTGCCCGCCTTGGCCTCCCAAAGTTCTGGGATTCCAGGCATGATCCACCATGCTGGCCTTAGAACCAGGTTTTAAAATGGAGCCATCATCTTCCAAGTCCACTGCTCTTTTTGATACACAGGTGGAAGTTGGCTTGAGATTGTGGGGTTACTAAACAAAATGTTGAGGAAAAAAGGCAAAATTTCCAAAAAGGCTTTTAAATGACCCCAAAAAGATACCCGCTTTCCACTACTTATACACCAGAATAACCAACATTAAGTTTACTGTGTAACCCTCTCATTCTTTTAAAAGTGCTAATAAAAACATACACATTTATATTCTTTTAAAATTTTCATTGTTCTAAAACACTAGAGATGCTACTTGCAATTAGATTTCTTTTCATCATTCCAGGTAAATCACAAGGATCTAATTAATTTTAAAGATATGAAAGAATTTACATATGGACATGATTAAGACGACAACCATAAGTCAATTCGACAACTATTTCTGGAGCACCTACTATGTGTCAGGCACTGTTCTGGGCATGATGGGGAAACAGGAACAAACAAAACAGATAAAATGCTCGCTCTCAGGCTGTTTCCCAGCCACCCCACTTTTATCATTAACAGTTTTTGCATATGTGTTTGCCAATGCAACCTATATTTCATTATTTTGATAGTTGTGCAACGTTCTGTAGTATGGGTGTATAAGAATTTATTCAGTCATTTATTTATTGGTTAGCATTTGATTTAGGTTTTATTTTTATTTTTGCAACCAATGTTGCAATAAACACCCATATTACATATATATTATACATATAGCTTATTATTTTTTAAAAAAGCAGTCTAACTTAGGTAAACAAAAACTGCCAAGCAAACCCATCCCTACCCATTTGTTCTCACTAGCCCACTTCATTTCCCAGGTGTGCTCCCCGGCTCTGGTACTATCCACTTGGGTGGTGCTGAAGCAGGTGCTCTCTCTGCTCCGGGAAGCCATTCCCAGCACAGTCCTCATACCTTGAGTCTCCCCTCGCTTCCAAAAGTCAGCTGTCAACCGACCTGTGCCACAAAAACTGTCTAATCACGCTTAATATGAAAATCTAAACTCTGCGGTGTCGCATAGGGCGCCCTGCCAATAATCCTTTGACCCCTCCCACCATTTTGTCACCAGAATGCCTTAGGCTCCTGCCAGTTGCCTTTTACAGGGTTAACAGCTCACCCTTCAAAATCTGTGTAAATATATGTAATTAATTGCACATATTTATGTATGTCATTTTTGAGACGAGCATACGTATAATGGAAATGCACACCCACAAGAAGATGTAGCTCCTTGAGTATGGTTATTTTCTTTCACTTGCATCCATTCCTAATCCAGTGTGGCTCCATCACGTGGAATTGCGCCTTTCCTCGGCCATTTCCCCTAAGCTTTGGAAAGACTCGTATTTCCTGAAATTTAAATCACCAGCTAGCGGTTTCCTGTCCCCTTTCCCGTCTCCCTTTCCCCCTTCAGCCTCCTCCCGCCTAGCTGGCGCCGGATCCGCGAGCAGCAGGGTCCACCGCACGTAGTTGGCCGAGGCGGTATCCAGATTCCGGGGGTCTGGCTCCTTGCCATAGTGGTCGCTTAACCCCAGCGCCTTCCCAGTGCCTCCCAAGCCTCTCCTCCTTCCGCCCGGGGCTGTTCTAGGAGGAGCCTAAATGACCGCTTCCCCAGCTGAAGGGGATTGTGGTGCGTAAACAGGATCAACTCCCTCGCCCCCAGCTGCGCGGATCTGCGCGGCGGCCTGCGGGCCGAAGCAAGCCTTCGGGTGCGCGGAGGGCGCCGCACGGGAGCGGGGGATGGGGAATCGCGCGGCCTTGGAGCAGTCTCTTGGGCCCACTTCCTCGCCAAGTGGGGAGGGGGGCCACAGCCTAAGGAGTTGCTCCTCAAAAGCCTGGGCGGACGGCGGGGACAGCGCGGATTCCTAGCGGCAGCCTCAGCTCCACCACCTCCCTCACCCTCCCCGCGCTTCCTCTCCGCCCCTCGCGCTCCAGCCACTCGGCCGCAGCCCGCGCTGTCCTCCGCCCCCCGGAGCCGCCGCGCCAGACCCTCGCCCAGACATGGGGGACCTGCCGGGCCTCGTGCGCCTCTCCATCGCGCTGCGCATCCAGCCCAATGACGGCCCGGTGTTTTACAAGGTGGACGGGCAGCGCTTCGGCCAGAACCGCACCATCAAGCTGCTCACCGGCTCCTCCTACAAGGTTGAGGTGAAGATTAAGCCCAGCACGCTGCAGGTCGAGTGAGTGCGGGGCACCTGGTGGCGGCAGGGTCCCCCATGGGGTACAGACGGAGGACCGAGGCCCCCGGGACAGCCCGAGCCTCTCAGGGGCCTCTGGCCTCGCTCCGCGCCCAGCGGGCCCGGGGGTTGGGGGAAGAGGTCACTCCCTGTCCGCCTTCGTCCCCTTCCTTCCCTTCGGCTTGTGGTCCTCCATTCTCGCTTCCCTCCACCTATCGCGGTGACCTCAATGAGTTCTTTAAAATCAGCGACAAGAAGCCAGGGTTTTTGCTTGTCTGTTTCTTATAAATTTCTCCTGCCTTCTGTCCAGCCTTGGGCGCGGAACCGCAGGCGGTCGGGGTGGAGCAGATGGGAGACATCCGCAGGGTTCACCCACCGCAATCCCAGCCCTCCTGCGCCGTCCAGGCGGCCCACCGGGTCTGCCCGCAAGGCTGAAGGAGGGAGAAAGGAGGAATGAGGTGGAAAGGCAGGGGAGGGATGGTTACTGGGGCTCCCTGAGGGATGCTCCCTACTCCCTTCGCCATTCCGTGGCTAGGACCCTGGGGTGGAGCAGCAGGCACTAGTAAGAGAGCGGCAGCCCCTTCTCTGGCCTAGTTTCACGGTTTTCCATGCCGTAAGCAAGCTTTTCTTTTTCTCCTGAGTTGTCTGTTCAGCCTGGTGATGGTGCCTGGGATTAGCAACATCCTCACAGCAAGAGGATGTTTTTTTGGTTTATCCATGGCGGGGATGATCTCCTCCCAGCGACCACTGGATGATGCACCCAGTAGACCTCTGGCGGGAAAGTGTGTGGGAGCATGCAGTAGCCTACCGGGAAGAACTGCGGGTGGAGCCCTTTACCTCTCGCTTCTGTCTACCAAAAAGTCTAGTCTGCAGAGAGAAAATAAGCCAGCATTTATTGTATCTACTACATGGTGGGCATTATTGAGGGGTGGAAGGACTTTGAATTCATCAGACACTACTTATAGCTTACGTTTTAATTCAATAAACTTGTATTAGTCTTCCAAGGTGCAAGGACCTAGAACCAAATCTGGATGGTTTCTGGTACTCCTGGTCCATCTATTTGTCAGCATCCCCCACAGCTCCATGCACCCTTTATTCTCACATTTCCCGGTGTTGTGCACCTGGATATAATCCAGGCTTTTCCTTTCCCTTCTTTCTTGCCAACCTTATCCCCGGAATTATCTGTTCTATATTCCATTTTTTTCCAGAGTATTCCTCTAGTGTTCAAACTAATCTAAAAGTTAATTTGTTAGGAACAAAACTATTTTTTCTGGTTACATTTGAATGTTATCAAGGATTTTTCAACTCTAACCCAGTGGTTCTCAAATCTGAGTACACATCAGAATCACCTGAAGGGCTTGTTAAAACACAGATGCTGGAGCTCTCCCCAGAATTGCTAGTTTAGTCTATGGTGGGGCCTAAGAATTTGTTTTCTGAGGTCTGCAGGTGATGCTGATACTGCTGGTCCAGGGACTTAGCTTTGAGAACCATTATCCTAACACAAAGGAATGATGCCAGTGAGAATTTCTGGTGGTGTAGAAGGCTTGAGGTACTCCAAATCATAGGACCCCTGGTTGTTGGAACAGGAGGAAAAAAAAATATATTAGAGGACGAGTTCAGTATTCTCAATCGTACCTGCATATTAAGATCACCTAGATAACCTTAAAATAAATTTAACAGTGTACAAACTTCATCTCAGGCCAACTGAATCCTAATGTCTGGGGCTGGTGATATAGGTTGGTTTTTAATTCCAAACTAAAGAGGAGAAGCAGTGCCTCCTGAACTTTCAGAACTTTCTCCCACACCACAATGTCCCCTTAGCTAAACCCTGTAAGTTTCCTGCCTAGAGTTTTGGTCCAGAACAGGACAGGGTGCATAGGCTAATTTCAACCATTTGTGGTCAACTCAAGTCTATTGCAGGAATATTTCCATTGGTGGTGTGCTTGTCCCACTGGAACTGAAGTCAAAAGAGCCTGATGGGGACAGAGTTGTTTATACGGGTACATATGACACAGAAGGTGTGACCCCAACCAAGAGTGGAGAACGGCAACCCATCCAGATCACCATGCCGGTAAGGCCCGCTTGGGGGTGTAGGAGTATGGTGCCATGGAAAATGGAAATCACAGAAAAGAAAATGGTCACTATCTCTCTCTAAGAAAAGGTGTATTGGGAGCCAATTACTGTGGAAATTGAGTTGTGAATTTCCTTCAAATATCTGCTGGAGAGAGAACTGCTTAATTAATGCTCTTTTGCATGACAGACTGACCCTATAGCTGCTGAAAAGACACCATAAGTAGAAGCAGATGGTTCTGGAAGAGACAGTACCTACACTGCCATTTTCCCAGTTATTGTCTACATCAGAACTGGTTTAGATAATTGGCTGTGAAAAGTTTCTGATTCCAGTTAGGCCACAATTTTCTGGTTATGAGAAAGCTGATTTGAATGACACTTTGCTACTTAAAGCTAAATGGAGGAGACAAAAAAAAGTGTCATGGGAAATAACACACCTCTTATATGTAATATATAATATAATACACCTATTATATATAATAAACACCTATCATATAGACACCTATATAACATATATACCTATATTATAATAATATATCTATTATATATGATATCTGATAATCCTATGTGATATCCTTGTGATAGCCACATGATAATCCTATCAGATATCATATATAATAAAATGATATACCCTGGTAATATGGCCCCAAGTAAGATAAAACAAACGGGTAGAAAGGATAGAGTCAAGATACAGATTTAACTATATGTGCAAACATCATAAATAGGTGATGAAGCAGGCTTGCCAAAGCACAGGGAAAGGAAGGTTCACCTAAACTGCTGCTTGCAAACTGGGCAGCCTTTTCCCTCTGCAAGAGCAACTTTCAACTGTCTGCCCTGTAGCTTTATAGGCAGCATCACAGGGGTTCTCGAATATCACTCTGCATAAGAATCTCCTTGGGAATTTGTTTAAAATTCCAGTCCTAGGTTCCCTCTCCATTGATCTTAGCTTAGTACAGCTAGGGTGGGAACAAAGAAACTCTTAGCATACCAGATCCTGAAGAGGATGGTGTGGGAATGCACTTCAAGAAACACCTATCTAACCTTTAGAACCTTAAAGTGTTCACAGTCCCCAGTATACTTTTAAAAACCACAACAGTCACCTAAGGAAATAACCTAGCAGCTCATCCCTTTGCATCCGATGTTTGAACTATTTTTAGACAGTGCTCTGTTGTTCTATCAACTTTCAACAGAGAAAAGTACAAAAATGAGGGAAATGTATAATTCCTGCAAGGGAGAAATATTGTTAACATGTCAATTAGGCTGGGCGCGGTGGCTCACGCCTGTAATCCCAGCACTTTGGGAGGCCGAGGCGGGCGGATCACAAGGTCAGGAGATCAAGACCACGGTGAAACCCCGTCTCTACTAAAAATACAAAAAATTAGCCGGGCGCGGGTGGCGGGCGCCTGTAGTCCCAGTTACTCAGGAGGCTGAGACAGGAGAATGGCGTGAACCCGGGAGGCGGAGCTTGCAGTGAGCCAAGATCGCGCTACTGCAATCCAGTCTGGGCGACAGAGCGAGACTCCGTCTCAAAAAAAAAAGAAAAAAAAAAAAACCATGCCAATAAATGTTCTTAGAAAGTTGTTTCTATGTCTTTGAATATATATGTGTGAGCCTGGGCAGCATAATGGGACCCTGTGTCTAAAAAAACTTTTGTTTTAATTAACTGGGTGTGGTGATACTACACCTGTAGTGCCAGCAACTTGGGAGGCTGAGGCAGGAGAATCACTTGAATCCAGGAGGTTGAGGCTGCAGTGAGCTATCATCCTACCACTGCACTCCAGCCTGGGTGACAAGAGTAACACCCTGTCACTAAATATGTATATTTGAGTGTCATTCCATATATATACTTTTTTTCTACTTGTATACATCTGTCAATGTCAAATATATGCCCATATATATATGGAATGTCATTTTAAAGTCTGTATGGGTATTGTATTTTATGAATGTATCAAATTATCCTCAGCCACTTATTGCCGATGATTTATATTTTTCAGTATTATAAAGAAAACCACATTAAAATCACTCAGTACTATACAATTGTCTAATGTTTTCCTGATTCCTAGAAGAAATGTGCATGTTAAGGCATTTTATAAGACTGCCTCACTGACCTCTAGAAAAGCTAGGCAATTTACACTCCTATCATCTGTATTCAAGTATCCATTTCTCTCTGCACTAGTTATAGTTTGTCATTTTTACATATTTTTAATCTGATCGAAATACTTTAATTTTTACTTACTGTTAATTTGAAATCTTGACATGTTCACTTACTATTTGTATTGCATTGTCTAATGTTTCTAGAATAATGTTCACTGTTAGTAGCAGTCAACTACTGCTACTAGCAGTAGTTGGAGATAATTTATCTTATTTGATATATTTGATGAATTACATAAAGAAATACACTTCCAAATACGAAACTTCATTTCTTACAATAAGCCCTACTTAAACATGTATTGTTAATATATTGTTAAATTATATACGCTCTTTTATTTAGAATTTTTAGATTTTTTCAATTTGCTTGCTTTATCAGCAAAGATTTGAGGATTTCCTGTATATCAGGGACTCAGAAGAGTGGTGAACAAAATAGATAACCCGGGTTTCATAGAGCTTCTGATCTAGAGGGTGGAAACACACTTTATACATGATTATCAATAATAAGGCAAATAATTGCCAATATGAAAAGTATAGTGAAAAAGTAGTGCTGTTAGAGTATATACCAAGGGTCTTATCCTAGTCCAAGATTTGGGGGGTGGTTTTCTTGAGGAAAAAATCAAGGATGAATAAGAGTTGGGGAAAGAAAGAGCATTTGAGGAAAGAGTAGTTGCAAAAGTCAAGAGCTGGAGGTAGCATATGTGTTCTAATGGATGAGAAGCCCAACATGGCTGGCATGGAGTGAGGCAGAGACGGTACAAGATAAAGCCCGAGAGGTATGTAGGGGTTAGATGTTATAGAACCTTCTTGCTACTGGATTTATCCTAATGACTAATAGAGATTCATTGAAGTTTTTGAAATTAACTTTGAAATATGATTAACATAAAATGCACCAACTTTACAGTTACATAGGTTTTGACAAGTAGATGCTACTATAGAATCACCACCCCAGTAAAGATACAGAACACTTCTGTTACCCTGAAAATTATTTGCAGTTAATTCCTCCCCAACCTAGCCTATCCTGAGCTTGCTGTCTCAATATTAGTTTTAACTATTAAAGAATTTCATGTAAATAGAACAGTGCTGTTTGATTTCTTTCACTTAGTATAGTGTTGAGATTCACCTATGTTGCATGTATCAGTAGTTGGTTCACTTTATTGCTGGGTAGTACATCATATTGTGTGGATATACCATAATTTCTCCCTTTACCAATAAATGGACATCTGGGTTGTTTTCAGCTTTTGCTATTATGAGTAAAGCTGCTGTGAACATTTGAGTGTAAGTCTCAGTGTGAACACATTTTCATTTCTCTTGAGTAAATATCTAAGAGGACAGTTGCTAAGTCACATGGTAAGTATGTGTTTATCTATGTAAGAAATAGCCAGACGGTTGTACCATTTCATATATCCACCAGCAGTGTATGAGAATTCTAGTTGCTTTACATACTCAATGTATGTCAGTTTTTTAATTTGGAAATGCAAAAGACATAGAAGACCCAGAACAATCTTGTTTGATCTATATTGTAGTCCTTAAAACAGGTAGCATAAACCTTCCAGCTTTGTTTATTCAAAGTTATTTTGGTTATTCTAGGTCCTTTGTGTTTTACATAAATTTTAGAATGGAGCTTGTCAGTTCCTCCAAAAATTGGGATATAGAGTTTCCATTATATCTATAGGTCAACTTAAAGATATTTGACATCTTAATATAGAGTTTTCTATACCATGAACATGAAATATCTCTTAGGTCATCTTTAATTTTCTCCACAATATATTACAGTATTTCCTCTACAGACTTTATACATATTTTGTAAAATTCATTATTTCATATTTTTGAATTTTGTAAGTGGAATCTTTGCTGGTATATGGAAATAAAATAGATTTTTTGTATATTGGTGTTGGATCCTGAGACTTAGCTAATCTCACTTACTAATCCTCATAGCTGTTTTTGGAAGATCCTTAGGATTTTTTAAATATGCTATCATGTCATCTGTAAATAGTTTCTCTTTTCTTTCCAGTCTGTATTCCTTTTATTTATGGCCTGATTGCAATGGCTAGGACCTTAGCAGTTTGCTGCTAAATAGAAATGGTGAGAGTGGACATTCTTGTCCCTCAGTCTGAGGGAGAAAGCGTTCTGTTTTTCAACACAAAGTAGAGTAGCTGTAAGGTTCTTTATTGTAAATCTTTTTATCAGGTTGAGGAAGTTCTCTTCTATTCCTGGTTTACTGAGTTTTTTTTGTTTAAATCATGAGCATATTATAACATGTTTTCAAATAGTTTTTCTGTATCTTTTGAAATGATCATAAGGCATTTTATTCTATTTATGGTAGATTACATTGCTTTTTCAATGTTAAAATAACCTCGAATTCCCAGGTTAAATACCACTGGTCATGGTTTATTCTCGGTATGTATAGCTGGATTTGATTCATTAATATTTTGTTAAGGATTTTTGCCATCTATGTTCCTGGGGGGATATTGGTTTATGGGTTTCTTTTCTTATAATGCCTTTGTCTCGTTTTGGCTGTCAGAGTAATGCTGGCTACATAAAATGATTTGGAAAGTGTTCACTCTTCTACTTTCTGGAAGAGTTTATATAGAATTGGTATTTTTCTTAATGTCAGGTAGAATTCACCAATGAAGGCTCAGATTATACTTTATTTGAATATTTTTTATTACAAATCCAATTTTCTCAATAGATATTGGGCTATTCAGATTTTATTTCCTGAGTTTTTGTAATTAGTCTTTGAAGTCATTTATTTCAATTAAATTGTCAACTTTATTGCCATAAAGTTGTTTATAATCTCCGCCATTCTTTAATGTCTTAGGATCTTTAATAATGTCTACTCTTTTACTCTTTCATTCTTTTTTCTTTTTCTGGAGATGGAGTCTCGCTCTGCCTCCCAGGCTAGAGTGCAGTGGCGGCAATCTCGGCTTACTGCAACCTCTGCCTCCCAGATTCAAGCGGTTCTCATGCCTCAGCCTCCTAAGTAGCTGGGATTACAGGTGTGCACCACCATGCCCGGCTAATTTTTTGTATTTTTAGTAGAGATGGGGTTTTGCCATGTTGGCCGGGCTAGTCTCGAACTCCAGACCTCAGGTGATCCTCCTGCCTTGCCCTCCCAAAGGGCTCAGATTACAGGCGAGAGCTGCCGCACCCTGTCTACTCTTTCATTCTTGATATTCAAAATTTTTATTTTCTTACCCTCTGATTAGTCTAGCTAGAGATTTCAGTTTTATTGGCCTTTTCAAAATCCTAGCTTTTTTTTTTTCACATGCTTCACTCTGTTTTTCTACTTCATTGTTTTCTAATCTTATATTTATTCCCTTTCCTTGTTTGTTTTGAAATATTTTAACTTAAGTATAATACATATACAGTAAAATGATCCCTTCATAGAGTTCTGCTTGTCAGTAGTTTGGTTTTGATGCACTTAAGTGGTTTTTCTCCCCATTGGGGATCATTGAATTTCTTGAATCTAGAGGTTAATGTTTTCACCAAAATTGGAGCATTATTAACCATTGTTTTGTTAAACACTTTTTAAATACTTCATTCTCTCCTTTCTTTGTAGGACCCCAACTAAACATACGTTGAAAAGCTTGATATTGTCCCATAAGTCTTTGAGGACATGTTCAATTTTCTTTCTTTTTTTAATGGATTTTCAGATTAGATCATTTCCACTGATGTATCCTTAAGTTCACTGATTCTTCTATTTCTAGTCTTGTGCTTATCTTCTAAATTCCATTATATTTTTTGGCTCTTTTCATTTGTCTTTTTTGTAGTTTCAGTTTCTCAAGATTCCTTATGTTGGCTAATTGAGACCATGTTTTCCTTAATTTATCTGAGCACATTTGTAATTGCTGGTTTGAAATATTTAATAAATCCAACACCTGTCTCTAGTTAGAGTAAATTACTATAGCCTGACTTTTTTTTCTTGAATATGGGTCACACTTTTATGTTTCATTACATGTCTGGTAATTTTTGGCTACAAACTTAACCTTGTGGATAGTTTATTACCAACTCTAGTTTCTGCTTTATTCTTCTGGGTATTACTGGTTTTTTGTATTCTAGTTGGCAGTAAACATTCCTGTACTCAAACTTCAAATTCTGTCTTCCAGCAGTTTGCAGCAGCTGATCTCTTTGCTCAGTTTTTACAACTTCCCGTTGCTGCCTTTTTAGCCTGGTCTCCTTTTGTGCCCATGGAGCTTAGCAGTCAGCCAAGGAACTGGACAGCTTATACTGAGATTTTTTTTAACATACCCACCCTGCGGTTCCCCTATTTCTCCAGCTGCTCTGTCAATCCAAAACTGTTTTGTTTGAGACGAAGTTTCACTTTTGTCACCCAGGATGGAGTGCAATAACATGATCTCGGCTCACTGCAACCTCCACCTCCAGGGTTCAAGCGATTCTCCTGCCTCAGCCGCCAGAGTAGCTGGGACTACAGGCGCACGCCATCACGCTCGGCTAATTTTTGTATTTTTAGTAGAGACGGGGTTTCACCATGTTGGCCAGGCTGGTCTTGAACTCCTGACCTCAAGTGATCCACCTGCCTCAGCCTCCCAAAGTACAAGAATTACAGCCATGAGCCATTGCACCTGGCCTGTTTATCTTCTTTGAATATTCAAGTCCTCTGCCCATTT
>NW_012102909.1:742247-743405 GCF_000951045.1 Mandrillus leucophaeus | reverse complement strand
TCCACCTGCCTCAGCCTCCCAAAGTGCTGAGATTACAGGAGTGAGCCACCATGCCCAGCCAATCCAAAATTCTTTACTCTGACACCTACTTCTGAGGTTAGGGAATGCACTGAAAATACATACATACATACATACATACATACATAGCAACTATTAATCTTAGCACAACTTTGTCTTTTAAGGATTGACTCTTTGCTGGTTTGTCTGCTTTTTCAGTGTCCCCTATAGGGTGTCCCTCTCCCACTATCCTTCATATGCAGTTAGCTAGGAATTACAGCAGACTTTAGAGTCAGATTTGAGGTTCTATTCCTTCTGCAGATCTTTCTACCAGGATTTTCTAGGTTATTACCAGCTTCTCTGCCAGTCCTGATGCTGTCTTCCGCCACTTCCAACAGATAGGGCTGTCATTTTCTCCTGCCAGGCTTTCAAGGGGTTGTGTAGTACCCCTTCATGGTAATGTGATAAGATAGGCACCTTAAAAACACTCTAGTGGCCAGTGCTTAGATTAGAAGGGGAGACAGAAAAGCAAAGAACAATTAGAAGGCCATTGCAGTCTTAAATTTTGGTATTAGGGTTAATAGTTTTGCAAAGTGAATTAGGAATTTTTTTTTTTTGCTTACGCTCTGAAACAATTTACATACCATAGGACTTAACTGTTACTTGAAAGTCTGACAGAAATTTCCCATAAAAGTCAGGACCGAAAGTAAAGATACTTAGAAAGAATGTCTTGCTGTCAATTTAGCCCATGACTTTTGCCTTTTGGGGGTTTTATTGAGTGACTATTATGTTTTTCTGAGGAAAACATCCATTTCTACAGAATTTCAAAATGTATTTTCAGACCTCTAGAAATATTAGATGCTACTGATAAACCAGTTAATCCATCAAAAAGCACACCCTTAAACAAGTTTAGAAGCACTTTAACTGAGTTGTACACTGACGTTGGGCTTCCAAAAGTTACGAAAGTTTGCTCTAAGAAACAGCTGTGTGTAAAAACAGCTCATAGCTAAATGCCCTAAATGTTCCATGGGGAGTGTTTTCATTGTTGTTTTGTTTTGTTACAAATTAGAGCTAGAAAAGCTTTTTAACTTTTTTTTCTTCTGGGAAACAGAATATTTCTCTCCCTTCTAATGAGTTTTTTTTTTTTTTTTTTTTTTTTTT
>NW_012102909.1:732302-739974 GCF_000951045.1 Mandrillus leucophaeus | reverse complement strand
TGACTCACACCTGTAATTCCACCACTTTGGGAGGATAAGGCAAGAGGATTGTATGTGGCCAGGAGTTCAAGACTAGCCTGAGCAATATAGCAAAACCCTGTATCTACTAAAAATACAAAAAATTAGCTGGGTGTGGTGGCGGGTGCCTGTAATCCCAGCTACTTGGGAGGCTGAGGTAGGATTGTATGTGGCCAGGAGTTCAAGACTAGCCTGAGCAATATAGCAAAATGCTATTTATACAAAAAAAAAAAAAAAAAAAAAAAGAGCCAGGCGTGATGACATCTTCCTGTAGTCTCAGCTTCTCCAGAGACTGAGGTGGGAGGGTTACTCTAGCCCAGGCATTCAAGGCTGCAGTGAGCTGTGATCAAACCACTGTATTCCAGCCTGGGCCACAGGATCCTGCCTCAACAAACAAGGACAAAATTGTAACAATGAATGTGTAGTTAGACAACATGTACAATTGTATAACACTGTGACAAAATTGTAACAATGTGTAGACAACATATACAATTGTATAACACTGAGACAAAATCGTAACAATGAATGTGTAGTTAGACAACATATACAATTGTATAACATTGTGACAAAATTGTAACAGTATGTAGACAATATATACAATTGTATATCTGTGACAAAATGGTAACAATGAATATGTAGTTAGACAATATATACAATTGTATAACATTGTGACAAAATTGTAACTATGTAGTTAGACAATATATACAATTGTGTAACATATAATGTTAAATAATTGCAGCTGTAAAATATGTTTATGTGAAGGGGACCTGAAAATCAGCTGAATCAAAATGTAAGGATTACTGCCACTTTAAAAATTTGCCCAAATTTATGAATCCTTTTTTTTTTTTTTTGAGACGGAGTCTCGCTCTATCGCCTAGGCTGGAGTGCAGTAGCACCATCTCGGCTCACTGCAAGCTCCGCCTCCCGGGTTCACACCATTCTCCTGCCTCAGCCTCCTGAGTAGCTGGGACTACAGGCCTAATTTTTTGTATTTTTAGTAGAGACGGGGTTTCACTGTGGTCTCCATCTCCTGACCTCATGATCCGCCTGCCTCGGCTTCCCAAAGTGCTGGGATTACAGGCGTGAGCCACCGTGCCCGGCTCAAATTTATGAATCTTATTTCACTTTTTAAAATCATGTAAATCATCTAAGATGCTGGGACACATTCCTAGCCTTCCCCTCTGCGCCCAACCAAAAAGGAATTCTACAGGGACTTGAATGGCTTTCTGTTTTGTTTGGTGTGATCATAAATGACAGTATTTGAGAATTTGACTTTCTTCAAAAAATAACTAGCATAACACCCTTAAGGGTAAGTTTTATTTATTTATTTATTTATTTATTTTATTTATTTATTTTTTTTGAGATGGAGTCTTGCTCTGTCGCCCAGGCTATGGTGCAATAGTGCAATCTCGGCTCTCTGCAACCTCCACTTCCCAGGTTCAAGCGATTCTCCTGCCTCAGCCTCCTGAGTAGCTGGGATTACAGGCACCTGCCACCACGCCCAACTAAGTTTTGTATTTGTAGTAGAGACGAGGTTTCACCATGTTGGCCAGTCTGGTCTCAAATTCCTGACCTCAGGTGATCCGCCTGCCTTGGCCTTCCAAAGTGCTGGGATTACAGGCATGAGCCACCATGCCCAGCAGTTTGTAATCTTTTTTTTTTTTTTTTGAGACAGAGTCTTGCTCTGTCGCCCAGGCTGGAGTGCAGTGGCTCAATCTTAGCTCACTGCAAGTTCCGCTTCCCAGGTTCACGCCACTCTCCTGCCTCAGCCTCCCTAAGTAGCTGGGACTACAGGCGCCCACCACCAAGCCCGGCTAATTTTTTTCATATTTTTAATAGAGATGGGGTTTCACCGTGTTAGTCAGGATAGTCTTGATCTCCTGACCTTGTGATCCTCCCACCTCGGCCTCCCAAAGTGCTGGCATTACAGGCATGAGCCACCGCGCCCGGCCGCCGTTTGTAATCTTTATACCATGTTAGAGCTAAAAGTGGCGTTAGAGATTAGGTAGTGAAATACACTTTTCATTGAAAACTCAGGCCCACCAAGTTATGTCTAGGATCACACAGTTAGAGATAAACAGTATCCTGATATTCTTTTTTTTTTTCCTATTTATTTTATTTTATTTTTTTTTAGATAGGATCTCACTATTACCAGGCTGTTATCTCACTGTTACCCAGGCTGGAGTGCAGCAGCACGATCACAGCTCACTGCAGCCTCGACCTCCCAGACTCAAGCCATCCTCCCACCTCAGCCTGCCGAGTAGCTGGGACTACCACTGTGTATGACCCATACCTGGCTAATTTTTTTTTTATGTAGAGGTTGGGTCTCTGCTGCCCAGGCTGCAGTGAAGTGGCATGATCCTAGCTCACTGCAGCCTTGACCTCTGGCAAGTGATCCTCCAACCTCAGCCTCTCAAGTAGCTGGGACCAGAGGCACGTACTACCATACCCAGCAAAATTTTTTTATATTTAGTAGAGACATGGTATTGCCGTGTTGCTCAGTCTGGTCTTGAACTCCTGGCCTCAAGTGATTCTCCTGTCTTGACCTCCCAAAGTGCTAGGATGACAGGCATGAGCTACCATACCCAGCCTTAATATCTTCTTCCAGTTTTTTTTTTTTTTTTTTGGCAGAGTCTTGCTCTGACACACAGGCTGGAGTGTAGTGGCGTAATCTTGGCTCACTGCAACCTCCATCTCCCAGGTTCAAGTGATTCTCTGCCTCAGCCTCCCGAGTAGCTGGGATTACAGGCAGCCACCACCACGCCCGGCTAATTTTTGTATTTTTAGTAGAAACAGGGTTTCACCATCTCGGCCAGGCTGGTCTTGAACTCCTGACCTTGTGATCCACCTGCCTTGGCCTCCCAAAATGCTGAGATTGCAGGCATGAGCCACCGTACCCAGCCTCTTTATTTCCTTTCTTTGTCTTATCACTATATAGTCACCAGACTGGCTAAAATTGAAAGGACTGGCAATGCCAAGTGTTGGAGAGGATATAGAGCAATTGAAATTCTCATTGCTGGTGAGAAAATAAAATGGGCACAATCACTTAGGAAAAGTTTAACAGTTTCTTATAAAGATAAATGTACTTTATAAGACCTAGAACTTTTAGTCCTGTTTAGTGAAGAGAAATGGGAAACATCTACTAATAAAACCTCAAACAATACAGGAATAGAAAGGCTTGAAATTCAGTGGAAATTGATAGGTCACACCACACTAAAAGTCACAGATGCATATTTATACTGAATTTGTTTACTAATAAAGTAACATCATGTTTCTTTTAAGATTGTTCTGTCCTCCCAAGTCAATGGATTTCTAAGTGATCTTGATTAATTTCATGTCTGCTGTAGAAGTACGTGGCATGGTGAATAGAAAGAAGTACACTGGAGATTCTATGCCAATGGGTTGTAAGGCCACCAAAATTGTTTAAAACAAGCTCTTTAGATTCCTCATTTGTTACTAAGGACAACAGATGAGTCTCCTCTCCTTGGAATCAGATGTGCTCTCTTCCACATTAGTTGTGAAGTAAAAAGTGGACCCAGGCTTGCAACTCGTAAGAATACTATGGCAAATAAAATGTCCAGGTAGAGTGTCTGTCTCCGCTGGGGCTGCTAAAACAAAATACCACAGATTGGATGGCTGAAACAACAAACATCTATTTCTCAGAGTTCTGGAAGCTGGGAAGTCCAAAAATCAAGGCAATAATCTGGTGAGGACCCTCTTTTTCATCCATAGGCACTTTCTTGATGTATCCTCACATGGCAGAGAAAGAGATCATCTTTCTCATGTCCCTTATGAGGCCACTGAACCCATTCATGTGGGCTCCACCCTCATGACCCCCGTACTTCCCAAAGGCCCTACCTCCAAATACCATTACAGTTAGGATTTAGGCTTCACCATATGAATTGGGGTTGGAGGAGGGCATAAACATTCAGTCCACAGCAATGCCCTAAAGCATTCTACCTATGACAATCCATGTAATTTCTCATCCAGAGAGGGAAAAAAAACTGTCCACTATAACGATTTATATCAGCAGTTTTGTACAGTGATAAATAGCTCCTACCTAGGAATTAGGAGACCTAGGTTCTTGTCTGGCTCCTATCATTGCCTGGCTTTGGAGTCTAGACTGAGGGCAAGTCATTTACCCTCTCTGAATCTTAGTTTCTTCATCCATAAAATGGAGATAACAAAACCAGGCACAATATTAAAGTGGAATGATGTATGTGAAAGTATCACATAAAATAGAGTGCTATACAAATAGACAGAATTATACCTATGCATAAATTGTACCACCCAGGAGCCTGCCTGGGTAGATATTCCTTAGAAGGCACAGATGGGCTGGGAGGGAGTGAAGAGCCTGTGGAGTTGTTCCTGTTCTTTAAGAAGAATGTCAGCTTTCAAGACCCCATCTGTTCCTACCCAGACAAGAAGAAATTCTGAGCTAGGTAGTAAGAGGCCCAGGAAATAGAACTCCAAAAGAAAGAATAGGAAGAGGGCTAATGGGAAGTGTAAACAGCTAAGGCATGGGGGAGAGGAAGACATATACATAGTTACTAGCACTTACATTTACTTCAGTGTGACCTTAGGTCCAGCATTAATAAACCAAATTTGAAATATTAATACGAACACTTAAATATATCTTTAGCTGTGACTGTTGCCATCAGCAGATTTTAACTTTGGTCTCCCTTGTTACTGAGAATTCTTAGATTGAGACTTCTAAAAATTTTTTCAGACATAAGCCTTACGTTTTTTTTTGTCTGTGGTTGTAATCAGCTTGGTGGGCTTTTCATTTTTATAACTGACTTTTATTTCCAAAAATAAAAATCTCAGCATTGTTTCTCTCACTTACCTAGCATGATTTTAAGCTGCTTCCTTCAAAAAATTAGCTGGTGTTTGAAAAGTATTATAAAATATTTTTAGTATAAAGTTTATTTCAGTGTATATTTTATTACAAAATATTTTTATAATTTAGAATTCAAATGTTAATTGTAAAATTCAGTTGCACTTAAAGTGTGCAATGCCTTGTGCTGGTCAAAAATAATCAATACTAAATCCTCTAAAAGTCTTGGTGAAGTATAAAATGAGATTTTGATTTATACATACCACCACTAACCTATTGTGAACAGTCATAATTTCATTAGAATGCACATATTTTTAATAGAATTTTTAATATCCCTTGGGCTTGCAGGCTGTATATATTTTTGTAAGATGATAAATCCATTTCACTATTTAAAAAATTTCTGATTTTAAAAGTAACATTTATTGTAGAAAAAATCTGAGTGAACAAATTTACAAGAAAAAAAAACCCCATCAAAAAGTGGGCAAAGGATATTAACAGACATTTCTCGAAAGAAGACATTTATGCAGCCAACAGACACATGAAAAAATGCTCATCATCACTAGCTATCAGAGAAATGCAAATCAAAACCACAATGAGAAACCATCTCACACTAGTTAGAATGGCAGTCATTAAAAAGCCAGGAAACAACAGCTGGAGAGGATGTGGAGAAATAGGAACACTTTTACACTATTGGTGGGACTGTAAACTAGTTCAACCATTGTGGAAGACAGTGTGGCGATTCCTCAAGGATCTAGAACTAGAAATACCATTTGACCCAGCCATCCCATTACTGGGGATATACCCAAAGGATTATAAATCATGCTGCTATAAAGACACATGGACACATGTTTATTGCGGCACTGTTCACAATAGCAAAGACTTGGAATCAACCCAAATGTCCATCAATGACAGACTGGATTAAGAAAATGTGGCACATATACACCATGGAATACTATGCAGCCATTAAAAAGGATGAGTTCATGTCCTTTGTAGGGACATGGATGCAGCTGGAAACCATCATTCTCGCAAACTATCGCAAGAACAGAAAACCAAACACCGTATATTCTCACTCATAGGTGGGAAATGAACAATGAGAACACTTGGACACAGGAAGGGGAACATCACACACCAGGGCCTGTCGTGGCGTGGGGGAAGGTGGGAGGGATGGTATTAGGAGATATACCTAATGTAAATGATGAGTTAATGGGTGCAGCACACCAACATGGCACAAGTATACATATGTAACAAACCTGCACGTTGTACACATGTACCCTAGAACATAAAGTATAATTTAAAAATCTGAGTGTAGAAAAATTCAATTTCTTAGAAGGTTATATTTTTCATTTTTTCTATGTATCTTATTTTACATATGTGAGCTCATAATGTATATAAACCAATTCATCTTTTAACATTTTTCTAAACATTTCCTTGAAGCATCGACAACACTAAACTCCTTTTTAATGGCTCTGTACATTTATCATATGGATATGCTGCCATTTTCATATTTTCCTAATGTTGGATGCTTAGATTGTTTCTGGTGTTCAGAAATTGTCACCAAGTTATTAGAGGAATAGTGTATCTTTAAAAGTTTATATTTCTTTAATTACTAATTACATTTGAATGTTTTTGCAGGTGTTTTTCATTTTTTTCCTTTTTTTTTTTTTTTTTTTAAAGACAGGGTCTTGCCCTGTTGCCTAGGCTGAAATGCAGTGGCACGATCTCAGCTCACTGAAACCTCTGCCTTCTGGGCTCAAGTGATCCTTTCACTTCAGCCTCCTGAGCATCTGGGACTACAGACACACACTCCCGTGCCCAGCTAATGTTTTTAAGTTTTTGTAGAGACAAGGTTTCACCATGTTGTCTAAGCTGGTCTTAAACTCCTGGGTTCAAGTGGCACTCCCATGTTGGCCTCCCAAAGTGCTGGGATTACAGGCATGAGCCACTGCACCCAGCCATTTTTTTTTTTTTTTTTTTGATGAACTGTTCCAATTTTTTATTCCAATGTTCTCAGTAGTACTTACTAATAATGCATATAGTACTTTATGGTAAGGATAATGACTATTTGGTAATACTTTTGGGAAATACAGTTTTGGTTTAATTTTTTTTTCTGGTAATCATTAAATTTTGAAAATACAAATAAGAACATAGAAGAAAATCAGCTGGGTGCGGTGGTTCACGCCTGTAATCCCAGCACTTTGGGAGGCCGAGGCTGGTGGATCATGAGGTCAGGAGTTCGAGACCAGTCTGGCCAACATGGTGAAACCCTGTCTCCACTAAAAATACAAAAAAAAAAATTAGCCAGGTGTAGTGGTGGGCACCTGTAATCCCAGCTACTCAGGAGGCTGAGGCAGGAGAATTGCTTGAAACCAGAAGGCGGAGGTTGCAGTGAGCCGAAATCGCGCCACTGCACTTCAGACTGGGCAACGGGAACAAAACTCTGTCTCAAAATAAAAGAAAAATTAAAAATACAGAAATTAGCCAGGCATAGTGGCACGTGCCTGTAATCCCAGCTACTCGGGAGGCTGAGGCAGGAGAATTGCTTGAACCTGGACAGCAGAGGTTGCAGTGAGCCAAGATCACACCCCTGCACTCCAACCCTAGGCGACAGAGCTAGACTCCATCTCAAAATAATAATAATTTAAAAAGAACACGGGAAAAAATAAAACAGTCTATCAGAATTTCTAATATTAAATATATATATACACACACATATATATACACAATTTTTTTTTTTTTTTTTGAGACAGGGTCTTTCTCTATCGTCCGGGCTGGAATGCAGTAGCATGATTATAACTCACTGCAGCCTCAAACTCCTGG
>NW_012102909.1:707121-732252 GCF_000951045.1 Mandrillus leucophaeus | reverse complement strand
TTTCTCTATCGTCCGGGCTGGAATGCAGTAGCATGATTATAACTCACTGCAGCCTCAAACTCCTGGGCTCAAGCAACCCTCCTATCTCAGTCTCAAATATAATATATATATACACACACATATATATACACAATTTTTTTTTTTTTTTTTTTTGAGACAGGGTCTTTCTCTATCGTCCGGGCTGGAATGCAGTAGCATGATTATAACTCACTGCAGCCTCAAACTCCTGGGCTCAAGCAACCCTCCTATCTCAGTCTCACAGGGTGTGCCACCAAACCCAGCTAATTTTCAAACATTTTTTGTAGAGACAGGGTCTCACTATATTGCCCAGGCTAGTCTCAAACTCCTGGTCTCAAGTGATCCTCTCATCTTGGCCTTCCAAAGTACTGGAATTACAGGTGTGAGGTGCCATACCCAGCCAAGTATAATTTTAATTGAATTAATACTTCATGTTCTTCGTGGTACTCTGCTTAGTTCACGTAACAATGTAAGATAAAAAGTATATTAAATACTTTACATTTAAAAGTACCACATGGTATTCCATTATATAGATATGCCACAAATAGTGCCTTAAAGATGGACCTTTAGTGTTGCATTGTTTACTACTCTAAACTTTGTGATGTTCTTAAGATAAATTATAAATGGAATTGCTGGGCCTGAATGTACTCACACCTTTAGCTTCATACAAATGATCCTTCCAAAAGGCTAATTCAATTCCCATTAGCAGCATTTAGAATACCTGTTTTCTTATAGCTCACTAAAAATGGATATTTCTATTTTTCTTAACTTTGAGGTATAGTTTACATGTAATTGACTCATCTTAAGCATACAGTTCAATGAGTTTTGACCAACATATATGTACAGCCATGTAACCACCACCCCAATCAAGATGTAGAATGCTTCCATCACCCCTAAAAAGTTCCCTCTTGTACATTTGCATCAATTCCCCTTCTCACCCCAGGCCCTAGATAACCACAGATGTTTCCTGTCAGTGTAGATTGCATTCGGTCACTATGTAGATGGACTCATACAGTATGTGTTTTGGGGGCCTAGATTCTTTTGCTCAGCATGTCTTTGAAATCCACCCCTGTTGCTCCTTGAATCAGCATGTCTTCCTGTATTGTTCAGCAAAAGGTCATTTTATAAATATACCAAAACTTGCCTATCAACAGGTGAATAAACATTTGGGTCAATTCCAACCTGGGGCTATTGTGAATAAAGCTGCTGTATGCTTATATAGGTCTTTAAGCCACAACTCTCTAAAAAGAGATAATTCACTTTCATACCTGGGAGGTCTGTGGACTCTAGGTATATCATCCACTATTTCAAATCAAGCAAATTTCCCAAAGGAAAGCCTAGATCTTGTTTTGGGATCAAATTAGCAGGATGAGGCAATGGTGCAAGATATACTTTTGAGAGCATCTTGGAAAGCTATCCGGGAAGCACCTGATCACCCTCCTCCTGTATCAGCAAGAAGCATAAGACTCCTAATGCTCACTGCCTTCCTCTGTCCATGTCTTCTGGCTCATGACAAGTCTAAGAATACTGCCAAGTCAGTCCCTGTCCCCTCCCATGACAGGGGAGGGTCAGAGGAGAAAATAACGACAGGCATCATGTGGTTTAATGCCAGATCCCCTAAATAGCTCCAGAAGGCAGTAGCAGGGTCAGGCTACCCCACAGGCCACTTGAGCATCTGCCCAGTGGCCTCCAGGGTATTCCATGTACTCTTCTCAGCGGCAAGAGATGTGTGCTTTATACCTCAGGAGAGCTCTGTGCAGTGATTTACAGGGCCTGCCTTCTGGAAGTAGAATGCAAACTTCTTAAGAGCAACAATCCTGCCCTATACAAATTTTTATACATGCATAGTAGATACTCAAATATGGTTTTGGATAATGTATAAGCCCAAGATGTAGGCATGGACTCCTGACTTATAAGTACTCAATGTTTAGTAGTTAAAATAGAGCCTTTAACAAACACTTCCAATGAAATATTTTTCTTTGGAATTAAAACTAATGGTGGAAATTATATCTTATGTAGATGTATTGCACATAGGTTGTTTTGTACCATTGTATTTTGAGAAAAGCCAGTAAACCTTATTCCTCCTTTTCCCTTTGCCATTCCCCTTCTGTAGCAGGGACCATTTGGGGGGTGAATATGGGGGTTTGTTTTAGAGACAGAATCTTGCTTTGTTGTTCAGGCTATTCTGGAACCCCTGGCTTCAGGCTAGCATCCTGCCTCAGCCTGGGGTTACAGGCGTGAACCACTGCACCTGGCCAGCAGGGGCCATTTTAGAGTAAGCTTTAAAATTCTAAGTTTTCAAAAAATTAAACTTGAAAAACAAGATAAACTTTGGAGTTATTTTTCTTAAAAGCAATATGATAGCAAGTGGCACACACGCAATGGAAATCAGATTTTATAGAGAAGAATGGTGTACAGACAGCTTTTTAGGAAAATATCTCCCATCACAAAGGAGGGAGCTAGACCACTAAACGAAAGGCTTCCGAGCCTTGCAGACCAAGAGAATCTGGACCGGGTCTGCTTGATTATCCAGGAGCAATGACAGTAATGTTAGCTCTCTTCTATTGCTCATGGCAGAATGAGGTTTTTATCGGGCATGTTTCTCTTCCCTCAGTTCACAGACATTGGGACCTTCGAGACGGTGTGGCAAGTCAAGTTCTACAATTACCACAAGCGGGATCACTGCCAGTGGGGAAGCCCCTTCTCCGTCATTGAGTACGAATGCAAGCCCAACGAGACACGCAGTCTGATGTGGGTGAACAAGGAGTCCTTCCTCTGAAAGTGGCTCTTTCTGATGCTGCTGGACAATCTTTTCAGAAACCCACTTTTAGATAAACCAGCGCAAGCCTTAAACAAGGCACGCCGCACCACTGCTGTTCCCCATCTGGTCCCGATGACCTACTAGCCCTGATTATTTTGAAAGTGTAATTCCCCTCTGATACAATGTCCCTCACATTCAAGATGGTGATGTACCACCCCCGAGAATACTTCCGTCTGTATTTTGTGCTGATGTTCCTGCATCCAGTTGTTCTCGGTCATACTATTGACCACTCGTGACCGGAGTTCAGTGGCCCTGGCAGGCTTGTCCTGCTCTTGACTGTTCCACTGACTGACTATGGTGTTTTGTTTCCAAGTAAAGTGATTCCTCCTTTTTTTGGTTCAATGTTAAATTTAAAAATAACCATGTGTATGGGTCCTCCCATGTGTAATACGGTAACATGTAACTTGCAGTGTTTGTCAGCTTTCAAAGCAGGCTTTGTGAAAATGTAACACAAACAGCAGCGAGTGGGGCTCCAATGTTGTGCTTCCTATCAACAGCTCTACTCTTTCAGGGAAGGATGATAACAAACCAGAAGGACAATTATGTACGTATTTATAATGTATTAAAACTCTTGTAAGTAACTTAAGGTATTGTGCAATGGCCTAGCCTAGTAGAAATGGGGGAAAAGCATTGCCGTGGACCATTGTTAAAGTGACAGGAGTTGTAGGGTTACCCCTTTGACAAGCTTCCACAGTCTTCAGACATGCACATTGATGGCATCCCTACATTCTTCTTCACTTGAACTTTGTAAAACTGCATATGGACCTGTAATCAACTTTTGATATTTCTTAATAAAGGCATTGAAAATCATGCCCTGATTTGCATTCTTAATTTGGGCAATAGCTATCTAGCAGGGGGATCCCTGCTCTAGGCCAGCTTCATTCAGGCCTCTATGCTACAGGATGAGGGAATGCATCTGGAGTAGAATTAGCACACCTATTCATGAATCAAGTCTGACCTTTTAGCAGGATTGCTCCAGCCAAATTTAACAGGGCTAGCACAGGCCCAGGTGCTTGGTGGGCAATCAAAAAATGCTTGTCCCTATCTCGCTCCACTACTCTTTCTGTGGTGACCCCTCCCCAGTTGGTGAGCTATGTGGTTCAGTAGCAGGAGAGCAATGGTGCTATAATAGTGTGTTTACGTCATGGTTGAGGCCTCCTTGCCTACTTCCAGCACCTTGCACAAAGCCCATATACCATACAGTTTAAGGATAAATTCCATAAGAAGTAAAGAAACTTCCTCTTGAAAAGTAACATGCTATTTTCCAAAAATATTGTAATATTTACTTGGGCAGCACAATCCTACTGTGTTGGAAAAAGTTGGTTGGGGATTGTTTGTTTTTGCTACCTGTAAACGCTTCTTATAAGAAAATGCAAGCTGCTGGAGTATTTTAAAGAGTTGATTCATTGTAGAACTGAATTTCAAAGGCTGGCACTCAACACCTTTTCCACCTGCAAATAGCTTACCTGCAGTGATGCTGTACAGCCACCAGGGAACAGCAATGCCTTGCCTTTGGGGATCATAAATGATGTTAAAGGAGTGTAACATGTTTCTCAATAAGCTTGTTTTTTTAAAAAAAAAAAAAGTCTTCATTACAATTGCTAAAACATAAGTACTAACCCATTCCTAATCACTATTTTTTAAAACTAAAACTCAATTATTTGAACAGACATTGAGATATTTAAAACAATAGATTTACTATAGAGGCTTAGGTTTTCTTCCAGAATATCCAATAGAAATGCAGAGTGATTAAAACGCTTAAAATAAAAAGTGGGAACTACACATTTTAATTTAATATTTACTAATTTGGTTAGTAAATATTTTCACTGGTGAAACACTTTTCCAAGCCAGTGACTAGAGCTTGAGTATTTGTGTTAAGGGTGGAGACATTATCATGACATTTGCAATAATCCATAGTTTTTTTTTTCTTTTTTATTTTTTGAGACAGTCTCGCTCTGTTGCCCAGCTTAGAGTGCAGTGGCATGGTCTCGTCTCACTGCAACCTCCACCTCCCAGGTTCAAGCAATTCTCTTGCCTCAGCCCCCTGAGTAGGTGGGATTAGAGGCACGCAGCACCATGCCCAGCTAATTTTTATATTTTTAGTAGAGATGGGGTTTCACTATGTTGGTCAGGCTGGTCTCGAACTCCTGACTTCGTGGTCTGCCTTCCTTGGCCTCCCAAAGGGCTGGGATTACAGGTGTGAGCCACCGCACCGGGCCCATACTTTTTTTTTTTTCTTTTTCCTAACTAAAGGCTTTATTTAGAGTTTGAAACGAGTCAAGGCAGACATGGAGGAAACATGTCCTGGGATAACTGCTCACACTGTCCCACAAACGAGCCAGAAGATGAGCCCTGGCAGAGCACCTGGAGCGTGTGAGTCCTGCTCACATCTGGGTCACCACACCTTTCTCTGTCTCCATTTGCTTATCTCTAAAACAAAGGGTTAGACTAGAAGAATTCTGAAGCCTTTTGAGAGTTATGGTTTGTATCTCTATTTTACACTCCTTTAAAAAAAAAAAAAAAGGAAAGTGTGTGTGCATATCTGTGTATGTTGTATGTGTATGTATTTCCTTAGGGCCAGAAGTCAGGTGGAATCAAGGGAGGTGGGGAGGAGATGGAGATGAAGTAACAGAAAAACTTAACAGCTAATCTGCACGTTAAGTGATCTCTCCTGGCATATACTGTTCTACTTATGATTGGGCTCCAGCCCAGTCTCTCTGGCTACTTTTCACATAGCTCTCCTCCTACTCCAAAATTTGAGTGCTCAGCTATATCGAGCTGCTGAGTTGTAACTTTGCCCCTCAGCCATCTGGAAGGGCTATTTTTACACGAGTTGTAGCCACGTCTCTCTACCTCCAAGCATCAGATGGCTACCCAGAAGCTTGAGGAACTAGGCCATCCTTCCAATTATGATGATGACTAAAACACTTTTGAACAGGTGGAAGAATAGAAATGCCTTGAGTTTATATTTTGTGACACCTCGCTTATTGAGAAGTCACTTATCCAGCCATCTAAACTATCTGGATCACAGTTAAGAACAGAAAACATGCCAAAAAATAAAGATCCCTGTCAGATGTCACAAAGTCCATTCACTAAAGGCTTGGGTCTTCTCTCAAGTCCTCATGACTCCTATTTTAGACACAGTTCTAACAGGTGGGGTGATCTGGTTTCTGACTCTTACAAAATTGGAAGTAGAACAATTAGAGGGAAGAAGACAATTTGTAGAGGTAGATATACTGAAAATATTCTTTTTTTCAGAGAGGACAGAAAACTATAAAAAGCAGACAAAGTAAGTCAAAAGAATAGCAGATGGGGACATCTCTATGCTGTAGGTACACAGTCCTGTACTAAACCACAGTAGTTTCTGTAGATATCAAAAATTGATAAGCATAATGATATTCCTGATTAATTTAGAAAGAGGGCCCATTATCGTCAGCAATGTATCATGGTTCAGTGTTTAAAACTCAGATTCTCCACCAAGCGTGGTGGTTCATGCCTGTAATCCCAGCACTTTGGGAAGCTGAGGGGGGTAGAGTGCTTGAGGTCAGGAGTTCAAGACCAGCCTGGCCAACATGGCAAAACTCCATCCCTACTAAAAATATAAAATTTACTCAGCATGGTGGAGCACACCTGTAATCCCAGCTACTTGGGAGGCTGAGGAAGGAGAATCACTTGAACCCAGGAGGAGGAGGTTTGCAGTGAGCCAGGATCACGCCACTCCAGCCTGGGCTTCCGAGGGTATTCCGTCTAAAAAATTTAAAATTAAAATTAAAATTTAAAAAAAAAATTCAGATTCTGGGTGAAAATACCTCAATTTAAATCCCGGCTCAGCTGTTTATTAGCTGAGTGGTCTTAGGCAAGTCACTTAATACCTCTATGCCTCAATTTTCTCATTTGGAAAATGGAGATAATAGTATTTACCTTGCAGAATGGTTATGAGGATTAAATAAGTTAATGCACATTAAAAATTTAAAACAGTTCCTGGCACATAACATCATTATTCGGTATATTTCATTAAGAAAGAAAGGGAGGCCGGGCACGGTGGCTTATGCCTGTAATCCCAGCACTTCGGGGGACCAATGCAGGCGGCTCACTTGAGCCCAGGAGTTTGAGACCAGGCTAGGTGACATGGCCGAACCATGTCTCTCTGAAAAACACAAAAATTAGCTGGGCGTGGTGGTGTGCAACAGTGGTCCCACCCACTCAGGAGACTGAGGGGGAAGGATTTCTTGAGCCCTGGAGGTGGAGGTTGCAGTGAGCTGAGATCCTACCATTATACTCCAGCCTGGGTGACACAGCAAGACTCTGTCTCAAAAAAAAAAGTAAAAGAAAAGGAGTAATACATTTTCAAACAAAATTATTTAAAATGCCAAGAGAAAAACTAAAGGAGTTTAAAAAATAAAACTTATTTTCCTAAAATATTCCATGAATGGATTTCAGATAATGGCCAAAGGTTATACTCTATTTTGATGCTTGGAAAGGTAACATTTTTAATTATTTAAAAATAGTTTAAAATAGTATATTTTAAGATATGCTAGAAAGACTTTTTCCACAAACAGGCATCTTAAGTCTCCTATATAAAGATACGGTTTTGAAGAATATACAAACATCAAGACAGAATCAGAAAACTTAAGATTTTCTGATTTAAAAGATCAAGGTCAAGAATGATGTCAGTTTCTTTTGTTATTTATTTTAATCTTCTTAACAGCTCTGTGAGGTAGGCAGCATGTGTCATGTCTCCATTTTACAGAGGAACAATGTCTCAGAGATTCAAAAATAAGGCTCAAATTTAAACAGCTCATTTTATAAGAAGCTACTTTATTTGATCTTTAGTTTTCGCATTTATGAAATGGTGATAATAACATTCACTTCACAACATGTGTTAGGATTAAATGATATATCACACGTAAAGTTCCTTGTTTTTCTTCTCCCCATCACTGTTCTCTTGACAAATGTATTTCATTTAAAATCACCTCATTACCTGCCCACTCTCTTGCAGTGTTTGTTTTTAAAACCTGGTAGTTTTGCCTTAATTTGTTTGCAGCCTAGTAGGTAGCTTGTTTTCCCAAAGAAAGTTACTGTGGATATACTAATTGTTGCCAACAATTGTTGCCAACAAACAGAAGTATTCAGTTGCTAGAAACTCATTTGCCTATAGTTCTCTTTATAGCAAATTACTTGCACATAATATTTTCTCTTTGAAGCCATGTTAACTACAGTTAGAGCACTAGGTAAGACTAAAATTTTTCCTTAACAAGTAGGGTATTTCATTCTCCACTTGCTAACAAATGAAAAATACAGTATTTTTGGCCCTACTTTAACAGTAATCCTGACATGCATTCTAGTCTCTGGTTACAGTGAATTTCTTATTCTCCTGCAGATCTACTAAGTCCAAAGCAGTTTTCTTGCCACTGCACAGCCTGTTCCCTCTGCTTGGAATGCCCTACTCCATTTCCTACCTTGTAAACGCCTTCAAGTGCCAGCTTAAATGTCACTGTGAAGTCTTTCCTGACTCCTCTAAAACGTTGAGTCAAGAAAAATATTGAAATATTGTTTACTCAGATATTTTACTATCCTATTTCTGAAAAGCTTTACCACCCTCAACCTAACTTCTGCTTTTCTTAAGATCTCTGGACAGCTTCCACATCTTCTCACTGACTCAGGGAAGATGAGCTGACTCAACAAAAAGGTGATGAGATTCTAGAAAGAGCTGGCTGGCTGGCTAGCTGGCTGACTGGTTGCAAACTAGCCAACAAGAAGTTTGCAATGTATCAGCCTTTATGGGGTTAGTTCTCCTGCTCCCTTTAAAGGAGACTAAAAGTAGGAAAGTGGATGAGAAAGAAAAAAGTTTCTGAATTCTCTTACTGACTTTGTTCCAGTGAATTTGCCTTGTCACGTTCGTATTATTAATGATGATAGTCCTAAGGTATGTTATTCTTTGAAGTTTATGAAGTTGTTTATTTTCATCAGGGTAATCACTTGTGCTGCTTACCAAATGTTTCCAGCCCTCCCCCATCAAGGCACATGATAGGATCTGACCTCCGTGGCCTGGGCTAGGGCCATGTACTGGTAGCTCTGGCTAATGAGTTGTAAGCAGAAGTGACACATGTCATTTCAGGCTGAAATTATTCAACAGTCTGTGCAATGCCAACAGAACTCTCTTTCCCTTTGCCGTGGCAAATAGCCACTTTTGAGATGATTGATCATCTTATGTCCTGGAGTGAGAAGATATGTCATAGAACCCTAGCCAACTTTTGTTGGACCCATGGCATAAGTGAGAAATAAACTTTTCTCCCCATATTTTATTGTGAAAAATGTTGAAATGTATAGAAAAGTTGAAAGACTTGCATAACACACATTCCCATACCTATCACCTGGATTTCACAGTTAACATTTTGCTGTATTTGCTCTATCCCTTATCTGTCCTTTATGTTGTATCACTCTGCTTTTTTGGGGTGGAGAGATGAACAAGAAACTATTCTACAAACCATCACTAAAATTCTGGGGTTGCTCATTACTGCAGCATAACCTTGCCTTTCCTGATCCGCATCTGGGGAATCCAGACCACCTACTCTTCTTTTCTACTGAAGACAGTAAAGTAAAACTTCTCCAAAAAGAAAAAAGTAATAGTTTGACGTTGGTTCTAAGAAATCATTTCCTACCAGGGAAAGTCAGAAGTCACAAGGTAGATTAGGAGAAGGATTAAACCCTCTTTTTTTCCTTCCACAGTCTTAAAAAATAAGCTAAATTGTGACTGACCTAGTTTTGATGAGGCTGTATTTGGAGGTAGAGAGATGAATTAAATGGGGAAAGGAAAGACAAAATTAGCATCCATTGACTATCTTTTGTATGGCAGACATTTTGTATATATATGATCTCATTTGATTTTCAAAACCACCCTGAAAATTACATATGATTTACATTTTTTAAAATGAGGCTATTAAGCTCAGAGAGGTTAGGCTACCTGCCCAAAGTCACACAGCTAGTGTGAATAGAGGAGACAGAATGAAAATCCAAATCAGTATGACTCCAACACGCTTACCCTCCTCTAGAAGTTTACAGACTCTTGGCCTCTGATAGCCAAGGGTATTTCCTTCCACTGAAATGACTATCCTAAGGGGGACGATGGCCCAAGAGGTAACAATGGTGTTAGCGGCAACCTCCCTCCATGCTTGAAGCAGAATTGGAAATGTCAAAATTATTTGACAAAAATATTTTTTGAATGTTCACAAAAGTTCAACAAGCCCACTAAACTTAGGAGCATTGTGAATTTCCCAAAAACGAAACAGCTGATTTTTCCTTTACCTTTATCAGATAGTCACCTCCTTTGACAAAAAAAAATATTTAAAAATACTAATGTTTTTTCCTAACTCAAAACCCAGTTGGAATCTTGATCTTTTCACAGTTTATTTTTTAGGCTTGTGTTTGGTGTGAAGATCTATATGATGTGTATATGAGTGTGTGTGTAAGGTCCTTAATTTCCCCCCAAATCTAGATGGTTACACTTTGAAATGCAATTCATATGACCACGCTGAGAGTCTATTTTCAGAGTTTTCATGGCTACAAGCTAATGATGTTGGATTCCTATTAATTAATCTAAAAATAATGGGTATGGTAACATAATTTTAAATAATCAGGCTTCCACTAAGGGAGTTTATCCTGGACTAGATAGCTCCTGCTTGACGGGGTAGGATGGGATAGCTAACCAAACTTGCCTGGAAAGACAACCTAAGTACCTATATAGGTCATGGGAATTTGTCCTCACCCTACAGAAATAATCTAACCCTGAATGACAAGTTTCTTCAAATAATTGAACACAGACTACCTTTAACTTTTCTATAGCATTTAACCTTTCCCTGGAGATTTTTATAAGATTAAAGCCTTAAAATGAAGCTTGGATACACTCAAAAGGGTAGCAGGAGGGAGCTTTTTGGGGGGATGGAACTATTCTGTATCCCGATAGCGGCAGTGGTTGAATGAATCTATACATGTATTAAAACTCATGGCTGTACACACACGTGCACACGCACACACGTGCACACATGCATCTGGTGGACATCTGCTGCCTAAAGGTTCTGCCTTTCTTTTCTTTTCTTTCTTTCTTTTTTTTTTTTTTGAGACAGGAGTCTTGCTCTGTAACAGCCCAGGCTGGAGTGTAGTGGTGCGATGTTGGCTCACTGCAGTCTTGACCTCCCAGTCTCAAGTGATCCTCTCACCTCAGCCTCCCAAGTAGTTAGGACCACAGGTGGCCACCACCACATCCAGCTAATTTTTGTATTTTTTGTAGAGATGGGTTTCACCATGTTGCCCAGGCTGGTCATGAACATTCTGCCTTCTGATCAAAAGCCTAATCCACGTTTACCATTGTCTCTGGAAAACGCCTTAAGGTTGATTGTATGAAGGTATTGCTTTGCCCAGTGTGGTCCTTGGCAGTTCTGCATTGTCTAGAACCTGTGAATCTTTTTGGAGCTTATCTATGTTGGGAGGGAGATTGTCTGAGCAGACTTGAAGGCAGGGGTGGAAGCCACCTGCTGAAGACAATAAGGAGCATTTGGGAGGGTGGGTGGGGAAAATGAGACAGCGCAGAGGGGAGGGGGCTGGAAGGGATCCCACTCCCTCGCTCCTGCCTGCATCTGGTGCCCCAGGAGCTGCTCTTGAGCAATGCCTCTCTAATGAGTTGGCGTGAACTTGTGCTTGTTCCTCCCTCAGGGAACAAGGGAAGACAGGCTTAAAGCTGCTAAAACGCTTGGAGAATATCCAAAGAGAAGCTTGACACAAATGCAGTGTATTAGTGAAAACAGCTTGGGCCTGGCTAAATAGTGGCTATTTTAACAAAACAAACATATGGGAGTTGATGACAATTGTCCTTACAAAGAAACAATCTAGCCCTCTACACAGAGCTTGATGCTTCTTTATAGTCTTCACGGAATTCGCTTCACTGTGGTTTTCTTTCTTTCTTTTTTTTTTTTTTTGAGACAGAGTCTCGCTCTGTCACTCAGGCTGGAGTACAGTGGCACAATTTCGGCTCACTGCAACCTCTGCCTCCCAGCTTCAAGTGATTCTCCCGCCTCAGCCTCCCACGTAGCTGTGCCTACAGGTGCACCACTACCACAGCCGGCTAGTTTTTGTATTTTTAGTAGAGATGGGGCTTCGCCATGTTGGTCAGACTGGTCTGGAACTCCTGACCTCAAGAGATCCGCCTGCTTTGGCCTCCCAAAGTGCTGGGACTACAGGCGTGAGTCACTGCTCCCAGCCAACTGTGGTTTTCTCAAACTTATTCTGGTATCTATTTATTCTCAGGAGTGCCTGGAACAACGACCCCGAGGGATCTCTCTTACATGTGAATGTGAAGAATAAGCACATTCTTCAATGTGTGCCATCATGAGGAACAAATGTTCTTTCTTTCCTCCCCCCCCAAATTATTTGCTTTGCATTCTAGGAGAGGGCTTCTCACAGGCCATCAGAATTATTGGGGATGCTTGTTAAAATGTAGATTCCTAAACTCTACCTTTTTAGACCTGTTAAATTGAGCAAACTCTCTGAGAGTAAATCCAAAGCATCTGCATTTTAATAAGCACTTTAGGAGATTCTTATCATATTAAAGTTTGGAAAACACTACCCTAGGGTTTACTCATTGTACTCCTTATTAAAGTTCATTTATTCATTCAATAAACATTCATGTGCCAGGTCCCCTGGAGGCAGGAGATAGCAATAGGAGTGTGATAAGTAATCAAGTTGCTTATAGCCAAATAATTACAATAAAATGAGGCAAGTGCTATACTAGGAAAAATACAAAATACATCAAAACATAGAGGAGGAGCCTGTGGGAATTGGAGGCAGCTTCATAGATGATATTTGAGCTGCTTTCAGGCATACAGAAGGTACTGCAGGGTATTGGCATGTGAAAATATATGATCCACTCTGGAAGAAGGAACTCTGTGTGGCTGGAGCCTAGGGAAGAGAGAGGCATGGGTTGGGGCGAGGCTATGAGGAGCCTTCTACACATGCTGAGCAGTTTTAGTTCTACAGAAAGTGGGAACCAGAGGAAGTTTTTAAATGTAAAATGATAGAATGCTATTTGAGTTGTGAAGCAATCTTCCTGGAGGCAGTTTGGAGGCAGGAGATGAGAACAGAGTCTTCTGCAGTGGTGAGGGGCGGGGAAGCTAAATGAGATGATGGCAGCTGGGGTCTCTGAGGTGGAGTAACAGACGATGAGACTACAGGAGGGAAGGAGGAGGTGGGAAGCTGACCATGTCCGATAAAGGCTAATCTGAGTCAAGAACCTCATCCAGGGAAGGCGTTTTCAATAGCCACATAACTCTTCCAGCTCAGAATCTGAAAGCAGACCTGATACTCGAGCTTATGAGCAACTCCTAGTGTCTGGGCCCATTAGCAATAGTTTCTACTGTGCTAGAGAATAAGTTTAAAGATATTTGTTAAGTGAAAAACATCACCCCATAAAATATGTGATTAAATGATTCCATGTGTATTTTAAAAGTGTTAAGCACATAGAGAGAGAGAGGATAGGGGAGAGAGAGGCTGAAATTTGAGGAAATGCATAGGAAAGGCAAGATTACTATTAACAAGGAAGACGAGTGGGGTTGGGAGAGACTGGAATTGAAAGACCCCTGACAATTTACTCTGAAGTATTGTGTATGTTTCAATTGTTTTAAACAATGAGTTTTATTGATGCATTGCTTTTACAATTTTTTAAAGCAATTTTTAAAAAGATGCTTACATATCTTCTTGGCTACCACTAGGTGGTACTAGTGGCAGGACAGATTGAACAGCTTTTACACTTCCTGTGTTCGTCCATGACGCTTGCATATCCATCGAATTTTAGACAACTGCATATGGGTTTAACTTCTTAACTTTATAGAGTAAAACAAATACCTTTGCCAATTATTATTAGCATGTGTCTTCAGAGCGTAGGGGTCAAAGTCCACAGATTATTTTTCTTCCTTCTTAGATATAAGATGTAGTATTTTCTATATTTACTTTGTATCAAAACATTTACAAGTATAAAAAAGTGTTCCTTCTGCATCAATCTAAGCTGCACACAGTTTGGTTCACATATATCTAGACATTTCTCAAGCTCTCCACTTTAATGATATTCCCAAGTCAAATCTTAACCACATGCACAAAAATAATGAAACTCTGTGATGGCACTATTCACCTGCTCTCCCTAACTCCAAGACTGGCTTTTCTTTCCAACCACTTACCCTTAATTCTTTTAGGCTGTCATGTTTCCCATCACCTCAGTTGACATGGCAGGAGACAAAAGTGTTGCCACATCCTCTTTCTACACACACCCATGTTTATTGCAACCCATCATAATGCAGCATTTGTGATTTCACTTCTGGAGGCTTTTTTTCCTTTTAAGCAGGGCTTATTGCCTCTTATATCACGGAACAGTCTGAACTAGCTACTGTATTTTCCTTTGTATGAAAACAACACTTCATTCCAAAACGAGATTCCCATTACTGGAGTTTGCATAGTCTAGAAGGGACACAGTGAAAACACTTACATGATCTACTAAGGATACCCATGGGGCCAGCCTGGCACACACAACACTACTCAGTCTTAATAGGTGCAAAGCCAAGAGGTGCCTGCAGTGGCTCTGACTTGGCTAAGACATGCTCCTGGTTGTAATCCTCACTGAGTACTGCATGACTCTTCACCCCCTTACATCACCCCACCCCCAAACCCCGACACCTCCAGCAGGGGCAGTTTGCAGAGTCAGTCTTTGGATGGAACCCAAGAAGAAATTGACCAAGGTTATACAGTTGTATTTGACACACTCTGAGTGGTCAATTGAGCCACCAATAAATACTAGAGAAGAAAGTCAGGAACATTCCATGCATAGGATATTAGCTATTGAATGGATGTTAGCCACTATCCGTCATTAATAATAATGAAGACTACTTTTTTTTGTTGTTTGTCTTTTGAGACAGAGTCTTGCACTGTTGCCCAGGCTGGAGTGGAGTGGTGCCATCTCAGCTCACTGCAACCTCCGCCTCCTGGGTTCAAGAGATTCTCATGCTTCAGCCTCCTAAGCAGCTGGGATTACAGGCTCCCACCACCACATCCAAGTAATTTTTGCATTTTTAAGTAGAGATGTGTTTTCACCATGATGGCCAGGCTGGTTTCAAACTCATGATCTGCCTGCCTCAGCCTCCCAAAGTGCTGGGATTACAAGCGTGAGCCACTGCACCTGGCCATGAAGACTACTGTTTACTTGAACTGTTGCTATTTGACAAGCCCTATTCTAAATTCTTCATATATTTTCTCTTACTCAATTTCTTCAGCCTCCCTGAAAATTATTGCTACCATTTCACAATTGTGAAAACAGGGGCTTGCAAAGTTTCAAGTGACAGGTTCAGGTTTATCTATTTTCAAACCTTGTCTTCTTAATTCCTATCCTATTCTGAAGACAGTTAAGGGCTCTAATTGTTCAGAGATCTTTGCATATCCCCAATTAATGGACTACTGAGGACCTTACTTTCCCCCCCTTATCCCCTAGTTTACTATCATTTTCAAAGGAGAGAGGCAAGGTCAAAGCAAAAAAGTAAATGTAAACCTATCCATAGGCTTTGTACTGACATTCAGCCTTAATTATACATTTCTTTGAATACAAGAACTATACTTTTCTATTACATCTGTCTCCCTTCAGCACCTCACATAATGTTCCGCCCACAGCAGTTTCTCAACACTCTGTTGCTTCAGTAACTGGCTGGCCCCTTGTTCACATCTGGGGTCGAGAAGGTTAGTGATGGGATATAAATCAAAATTTGTGTTGTTCTGTAGGTCAGATTTTTTTGACCATCTGATTTCCCTTACCATGAATCCCTGAAAATTAAAAGTAAATTGATCTCCAAATTGACATATTATTTTATTAGCTGAGTCTAATTTTATTGTTTTGAGAAAAATTAATCAAGATTGCTTGGGGTTGAAAGTAGTAAACAAGAATAAATCTGTCACAACCTTCTCTTTTCTAAGAACTATGAGCTGGAACTTGTTTTCATGATATAATTAGGTAGGGATTTCTGTGACTTAATTTAAAAGCCTGATTTATAATCACTTTTATTTTCAAAACAATTTTTTTTTTCACTTTCTCTGTCTCTGCTACCCCTGAACGAACCTGGCTCTGCTTCTCCAAATTCAATGATATCAGGTTAGCAGGGAGCAAATTTGAGACTGCACAATTCCCGTCAGCTATTAGCTGGGGAGATCTTTTGATCCCCAAGGTCTAAGTTCAATTCTAAAGGCTATGTTTTCTTTTGGACCTATGTGGTAACTCCTATTAACAGTAATAGGTGTTACGCATGAACGTATACCCTGTTTGCCCCTAAGATTTGCCTAAGCATGATTTCATGAGGCCAAACTAAACACATTTTTTTACTTTGGCACCCTTCCCTTCCAGGTTAGGATAAATGTTGGCACTTGGATAAGATTCTAAATGATGAAATGCCAATGCACGTTGCTTCTGCATATGTCATCTAAAATATGTGGCTTCTCAAAATGGATGCCTTTCTTCTCTGCTCAATGCTTGGCCTGGCAAGCCATTGTAACCCTGACAGAGAGGTGAAAAGACATTTCTAAACAAATATTTTCCCACTCAGATATCATACAGCTTGTGCCAGTGAGTGAGATAAACCCAGTCCTAATGTGCTAGTCTGAAATGCTTGTATCCCAGTCTATTTTCCATTGATTTGATCAACATCAGATACTCTAATATCCTGAAATGAAAAACAGGTGTGAAAAAAAGAGGACTGAAATATGAATAACAAACTGTTCAAGACGAGACTGCCAGTTCTAGAGAGCTGGCCCCACTTGCCTAAGAGGTGTGTACCAACGCCAAATAAGCCAAAGTAAGAGGCAGACTTGTTTGTATAGTATTTAATAGGCCCCAGAGGGAAAGGGAAGCCCACTGAAACAATCTTTTTTTTTTTTTTTTTTTTTTTTACTTTAAAAAAAATACCTGGCACATAATACGTACAAATGAAACGATCTTGCCTAATTTGTTTTAGGTTCTTTATTTCATGTAACTCGTGATTTAGAAAGGTCTCTAAAATGTGATGATTATAAGAACACTCATCTGCCAAGACTCTTAAAATATATTGTAACAGCTTTAATCCTGTTGCAGATAGAGCTATCAGTAGCAGCAATTAGCATGTATTTGAATTCAATAATTTCTGCATAAAAAGGACTTTACTGACATTTATAAATTCTTCCTCTGACAAAGGAGTGAGAAATAATGTGATTAATAGTGAGATGAAAACTTTTTAATTTCTTCTGAAATTATTTTTAAGGACATAAACAACTTGCCCTTTCCTTTGCTACTATTAACCTACAAAACACAAAAAGTCAAGTCATGGTTACCTTTTCAATACTGTTGGCCTCAATTTCTGACTCAGGAAATAATATAAAGCAGTTCAACTGGTTTTATCTTGTTTGAGAAACTAAAATTAAAATTTCAGGAGTTATTTAACTTTAAACAGGAAGGAATGTGGTCTTTCAGAAATAGTCATACAGACAGTTTTACAAATGTGTAAACCTCTTAAACCTAGTACCAATCTAAAAAAGAAAAGAAAAGGAAAAAAGGTCCTTAAAAAAAGTGCATGTGTTTGGGTTTTTTTGTTTTTGTTTTTACATCTTTCTTTAGTTGCAACTGGAAACTGTAGGGTTTATTCTCATCTTTCAGCTACTGGCATGTCATAAACTCCTCTAGTGAATGACTACCTAAATTGCTATATCCATAAATATTCTAGTGGGAAAACATTTGCAAGGCTTATTTTCAGAAGTGCACTGCAGTACCTTGATGTTGACCAAATTCAATTTTATTTTTCTGTGTTATAGCTAACAATTTCAAGGTGTTATTTTATACATCGAAACTCCAAAAGTATGACAGAAAGGAACTTATACATATGCTAAATAAACCAGTATTGCAGGGTAGTATGGAAAAAAAAACTACCCAATGATGGTGAATTCTGTTTCTTTATGCTACCCAATAGTGGCAGTCAGGCAGCCTCTAGCATTTATTCTTGCCTAGGAAAAGTGATGCTCTGGGAAATAAAATTTGGGCAAATGTATGTTATGCTGGCTCTTGATACATTCAATCTCTTTTCGTTTTTTAAAAATCATAAGTCATAGTCCAGTTATCAAAATTTTAGTTTCTAAAGAATTGCACTGGGTGTTTGTCAAAGTTAACCCAGTTGAAATCAACATGGCTAGTTCTGGTTTATTTCTTGGATTCTTCTAATCACAAATTACCTGATTAAATGAGTAAATACACAATATTAACTGAATGCTAGAATGAGTAAATTGCTCAAACATTGTATTATTCATTATACAAATTCCATTTTAGTCACTGATGAATCTATGACTGGGAGGAGTATTATGTTTCAGCCAATAAGTCCTTATTGCGTGCCCTCTATAAACTGAGGAGGTAGGACAGGAGATCACAAAATAATTCCTAGACTATCTTACCAGTAACAATTACTGGGAAAAATTATAAAAGTAAAATCACAATAAAAAAGCAAATCAATTATCTGCATGGCCAGGTGTGGTGGCTCACACCTGTAATTCCAACACTTTGGGAAGCCAAGGCAAGTGAATCACTTGAGTCCAGGAGTTCGAGACCGGCCTGGGCAACATTGCAAAACCTCATCTCTACTAAAAATACAAAAAATTAACCTGGCATTGTGGCACACCCTGTAGTCCCAGCTTCCTAGGAGGCTGAGGTGGGAGCATCACTCAAGCCTAGGAGATCAAGGCTACAGGGAATCCTGACTCTGCCACTGTACTCCAGGCTGGGTGACAGAGTGAGACCCTGTCTCAAAACATAAAATATAAAAAAATTATCTATCTGCTTAATGGAAAAATCTGTTTATTTTCCTTGTTGCTTTCAGTCTTCATTGTTCTTATTAAATTCCATTTTCTAATCCATCCATAGGAACAATTTGAAGCTTACTAAGTAAGTGTAGATCTAACTAATTGAAGTGTTAGCATTACCAACAAATTATTTGTCATTGCACATCCTGGAAACAAAGAGCTAACATTTGGGAAGGGTGGTGGTATCTCAGTAGTATACATAATCTACTCTATCCTCACAAATATATAAATGTAAAGGGAAGCAGAAATGTTTTCATCCATGAGGAATAAGACTCTTCTTAAAAACTGTAAATACATAGGGCTCAGATTCCATTCCTTTTTCTGGCTCAGCAACATCTTCCACACATCCCCAGGGTGAGTTACTTGGTCTCATGGAATCTTAGTCTCCCTGCCTGTTCAAAGGGGAGGAGGGGTAATAATGTGTTTACCACAGGGGTGTTGGTTAAATTAATTAGTATTTATTATGTGCTCCATTAAAGTCCTCAGGTGATATATAAGTTGACATTTATGTGGCACCTAATCATTGCTTTAAGTTTTGAAAACAGTCCTTGGTTTTTAAAACCATGCAAGAAATATAACAAATCTTTATGCTTCCAACAGTAGGATTAAGCATAGAAATATTTTAGCTTTTCTTTCTTTTTATTTTTGAGATGGAATTTCCCTCTTGTTGCCCAGGCTGGAGTGCAGTGCCATGATCTCAGCTCACTGCAGCCTCCGCCTCCTGGGTCCAAGCGATGCTCCTGACTCAGCCTCCCAAGTGGCTGAGATTACAGGCACCCACCACCATTCCTGGCTAATTTTTGTATTTTTAGTAGAGATGGGGTTTCACCATGATAGCCAGGCTGGTCTCAAACTCCTGACCTCAGATGATCCACCTGCCTCTGCCTCCCAAAGTGCTAGGATTACAGGCGAGAGCCATGGTGCCCGGCCCATTTTAGCCTTTCTAAGAACAATTATTTTCCCGGGGGTGAAAATATTAGTAGGTTACAAAAGCTTATTTCCTCAGCTTTAGACTATGAATAGAATAGCTTTAATTTACAGTTGATAAAAACAGAAGGAAGAAAGTTTTATAAAAGCCATTTTAATGGCTCATTCTGCCGTCTTTGGTGGCATTTGAAACTACTCACGATTGAAGGGAAATCGGTTCATCTATTTTACAACTATTTAATTCTGGCATTTAAAAGAAACCCAAGAAGTCATTTAGTTGAACTCCTTTGCCTACAATAATAGTACTAAGCACCTGCTTTTCAAGACAACATTCTCGTTTTATAGATGAGGAAACCAAGGTTCAGTGAACTTAAATCACAGTGCAGATAATCAAACCCCAGACACCATTCTTTCTCTGCCACCTCAGATACCACCAAGAAGTTACACTTAAAGCTGCCCTGTACAGAAAGGAGTTTCTTCTCTTTAATTAAACCATGTTTTTTTTTTTTTTTTTTTTTTTTTTTTAAGAGAAGAAATCGCACCATGTTTCCCAGACTGGTCTCGAACTTCTGGGCTCAAGCGATCCTCCTGCCTCGGCCTCCCAAAGTGCTGGGATTACAGGCAAGAGCCACTGTCCCTGACCTAAATCAAGATATTCTAATGGAACCTTAGTTTTATCCCCAGAGAGCTTATGAGTGCCCCCAAATCATCAGTTAAAAGTTATCTTAAAAGACAAGTAGTTTAAAATCACTCTTAAAAGATACTTCCATATATTTTTATTGAAGAAACAAAAGCTACACATATCCTTCTTTTTTGAGAATTAGTTCACTCAGGTTTAGTGGTTTTTTAAATACCAAATTAACATGAATACTATATGGTCAGAGCCTTTTCAACTTTGTATTGAAGTATGTGGTTCCCCCTTATCCATAGGGGATATATTCCGAGACCCCCACTAGGTGCCTGAAATGGCAAATAGTACAGAACCCTATATGTACTGTTTTCTCCTATACATGCATAACTTTTTGATGAAGTTTAATTTATAAACTAGGCATAGTAAGAAGTTAACAATAAAAATAACAAAATAGAACAATTATGACCATATACTGTAATAAACGTTAATGTGGTCTCTCTCTCAAAATATGTTATTGCATTGTATGTTGGGCAACCGAAACCGTGAAAAGTGAAACTACGGATAAGGGGGGGGGACTACTGTACAAACAGAAAAAAAGTACTTATTTTTTGAAATATCTAAAATCTATCCCATCTTCGCTTAGTAATAAGATGAGTACATATCATTGCCATTTCATATCTCAGAGGAATGGACTACGTGTGCTAAAGAACTCTAATCATGAATAAATTAGCCTGCGTAGCTAAGAGTGTTTTGAAAGTTTAAGCTCCGTACTGAAATTAAAATATTATTAGTAAAGTATTATTACAACTATGATTTCATTTTAAATAATAATGATACATTTTCGTATGACTTTGGGCAGCAGGCAAAAAAGACAAAGATAATGTTTAAAATTTAACCTGGGAAACACAGTGAGACCCTATCTTGAAAAAAATAAAAAACAATGTATTGGTCATGCTGGCATGTGCATGTAGTCCCAGCTACTTGGGAGGCTGAGGAGGGAGAATTGATTGAGCCCAGGAGTTCAAGGTTGCAGTGAGCCAGGATCACAGCACTGCACTCTGGCCTGGGTGACAGAGACCCTGGCTCTTTAAATAAAAACTTTGTAGGCACCTCTGTATGCTATCATTGTCTCTTAAAACAATGATTATAACCCACATATTGTATGGATGTGTATAACATTTTTTCCATAAAGTTTACCTCTAAATAAACTGCATAAATCATCTTTCTTGCCTATTATAGAAAAAACGTGGTCTTAAAGTCCAGAAGGACCCAAGAATTTGAATAGTAATTCAGAGAGGTTTATGCGAAGTTGATATCTATCTTTTCCTTTAATTTTGACTCATTTATTTCTATTTAGCATTCACCGACAACTAAATAAATGGAGAGACCTTGGCTAATTCATACCACTGCTCTAAGATAGTAAATATCAGACGCCCAACTGCAGAGGCTTTATGATGCTGCTGGCCTGGGAACATCTAAGTTATTGAAACATTCTCCTTGAGCAAAGGTTATTATTATTATTATTGTTTAATTGTAGTTCATTGCACTACTAATCTCTAGACAGTGAATCAGCTCAGCCCTACCTTTAAATTGGACAGAAGGACATAGGCGACTAACTGTCCTGCTCTATACCAAGACCCTAATTAAACAAAAACAAAATAGCCATTCCTCACATACCTCAAAAGACTAAAGAGGCTTTAATCCGTATTCTCAGTGTCTATTGTAGCAGGAACAAGAGCTGAGCAGCCTTCTGGGTATTGAGTCTCAGTGGCGCAGTTCCCTCCTGGAACTGATAGAGTTCTGGCACCATAGGGCCATAGGGCTCTGGTACCATTAGCAGAAAACACCCTGAGAAGATTCCTGAGGGACCGAATTCAGGGCTTTTTTCTGCCTGGTGAAAAACATAATTCTTCTCCATTAATCCCCTTAGGATTTTTCCTTCTCCATCAATCCCCTTGGGATTTTTCTCCATGGAGTAACATATGACACCAAACTGACCCCACTGAAGAATGAGTTAGCTGAATGAGAAAAACAATGTCTCATAAAGTTACTGACTTTGCAACCTCAATAGTTTTAGTTTAATTTGCTATCAGAAGTTGATTAATTATAATCTTTCAGAGTCGATTCACGTTTTTACTAATATAGCACTGAAATGTGGCTATAAGTTTTCAGGAAAAAAAATCACATTTTTAAAGTGTATTAAATATAAATGCAGATATCAACTAAGAGATCATAAAAACTTTCTTATCTAAGACGTTTATTGAGAATAACTTATTAAATTTACTATAATCCAATATGATGATTTATTTAAATCATTTGATTTTCTAATTTTTTTCTTTAGAGTTGAAATTTTTACACCGTCTCAGATCTAAAAAAAAAATGTATTTACATGGAAATACATTTTATATTTTTAAAGATGAGGTCTTCCTATGTTGCCCAGGCTGGTCTCAAATTCCTGGCCTCAAGCGATCCTCCTGCCTCAGCCTCCCAAATTGTTGGGATTACAAGGGCGAGCGACTGTTCCTGGCTTACATGGAAATATTCTTAAAGGTCTGCATCTTATAAACACTTTATGGTCCCAGAACTTAAACAAACAAACAAAAAACCATCAATTAAAAAAAGAAGATCACCTCCTTTGAGAATAAAAGTAAAAAGAATTTTTTTTTAGAGAAGAAGTAATGGGGTGAAGGGTGGACAGACTCTAGAACTGATCTATTGGTCATGTAATACATTTTTCCTGCTAAATCAGACAGGAGTTCTATTAGGTTGGTACAAAAGTAATTGTGGTTTTGCCCTTACTTTCAATGGCAAAAACCACAATTACTTTTTTACCAATATAATACATCAGAAGATAAAAAGCTATTCCAATTTCCCTTAAAAATGCATGCTGATACTTTAGAAACTCCCATGGTAAGAAAGTGTTTTAATGTATCTAATAAAAATAATAAAGAATAAGGGGTCATTATCTACATGGAAAACTCAAAAACTAAATTTATAGAGCAACTAAAAATAAGAAAACAACATCTGCATGAATCTATTTCAGAGATGAAGTCTCTTGACTGTTTCAAAAGAATCGGTCTGTCACACAATCACCAGGTTTCTTTAACTTCCCTAGTTACGTAACGGATTCTGTGACTTGTAAACAAACAGCCCCATTGCTTGACAATTCTGGATCTGTGGGTTTGTACTGCTGTTTCCCTGTGGGGGCTGAAAGCTGCATAATGATTTATTCTTTCTCCACTCCCTGCCTTCTTTTCCTATTTTGCACTCTCTTTTTCTTTTTTTCCTTTTTGTCAAAGTCAGTTTAAAAAAATCCCAGGGAACTAAATGTGAAAACAAACCCTGGTGTTATAAAATTGAGGCCACCAATTTAAACACCGTAGGCATAAGAAATGCAAAACTTGAGGGTCTCATAGTCAGAGGAGCTCCCCATAGGGAGACTGTAAGTATGTATGCAGTGTTTTTCAGCATCCCCTGCCCTCCTAACCATATGCTTTTGTATAAGGTAGCTTTGATTCCCCTGATTTCCCACGCATGAAACACTTGCTGGCTTCAAAGAGAGCTCTGTATGCAAAAGACACATGGGGGTGTAGTTCAGGAGGAGAAGGGATAGTAGGCAGAATGTGGGTGAACTAACATTTGAGTCTGTGTGTTAATTTCAGTGCTACCTTTTGCTGGTATGCCCTAGTTATAACTTAGACTGCTGGCAAACTGGAAGCTTTCTAAATTCGTTATTAAACCTAATCAATTACCTATCATTAAAATACATCTCATTCCTCCAACGAGAAGTTAGATTTCAGATTGGTTGTTAGGTTGTGAATTTATTTTTGATGCCATGCATTAAGTATGATTTATAATATGAGGTCTTGTACCATGCATTTACTGTTACTGTGTTGCTGATTGAATCTTCAATAAAATTATTACATAATAATTTAATGCATGTAAAGGACATATAGGAAAAATTAAGTATTTTGAGTTTTAACAACTTAGAAAATAATTTGGTCATAAGTGAAGAAAGACAACAAAGCCTTTAAACATCTTCAACAATTACATAAAAATTACCACTAGTTCTCCTTTTGTGTTTGCTATTTTAGAAGATCTTTATTTCTAAATATATCCAAACCATTTTCCCTCCCATTTATCTTCTATTCCTCCATCATTCTGGGCATTGAAAATAATTTCTATGCCAAGGAATCTCTTGAAACATTAAAGTCTAATCTACTAGTGACCTTTCTCCTTCAAAGAAAAAGAAAGAAAGAAAGAAAGAAAGAGAGAAAGAAAGAAAGAGAAAGAAAGAGAAAGAAAGAAAGAAAGAAAGAAAGAAAAAAAGAAGGAAAGAAAGAAAGAAAGAGCCCCTGTACATATTCTATTAGCTGCATCATGGCAGAAATAAGGATCTTTTGAAATTGCAAAAGGCATCTTTGAATGCTGTCTTTGGATGTTTGGAGGTTTGGTGGTTTTGTCTTATTCCCAGGAATAAAAGCAATTTGTGATTCAGAGATATCTGATGATCCTTTTTACAAAATTTTATTTTTAAATTTTTTTTAGACCAGGTCTTGCTTTGTCACCCAGGCTGCAGTGCAGTCGCACAATCATAGCTCACTGCGGCCTTGAACTCCTGGGCTCAAATGATTCTCCTGTCTCAGCCTTCCAGGTAAATGGTGATTACAGGCACACATGACGATCCATTTACCTGTCTTCCCTTTTAAAAATCACTTTGTGGGCCGGGCGCGGTGGCTCAAGCCTGTAATCCCAGCATTTTGGGAGGCCGAGACGGGCGGATCACGAGGTCAGGAGATCGAGACCATCCTGGCTGACACGGTGAAACTCCGTCTCTACT
>NW_012102909.1:689438-706596 GCF_000951045.1 Mandrillus leucophaeus | reverse complement strand
CCTAATTCACTCTGACATTGATCCATGTGATTCAGGTTGGAAATTCAGTTCTGTAGCCAGAAGACTAAAATAATATCCTGAAATAAAATGGTTGCGGTTGCTGAGCCCAAGAAATTAAGAGGCTCTTCTGTGTTCCTCTTAGAGGCTGCAATTGGACCTTGCCTGGTTTTGCCCTGCTAGGTTTCAAAAGGTCTGTTGGAAAAAATAGAAGCATAGACCTTTAGAAGTGGAAGGGATGAAGCTTAGCCTTCATCTCTTCCAAGTTTCTCAGTTTAGAGATGAGAAAAACGCATCCCAGAGAGGAACTGTGATTTTTAGAAAATTTTTTTGGGCTGGGCATGGTGGCTCATGCCTGTAATCCCAGGACTTTGGGAGGCTGAGGTGGGCCGATCGTCTGAGGTCAGGAGTTCGAGACCAGTCTGGGCAACATGGTGAAACACATGGTGAAACCCTGTCTGTACAAAAAAATACAAAAATTAGCTGGGCATGGTGACACGCACTGTAATCCCAACTACTTGGGAGGCTAAGGCATGAGAATCACTTGAGCCTGGGAAGCGGAGGTTGCAGTGAGCCAAGATCATGCCACTGCACTCTAGCCTGGGCAACAGAGTGAGACTCTGTCTGAAAAACAAAAGAAAAATTTTTTGTTAGAGTGGAGGTCTGGCTCTGTTGCCCAGGCTAAAGTGCAGTGGCACAATCGTGGCTCACTGCAGCCTCAAACTTCTGGGCTCAAGAGATCCTCCAGCCTCAGCCTCTAGAGTCACTGGGATTATAGGCATGAGCCACTGCACTGGACTTTTTGCTCACTTTAAAAAGCCATTTTTAATTCAAGTTCACATTAACAATATTTATATTCGGTCGGCTCACGCCTGTAATCCCAGCACTTTGGAAGGTCAAGGCGGGCAGATCATGAGGTCAGGAGACTGAGACCATCCTGGCTAACACAGTGAAACCCTGTCGCTACTAAAAACAACAAAAAAAATTAGCCTGGCGTGGTGGTGGACGCCTGTGGTCCCAGCTAATCGGGAGGCCAAGGCAGGAGAATGGCGTGAACCCGGGAGGTGGAGCTTGCAGTGAGCCGAGATCGCGCCACTGTACTCCAGTCTGGGCGACAGAGCGAGACTCCGTCTCAAAAAAAAAAAAAAAAAAAATTATATCCTACCAACGGACTGGGACCCCAAAATGTGCTGTGATTGCTCTATCCACATGGTGGAGAAATTGGGGCAAAGTTTTAGTTTGTTCCCCTGAAAGGACTAAGAAAATGCAGAGCAAAATACAGAAAACTTAAAGACCTGAATTTGATTCACCAACCTCTGTATTAATAAAATACATTATCTGATTTTAAGAATGCATTGATTACTTCCTTTCATAAGAACTCTCTTATTTTTAAGAGATCAGATCTCATTCTGTTGCCCATGTTCAAGTGCAGTGGCTATTCACATGTACCATCATGGCGCACTGCAGCCTTGAACTCCTGGGCTCAAGCATTCTTTCTGCCTTAGCCTCACAGTTAACTGAGACTACACATCTGCACCACTGCACCCACCTCGGGACCCCCTTTCTCATCTTACAAGTCTGATAAACCAATGAGTGATCGTAATTCCAACACATTTGAAAAAGCCAAAGAGGAGAAATCAGATTCAAAGAATGATTGTTAAAATACCAAAACAGGATTTAATGATGTTTAGGACTGATCTTCACCTAGCCTCTGTGAGCATTTCTGAGGGATTTGTCCTTCAAGTAAACATCCTATATTAACTGATGTTTGATACATTTTAGGATGATGACAAAAGCTAACTGCATTGAATTCAGTTTTAAACATCACTCCTTCTTAATTACAGGCCTGCCATCCTCCAACTGTGTTACTGTGAGAAGGACATCTATATGATGTTCTACTCAATCCATATATAGAAGCCACAACACCACAAGCACAAAGTGTTTCTTTTGAAAACTGTAAGCTACTTAAAATATATACACTTGATAATTTTGAACTATACAAATCAAAATAGAGATATATTCTTAGGATATCAAAGTCTGGTGTTTCAAATTCAGAGGCCCATTTTTTTGTTCGTATAAATTTGGGGATACAAGTGTAGTTTTGATACATAGATAAATTACATAGTAATGAAGTCTGGGATTTTAGTGTAACCATCATCCAAATAGTGTATGTTGTACCCATTAAGTAATTTCTCATCCCTCACTTTCTTCCCAACCCTCCTGTCCTCCCGTCTCCAGTGTCTGTTCTTCTAAACTCTATGTCAATGTGTACATAGTTTTTAGCTCTCACAAATGAGAATATGTGGTATTTGACTCTCAGAGTTATTTCATTTAAGATAATGGCCTCCAGTTCCATCCATGTTGCTGCAAAAGACATGATTTCATTCTTTTTTATGGCTGAGTATATATGGTATAGATATACACCACATTTTCTTTATCCAATCATCCACTGATGGAAACTTAGGTTGATTCTGTATCTTTGCAATTGTGAATAGTGCCATAGATACCTACAAGTGCAGGTATCTTTTTGATATAATGATTTCCTTTCATTTGGGTATATACCCAGTAGTGGGATTGCTGGATCAAATGATAGTTTTATTTTTAGTTTTCTGAGAAATCTCCACACTGTTTTTCATAGAGATTGTACTAATTTACATTCCCACCAACAGTGTATAAGTGTTCCCTTTTCTTGCCAACATCTGTTTTTTTAAAATAGCCATTCTGACTGATGTAAGATAATATCTCATTGTGATTTTAATTTGCATTTCTCTGATGATTAGTGATGCTGACCGTTTATATGTCTCTTTTTGAAAAATGTCTGCTTATGTCTTTTGCCCACTTTTTAATGAGGTTACTTGGTTTTTGTTGTTGTTGAGTTGTCTGAGTTCCTTGTAGATTCTGGATATTAGTCCCTTGTCTGCTGCATGGTTTGCAAGTATTTTCTACCATTGTTCAGGATGCCTGTTCACTCTGTTACTTGTTTTGCAGTGCAAAAGTTTTTAGTTTAATCAAGTCCCATTTGTCTATTTTTGGTTTTGTAGCAATTGCTTTTGAGGTCTTAGTCATGAATTCTTTGCCAAGGCCAATGTTGGGAAAAGTTTTTGGTTAGGTTTACCTCTAGTATTTTTATATTTTCAGGTCTTATATTTAAATATTTAATCCATCTTAATTTTTATATATGGTGAGAGATAGGGTTCCACTTTCATTCTTCTACATATGGCAGTCCACATTTTCCCAGCACCATTTATTGAATAGCATGTCCCTTCCCCAATGTATGCTTTTGCCAATCCTGTCAAAGACCAGTTGGCTGTAGGTAAGTGGCTTTATTTCCAAATTCTCTATACTGTTGCATTGATCTATGTGTCTATTTTTAAACTAGTACCATCCTGTTTTGGTTACTCTTGCCTTGTAATATAATTTGAAGTCCATTAATGTGATGGCTCCAGCTTTGTTCTTTGTGCTCAGGATTACTTTGGCTATTTGGGATCTTTTTTGGTTAATATTAATATTAGAATTGTTTTTTCTAATTTTGTGAAACGATGAAGTTGGTATTTTGATAGGAATTGCATTGAATCTGTAGATTGCCCTGCTTTAGAAAATATGGCCATTTTAACAATATTGATTCTTCCAATCCATGAGCATGGGATGTTTCCATTTATTTGTGTCATTTACAATTTCTTTCATCAATGTTTTATACTTTTCCTTGTGGAGATCTTTCACTTTCTTGGTTAAATACATTCCTAGGAATCTTGTGCGGGGTTTTTTCTTTTGTTTTGTTTTTTGTAGCTATCCTAAATGGAATTGACTTCTTGATTTGGTTCTTAGCTTGGTTGTTATTGGTGTATAAAAATGCAACTGGGCCGGGCGCGGTGGCTCACGCCTGTAATCCCAGCACTTTGGGAGGCCAAGGTGGGCAGATCATGAGGTCAGGAGATCGAGACCATCTTGGCTAACACGGTGAAAACCCATCTCTACTAAAAATACAAAAAATTAGCCGGGCGTGGTGGTGGGCGCCTGTAGTCCCAGCTGAGGCAGGAGAATGGCGTGAACCTGGGAGGCGGAGCTTGCAGTGAGCCGAGATCTCACCACTGCACTCCAGCTGGGGTGACAGAGTGAGACTTGGTCTCAAAAAAAAAAAAAAAAGCAACTGATTTGTAAACACTGATCTTGTATCTTGAAATGTTACTAAATCACTTATTAAATCTAGGAGTCTTTGGAGGAGTCTTTAAAGTTTTCTAGGTATAAGATCATATTGCTAGCAAATAATTTTACTTCCTCTTTTAAAATTTGGATGCCTTTTATTTTTTCTCTTGTCTGATTCATCTGGCTAGGACGTCACATGTATGTTGTTTTTTAAAAAAATTATGTCACATTTAAGGATAATTATTTATATTGTTATTGTAAATAAATGAAAGCTTGCCATGCTAAGATTTTGATAATCAAGTTTAGTCTGTTTTTATTTAGGAACAAATTGTTTACCTCGATTTAAAAAGTTCCCTTACCATTATAAATTAAGAACAACTTCAAAATGTGGATAGCATCTCAAGTATAGAACCAACCTGATAAAAAGTTCCAAATATGAAATCTAAGTTTTAAATGAAATTTGTGTCTAAAACCAATGTATCACCATAGTACAACTTATTATCATCTAGCTTTTAAAGAAAGACTTTCAAAAAAATTAAAATGGACTTTTTGAATAGTTACCAGTTAAGGATAATGTAGTTTTGAGGAAGAAGGTATTTCTTTTAGCTTTCTGTATTGGAAAGTGTGAAATACAAATGATAATGTTCAATAGAAAGTAATGAAATGTTTTCACATTTCAAAAATCACTGAGATCTCTGGCTTTATTTAATAATGACCTTATTAATAACAAATAGTAAGTAAATCATTCCTTTAAAAATAAAGGCTTTAACCTATAACATGACCTCACCCACATCCCAAATGCTCTAGTAGCCTTTCCAGATAAGAGAAGTCTGTACAAAGGCCATAAAACAAAACAACACAAAACAAAACCTCTCCCTATTCTATGTTTTCTTATAATATGTTTCCTTTTTTAGGCTGTTTCATTTATGAGCTGCTTATTGCCTCTTTTGATCTCTATAATGGGCTTTATGGATTTTATTAAAAGAGTAACAGTTAAACTTGTGAAACTGGAGATATGAGTAATAAAAATGGATTTTTAAAACCTTTTTCTGCTCAGATTTTCATTTCACTACCTTATTCTCAGATTTTCATTTTAATTACTTTTCAGATTTTTATTTCAACGTCATATTTCATATATACAACCAACAACTTTGAAATAACAAAACAGTATTTGGCAGGATTACATGTTCAAGCAATGGAACCAAAGCAAGATTGTGGTTTAAACAAAAAACGACAGTTTAAAAGACCATTTTCTTACTCCACATATCTGCTTCCCATATATCTTGGAAATACACTTATTTATTTATTGTATAAGCAATATTGTAATTCTTAAAAAATTTACTATTGCATAATATCATCTAATGAGCAGAAACTTGTTTGGAAACAATAGAGAAGATTGTATTTCTGCCATTTCTACATAATAGCCCAAAATGTTCTAAATGAGAAAATATTGGTGAATTTGTGGTCATGAATGTCTTAAAATGTCTCCATGATTTGACTGTTTTGACAAAGTCAAAGAAATTGGACCATTATTTCTTTTCTCAAGGCAACTTCTGGGCTTACTGGATGACAGACAAATTGCCCAAGTCATTGGTAGCTTTAGTATGACCTTCTGGTACTGTTCTTTATGGAGGGAATTGGCTTTTATTTACACATGGTTCTTAGGCTTAGGTTCAGGTACCTTGAACCACTGTTACCAGAGCTCTCCAAAACTTAATGCGTTACGTGAACACAAGATTTGATGAGAGAAACAGTTACAAAACAGCATGATCCTATTTTATTTTAAAAAGAAAATGAAATATATAATGAAATGTATAACGCGTGTGTATGCACACCCGCACCCCCCACCCCCCGCCGCCCCATAGTTATGCACCAAATGGCAGTATAACATAGTGGTGAAAAGGTTGGGTTTTGGAATCACACAGATCTAGGTTAAACTTCCAGCCCCAGCACTTAATCTCCACTCTTCTTAGACTCAGTCAACTGAGAAGACTTAAAAATAGTACATGGTAGAGGCTTCAAAGTGCTTAAAATTGTGTCTTTATAAACTATGAATACTCATTCCCACGCTCTTCCAGCCATACCTGTGATTCTTCGTTACACGCTAACCAGCCAGGCTCAGATCTCTCAATGCTTCTCCACCAATATTGGGTCCTGGAGTATGCTGTTGTGGTTCAAAGTTCTTAAACTCAGTGTTCATAGTGTCTAACCTGCCTACCCATCACTGTCTAAACATCCTGTAGATCTTTTTAAGCCAACGCCTAAGTTACTCTATTATAAGAACATGCCCATCTCTACCACTCCTTGATTTGAGTCTTCTGAGACTCCTCTCATGACCTCAACTTCATAAATCCTTATTCTTAAACACATCCTTTGAACACCAGGATCTTTTTGCTTAGGTCTCCAAAGACCAATCTTTTTCTCAAAGCATCTGCTAAAGGCAAATGATTCAACATCTTTGGTGTCCAGATTAATGCAGTTTTATTGTGCACTAAGAATATCCATTACTAATTAGACCTTGGATATTTATATATTTAGATTTAATTTAAAATGAATACCATTATGCAGTGTTTCATTTTATGCAATCTCTCTTTATGATATACCATTAAGAAGAGTTTCTTGTGTTGCTGTGTAACTTAGATAAAAATAAGCTGGGTGTGGTGGCTCATACCTGTAATCTCAGCACTTTGGGAGGCTGAGGCAGGCAGATCACTTGAGATCAGAAGTTCAAGACCATTCTGGCCAACATGGTGAAACCATGTCTCTACTAAAATTACATAAATTAGCCAGGTGTGGTGGCACCTACTGGGGAGGCTGAGGCACGAGAATCACTCGAACCTGGGAGGTAGAGGTTGCAGTGAGCCGAGATTGTACCATTGCACTCCAGCCAGGGTGACAGAGTGAGACCCTGTCGCAAAAAAAAAAAAAAAAAAAAAGATTAAAAATAGGAAATGTAATCACATTTAAAGAAGGACCATAGGGTCTAATGTTTCTAAGTTAGAAGAAAGGTCTTTTTTCTATAACATCAGTTTTTTAAACGAAAAGCAGATTACAAAATATCACAGTGGGCAGTACTCTTACTTTGTAATTTATCCAATTACCTAACAGGGGAGGTTCTGTTCAGTCATACCAAATGTTTACACAACATTGTAGACAGCACAATCAATTTTAAAGTGCTTTCTGTTACCTGCTTTCTGCAAATAAAACCATCCTCTGGCTCTTGGGTAGATCCACTATAATTGCTAATTTCAGTGCTTTATAGGATCTCATAAAAAGAAGCAAGGATAGAAGACTGGGTTGGAAACAGGTGTAGGGTGGGGATTTCAAAGCTCAGAATTTGAGATTAGTGTAGGCAAGAAAGGAGGGATGACGGCCAGAAAGCATACAGCTCCAGCATCAGTTTCTGGAAGGACCTGATTGTAATCGTTATGCTGGAGGCTCTATTGCTTCTTCATTCTTCACACTTCACTATTCCCCATTGTTTTTTGAAAAGTCTTTTTTTTTCTTGGCAAACCACCCTTATACAGATGCTGACAATGGGAAAAGAAACAGGGCCCTGCTAATCGTAAAGACACTGATTTATAGTAAAAGTAAGAATCTTTTCTTCTTAGGCAGGGTAACTAATGACTATAGTGATGTCTTGGAACTAAAATGAGCAGCAATTTTAATATATAATGGGAAAAACAAATTGAAACTAAGCAAAATCACCATTGACAAAATTTGTGCCTAACGTGGAATGGGCCCTGAAACTCTACTTTTTTTTAATATAGGTAATTTGTTTACATGTTAATGCCTCTCTTCCTTCAGATTTGTCACTTGAGTGGTTAACAGAACTTTTTGATTTTATGAGGAAATGAATATGCTCTTTAAAAATCAAAGAACATGTAGAATTCACTGAAAAAAAAAACTCATTTACCAAACATTTCATTTTTATTCAAAAATACACACTTTTAAGTATTTTCTTAGAAATGCAACCAACTTCCTCATTCTGATAAAATGCACAAAATGCATTTACAGTGCAATTTTTAGCTCTGACCTTGAGAATTTTAGCACTAGTGCAATTTGCCATTTATGCAAAAATAAGTTCTACTTACAGTATTATAAATTGTATGTATCTTATACAAAGTTATAAATTCTTTTCAAAAGAGTAGACTATTTTTTAAAGCACACTGATTAATTTTCGTGATATAATTTTGAACAAGTAAGCATGGCTCATTTACTATACCTTAACAATTTACAATATCATATATGCAGAAATTATATCATATGTATTTATTTCTATAACTACATTTCTTCAAAATATACCTTTTTGATTACTCTTATTTTCCTGGAAGAACAGCATTGTAGATAATGTGCTAGTGAATATTTTGAGTTTGGTTCCAACAAGTTTGCCCTAAAATAAAAAACAAATGTATATGACAAGTTTAATTATTACAAAGAGAACTGATATAAGCAGTCAATTCTTTCTTATAAAAGATATTTCTAATTTAGAATATTGCACAAGGAAGAATCTGTTCTACCAGGAAAACAGAAGGAATTAACTACTTAGAATTTAAATCAGACTTGTAACTATATCTAGTTATGATATTACTTTTGTTGAAGCAAATCCTTCTATTACATTCATAGAACACAGATATAGAGGAACAACATTGCAGTTAACTTTAGGTACAAATGAGTGGCTGGTTTTATTTTCTGTCAATTGCTTTACTTAGGGTACCATGGAGAGAAAGAACAACATAATATAAAATTTTGCATAATTTTTTCTTCATTTTCAGATGGAGTCTCGCTCTGTCACCCAGGCTGGAGTGCAGTGGCGCGATCTTGGCTCACTGCAAGCTCCGCCTCCCAGGTTCATGCCATTCTCCTGCCTCAGTCTCCCGAGTAGCTGGGGCTACAGGTGCCTGCCACCATGCCTGGCTAATTTTTTGTATTTTTAGTAGAGATGGGTTTTCACCATGTTAGGCAGGATGGTCTCTATCTCCTGACCTCATGATCCACTCGCCTCAGCCTCCCAAAAAAATTTTGCATAATTTTTAGAATGGTGTATGTGCTTGGACAGAGAAACGCTGTAAAGCAATGTATATGACATATAAACATTTTATAACCAATGCATTTGTGGTTTATGTGTGTTATTGATACAAATTATAACAAAATAACACATGCAGTTGACCCTATATCATATGACATTTTCAGACCATATTATCTTCAATTGTTTTTAAAAAAGTCTCTGAAGACGTCATTTGTCAGTCGTATGGGTAGCTCATTATGTGGCCTTAATGTAGTATTTGCATACTTCATTTGACCCTTCATTGAAAAAATGACTGATAAATTAGTTTTGCTTATTTTTAAGGTAAAAATGAAGTTTTTGATGAATCAGATTGATTATTCAATAGTAGATAAAGTAGGCAATGTCAAGTAAGAATTAACCCATGTTCTATAAGTAAAAGTTTTCATTAATTTACTATTTTGCCTTCAAGTCTAGTCATTGAATATATACACATGCAATTTTCAGCATAGAAGTCATAGATTAATAATAAGAAAAAAATAGTTCTTAATTAACTAGGATACCTATATATTAAGGATATGAGCTTTTTAGTTGTCATCCATATGTTGTATTTTCTCCCATACACAGGATGAAAAATAAACTTCAAAAATGCCACAAATGGAATCAAAAGTCAAACTATAAACTTGGCAGAATCATCCTAACAAATGTATGGGGATCATATCCTTCATATACAAAATGTATAGACAAATTTCCCCAAGAAAAGTGGGCACTGAACAGGTAAGTCACAGGGATATATTCTTAGTGGTTGATGTAAAAGGTCAAAACTTTGGAAAACTGTTCAATATTACCATAAAACCAAGAAATGCAAATTAAGATGAGCTGCCACTTGTTTAAAAGTCTATATTTAAAGGAAATACCAATATTTAGTTTGTATAGTTGTGGGAAAATGGGTGCTTCTTGTTTTTTGTAAATTCTTGGATAATTCATTTAGGCAAGAATCCTGTTAATGGGGATTCTGCTAGGGATAATAAAATTGATAAAATTATGGATATTAGTCATGTCAGTTTGTTTCAGGCACGGGATAGTAATAGGGTTGTGGTGCCTGAATTCAGGTTGAGTGCTAGGAATGCAGTAGTTGTAAGAATAAAATAAATAATTAGGTTAAAGATGGTAATATTTGGGTTATATATTAGTACCGCTATTATGCAGCCTATATGGGTGTACAAATTTACGGGGGCACAAACTTTAAAAAATCTTTATGCCTGGCTGGGTGCAGTGGCCCACACCTATAGCCCCAGAACTTTAGGAGGCTGAGGAAGGCTGATTTCTTGAGCTCAGGAGTTTGGGACCAGCCTGGGCAACATGGCAAAACCCCCTCTCTACAAAAAAAATACAAAAGTTAGCCGGGTATGGTGGCACGCACCTGCGGTCCCAGCTACTTGTGAGGCTAAGGAGGGAGCACTGCTTGAGCTCATGAAGCTGAGGCTGCAGTGAGTTGCAATTGTGTCAGTGCACTCCAGCCTGGCCACAAAGTGGGACCTTGTCAAAGATAAACATATCATTGTCTATAACAGAAAAAAACTGAAAACAACCAAAATCAAAATTTATATGGGATTTGTTAAATAAATTAAGGCCTATACTAATATAATTGGATATACAAAATCAAAAATATTCATAAAGAATATTGAAAGATGTAAGGAACATTCCCCAAATATTAAGTGGAAAAGCATTTAATAAAACAGTATATCACCAATAAATACATCGCTATACATTATATATATATATGATTGACTATACATCCAAATATAAATAATGATTATGGTGTTACGGTTACAGACGGTTTCCTTTCTTTACCCTTTTCCATATTTAAAACATCTTCTATAATAACCATGTTAATGATCCAATACTGTTTCCCCTAAGGATATTTCAGAATTAAGCTATTCCATTTATGCCACTACACAATTACGCAATGTCCAGAGTCAGGCGAAAGAGAAACAGGCTTACTCAAAAACAATAGCACAATGTTCAGAGTACTTTCTTCTAGTGGAAACAACAGAAGTAAAGGACATGCAAAGACATGTCCTACAAAGACATATATTACTAATGACTAATATATGGCCTCAGTGTCCCCTGCTCTGTATACATCCCCACCTAGAAAATGCCACCCTAAGTTATGTTCTCATCATTGCTTACTCACAACTGAATGGCACTGCAGTGGCATTGGCTCCTTATTCCCAAGACGAGTCAGTGGGGACTTTTGAGGTCTGCCATCCGAAACCAATTAATCTCTAGTACATGTGAGTTATAGTTTGAAAATAACGTTCCCTTTTCTAGTGGTCAGTCTGATCCTGGAGTATATACCTTTTCAAGTATCAGATGAGTTAAGCTAATGAATGAATATTCTACACCAAACCAATCTTCTTTGACTAGTTTACTCATTTTCTTTCCTTCCAAAAATAGCTTGTACTCTTATTTTTTCTTTGGAAGCCACAGTCTACCATCAAAGTTCCCTGAGAAAAATTTTGACAATTGAAAGAACTGGATTCAGTATGTTCATGCACAAAGTCCTGATTCAGTACTAAGAAATGCTATTTTTATATTTTTAGATAGAATAAACAACCGAAATCCTAATCCTTTATTAAAGATCTCTTAAGAATTGTTGTGAGGTGACCCAAATATCCCTTACCACATGCCCTCTGCATTTTAAAATTTTTCTTTTTTCTTTTTCTTTTTTTTTTTTTGAGATGGAGTCTTGCTCTGTCACCAGGCTGGAGTGCGTTGGTGCGATCTTGGCTCACTGCAACCTCTGCCTCCCGGGTTCTAGCAATTCCCCTGCCTCAGCCTCCCAAGTAGCTGGGACTACAGGTGTGCGCCACCACACCTGGCTAATTTTTTGTATTTTAGTGGAGACAGGGTTTCACCATGTGGGCCAGGATGGTCTCAATCTCCTGACCTCGTGATCTACCCACTTTGGCCTCCGAAAGTGCTGGGATTATAGGTGTGAGCCACCATGCCTGGCCATTAAAAATTTTTCTATAGTGTTCTGATTGCTACTTGAAATCTATCTTAAGGCTGTGGGTAAAATGTGAAAATTGGATTATAGGGAAAAATAAAAATCTTTCATGAAAACAAAGTAAAATTTCTGAAGTAAATTAACTATTAATTTTATGCAGTTGCTAAAATATTTTTATAAATTAAAAATTTTCTATTACATTTGTTGCAAAATATCTTTTTACTTGTAATATATTGTTTAACTGACACATTTTAATAAAGAATACATGCGTTTTGGTAAAAGTACTGATAATATTCTTTAACATTTGTCTTCAGTCTCTCATATATAAAACATCTAATATATATTTTCTGATATTAGTATGTTTTCATTTGCTTGAATATATTTTTCTGTCTTTTTTTTTTTTTTAGATGGAGTCTTGCTGTTGCCCAGACTGGAGTGCAGTGGCGTGGTATCAACTCACTGCAACCTCCGCCTCCCAGGTTCAAGCGATTCTCCTGCCTCAGCTTCCTGAGTAGCTGGGATTACAGGCACGCACCACCATGCCTGGCTAATTTTTGTATTTTTAGTAGAGACGGGGTTTCACCATGTTGGTCAGGCTGGTCTGGATCTCCTGACCTCGTGATCCGCCCACCTTGGCCTCCCAAAGTGCTGGGATTACAGGTGTGAGCCACCGTGCCTGGCCCTCTTTTTTTTTTCCCAAACGGGTTTTAATTGCATGTTTGTTCAAATTGTTAAGAGTACTTAAGGTAGTTTAAATTAACTCATTATATTGGAAACGTTCCTATCTTTGTAATAAACAAGCATTACATTAGTGGTTGGTGGTGAACACTTTGAGGCAAAGAACTTACATGAGTACTGCCCAATAGAACTTTCTGCAATGTCCAATACCGTAGCCACTAGGTATGCAGCTATTGAGCACTTGAAATGTAGTTAACAAGACAGAACTGAATTTTTATTCATTTAAATTAATGTAAACCTAAATAGCTAAAAGTGGCTATTGACTATCACATTAGGCAACTTAGGCTAGATGACTATCCAAAATTCACACAGGAATGGCCTGGAACCAGAAGTGAGATTAGAGCTAGGGTCTTACTCCAGTCACTGATTCATGTGTGGAGCTAAGCATGCAGATAGTTTTGAGTGCATACATGCATTAGTGGGTCAACAAGTATGACAGATAGGTATTCTCCAGTGCCATAATAGTTTTGTTTTACATTTACATCATATTTTCTGTTATGTTTAAGAAGATGGTATAAAGTACTCTTACTAAACTAGTAAAATGGAAATCCTATCAATGTCCAAATAACCAGGCTTTTTCTTGGTATTCACTTTTATGTGATAAAGACCAAATAAATGAGACAGACTTTTAATTCAGATAAACAACATCATGACATAATCTAGTACACCTCAATGGACACCTCCATCTGTCTTGGTCCTCTCTGACCACACTGCTGGACTCCCCTAGCCACTAGATGATGTTGATCAACCTTTGATCTTGAAATCCTCCCTTTCAGCTTCCAGTGTATCTTTACTGGGTCTTCTGACCCCCTGGTTTGTTCGTCATCTTTCCTATCACTTCTTTTTCCTTCTGCCACTCAAATGTAGGTGCTCCCTTTAGTTCTGCCTTAACCCAGGTCTATACTGTTTAAACTCTCTGATTTCTGTCCTCTCTTTCTTTTTTATGTAGATTTTTATGTAGATAATTACCCAACTGTAATGTACTTATATATGAAAAAATAATTAGCATAGAAAAAGAATAAAGCTCATTATGTAAAGAGTGTTAACAAACCGTGTTTAAAAACACCGGGACTTTTCTTCTAACACACAAAATTAGATGTGAATGCAAGAGGTTTAGGAATAAATCTTATGAAGTATTTTTCTTTCCTTTTCTTTTTGTTCCAGTGCATAGTATAGAAACAACTTATGTAACTAATTTACCATATAATTTTTTATTAGGAAACTAATTTAAAAACTGTCCTAATTTGTATTTCATCTAAAAAGTAAGTGATAGAAGGCTTAATTTTGAACAAATTCAATATTCTTAATTCTCTTGTAGGAATTGGAAAAGTTGCATACAGTCCATAATTTTAAAAGTAGTTATATTTACGATTAAAGAAAAAAAACCCATCTAGTACTTGGAATACATTTTTTTCCCAAATGCATTAATTCAAAAAGATACATATATTTAAGAGTATTATTTTCTACTATTGAACTTTTAGTAGCAAATATACAGAATTTCGGCTACATTATAATTTAAGTAGGCTTTCTGCAGGAAGGCCATTGTTTATAGAACTCTTTGTGAAATGGTTTCTATGGAGAAATGAGTTTCCAAGATGGAATTTAGATCCTTGGCAAAAACCTCTGCTGCTTAACAGGAAGGGAATGACCCACTTCTCTTGGCATCTCAGGTGCCTGGGAACCCTTTCTCAACCACACCCTGGAGCAGAGGGCTAGCTTACATCCCCGTGTTCACCTCACTACAAAAAAGAATTCTGGAAGGAAGGTGATCTATTCCCTATGCAATCTCAGTGTCCACTGAGAAGGAAACCTTGTGGTATGGAACTATGTGGCAAAAAGGTACAAAGTATTCTTATACCTGGAATTCTTAACCTGGGGCATGCATTTTATCTAAGAGGAGAGGCTGAAGTTTCCTCCAACTTTCCGTTTTAAAAAGGAACAGACATTGCTTTCAAGTGGGTTTTTTTTTGTTTTTTTTTGTTTGTTTGTTTGTTTTTTGAGACGGAGTCTCGCTCTGTCGCCCAGGTTGGAGTGCAGTGGCGTGATATTGGCTCACTGCAAGCTCCCCCTCCAGGGTTCACGCCATTCTCCTGCATCAGCCTCCCGAGTAGCTGGGACTACAGGTGACCGCCACCATGCCCGGCTAATTTTTGTATTTTTAGTAGAGATGGGGTTTCACTGTGTTAGCCAGGATGGTCTCCATTTCCTGACCTCGTGAATCGCCCGCTTTGGCCTCCCAAAGTGCTGGGATTACAGGTGTGAGCCACTGCGCCTGGCTTCAAGTGGTTTTAACTGACTTTCATTTTTAATTGGCATTTTCTTCCTATGTACAAGAGTAGAAAAATCAAACATAGTTTCTAGTTGATGTTAGTAAGTATAATCATTACTAAAAGTGGCCATTTGGGGAGTAATGCTGTAAAGAATACCTTAGACAATTGCAGAAAAGGTAATTCGTTTCTCCTGCAACCCTTAAATATTATATATGAATTAATGGCAGTGATCAGTCCTTTAAGAGTAAGGCAACTTTCTGGATGTCACTATTATCTTAAAGGTCTACGGAGGAAATAATATCCTGTGACATTTCTAACTTCCTAATGGTAATTGTGGAGGCACAGAAGCCTGAGGCTGGCTGCCTATGGTCAAACATGACTGTAAATATTACCCTCTTTTTTTTTTTTTTTTGAGACAGTCTTGCTCTGTTGCCCAGGCTGCAATGGTGGTGCGATCTTGGCTCACTGCAACCTCCATCTCCCAGGTTCAAGTGATTCTCCTGCCTCAGCCTCCCAAGTAGCTGGGATTACAGGTACATGCTAAAACACCCAGCTAATTTTTGTATTTTTAGTAGAGACAGTGTTTAACCAGTTTGGCCAGGCTGATCTCGAACTCCTGACCTCAGGTGATCCACTCACCTTGGCCTCCCAAAGTGCTGGGATTACAGGCGTAATCCACTTTACCTGGTCTACCCTGTTTCTTAAAACTTTCTTTTCCTTTAATTTTTTTTCTACCTAGCAGCTTTGTTATTATCTCTGGGTCTCTTCTTTCTCCTATCACTAATTAAATAAGGAAAACTTTGAAGATTTCATTTTAATCTGTTTTACAGTTGATTCCCACATCTCTATTCCTTTCTAACCTGCACTTTCAGCTTCTATTTGGGTGCTTCCACTGGCATAGCTCATCAGCAACTAAAACTTTGAATCTTTAAATCTAAACTCATCTCTTTTCACTCAATACCCAAACTTTGGACTTCTCCATTTCTCTTAATGGTAACACTATTTCCTATCATCAAAACGAAAACTGGTCACCTTTTATTTCTCCCTATTCCACACATCTACTATGTTGCATAGCCAGTCCATTTTTGCTTCAAGTTGTTCAATTCGCCTTTCCTTTCCTCATTGGTATCCTTTATCACCTCATGCCTACCTGTTACTAATTCTTGTAACTGGCATTCCTGTCTTAAGTGTTTCTCCCTTTAATTTATATGATGTAATTCTTTCTGATAATCATCTAAAAGCTTGTTAAATTTTCTAGGAAAAATAAGCCACAAAGATATGTCCATTACCTATACATTTATCTAGTTATTTAAAAACATGTATGCTTTTAGCAGGGCTATTTGATACATACATATTTAAAAATAAGTATGCTTCTGCAGGACTATTTGGTACCTGTTCCCACTTATACCAAGCTTTACACCAAAATTTAATGGAAAGACACAAAAAGGAGAATGACTGCTTATCATACTTTTTCCCCCCAGCGTTTTGAGGAAAAATCTATTAAAGGTGCCTTTTGGATTTACTTACCTTACTGGATTCGGACTAGTATAAATTGCCTCCAACACAACGAAATTATGGGTTGTTTTAAATCCACTGTATTCCAAATAGCTCGAATTCCTTCTTAATACATACCCCTTAGTTAAAATAATTTGATTTTCACTGAAAATGTCCAAGGGACACAAACAAATGCAGTTGAGAGAGAAAGAATTTTGCATATAGTACTTTTTCTTAAAAAGCACTTCTTTTTATGATAAAAAAGCTAATTTTAAATAGTATACCTAGAAAACGTTACACATATAGCTTAGGGGCTTTTTCTTGTTCTGTAATATATTGGTACCAAATAGCAACATATTTAAATCAAATATGTTGAAGAAAGTGGAAGAAAGTGTCCCTTCTTGGCCTTTCCTTGATACATTCACTGTGTGACATAGCTTGCTATGTCTAAGTTCTTTTCCTTATTCATCCTGACAAAGAAGCAAAGTAGCTTCTGAA
>NW_012102909.1:657870-686963 GCF_000951045.1 Mandrillus leucophaeus | reverse complement strand
CTCACTCTGTTTTTCAAGTTCGAGGGTATTCTGAAATCCTATGAGAATAACAATATGTGGCAAATGGCGCTTTACATAAGACCCACTTTCTCTCCAGAGCTGCTGCTTCTCCCACTCACTCCCTATTTCCCAGCAGAGAGTCTTGGCAGGGAACCCTGCCACTCACTTCTCCTCTCCTGCGAGCGTCGGTTTAGCTGCCGTGCGCAGCCTTGCGGGGTTTCCTTTCGTTGCTGCTTTCCTCGCTGCCCTGGCGAACCGGAAAGATCCAAGGTGTTCACGAAAACATACGCGAACTTGGTCTAAGAGAAATGGGGACGCTTACTTTTTCGTGCTTTCCTTACTACCAAGGGTTTTTTCATTTTCTTTGCTACCTTCGTGTGTCTCTCTCGGAGTGGTTGTTTTTGAATCATGGCGATTTAAATTTGTCTTTCCTTACCCTCACATTAATCCCTAGGTAGAATTCGCTGCTGTAGTGTTTCAGACCGACGCTAGGGGTGTGTCTCCCGTCTCTGTCGCTGTAGCCAAGAAATCAACGACGCCCTTTTAGCCTGTTACCTTACCGGTTCTCTCGCTCGGGGAAGCCCTTGTCGTTAGCTTCCTCTTTGTAATCAAGAGTTGTATACACAGTAGGGAAAGTTCAGAGTGCTATTCCGTGTATATCAGATACTCCATTATGTGATTCAGTTGTTAGGCTTTCTCTAAAAGTCTTTGAACAGTTGTCAGAAGACTTAAACTGGTTGACGGTGGGTAATTTCTTGCATCTCTTCACTGTGTGGTATCCCACCCTGTATGTAGAATTTAAGTGCTTCAGTATATGTGGTGAATTACTGAAGGGAGAAATGCTGTTGCTTACAACTTAAAATCGATTTGGTGGTGATAGGGAAGAAAGTGAAAGTAGAATGTTCAGGTAATTCAGCTTTTATTTAAAATATAGGGCAAATGAGTAAGTGCTCACTGGTGCACTTAAAACCCAGATTGAAGCAGACTTAAATGATTGCCGATTTTGATGTGTAGAGAAAGTTTTCCCCTGCCAGCTTTCGAGGCAGCTCTGAGAGGCAACTTTGGCACCTGAAAGTCACAAAACACTTTAGGAAGATCATAGCCATTCATCGTATAGTCTTTTTGTTGACATAGTCTTTTGAAGTGAAAAATTACATTTCAGTGCTTTAATAGAATTTCCTTATGCACATACTTTACTTGAAGGTCAGAATCTTGAAGATCTTTGTTCATTGCAGGGAATGTTTTTACTTAGGTTTATAAACAACACATTTGAGGAACAATGATCTAGCCTTTTGTTGTTTATGTATTATGTAGCGAAGTGATATGGTTTCCAAATAGTAACTCTCTTGCAGTGCACCCCTTCCTCTGTTTTTTGAACAACAGACTGAATTTGGGAAGTTCTCCTTTAGCTCTTAAATTTCTTATTTTCCTGTTACTCTGTTTTCTTGTCTTTTAAAATATTTTACGATGTATCAAACGATATTGTTTCCTGCCAGGTCAATATGTTCCTTTTCTTAACAGCTCCCTTTTTAGTGTTTATTTCCTAATTCAACTGTTGGTTTTTTCTTTTTTTTTTTTTTTCCCCCTCTTTCGTCCTCCCAATACCATTTCAGAACCTACGTAATGTTGGCAGTGGCTTTCCAACTTTAGGGTTATTTTGGTCTGTTGAATACAGTACTGGTTTGAAAGTATCGAGACCATACTCGTAACTCAACTTTGCCATATGGGATGTCGATTAACCCAAGTAAATCAGGCTTTGGAATGATCTGGTTAATTTTTCTGGTTAATTGAACATGCAATTCTGAAAACTTTCACACCCTTTGGAAAAATCTGTTAGAACTCTTACTATTATTTACATTTTGTCAACAGCATTTACAGTATTTATGAAATATCACTAGTTAATTCAAGTATGAAGAAAGTAAAAAGGCTTATAAGATTTAATTGAACTCTCAAGGATCTTTTCTGACAGGTATTTAGTTGGTGCCTTAAAAGCAGTTTATTTCTTTTGTTTTCTGAAAGTTAAAGTCTTTCCCTCCCTTCACCCTTGAGTTTTAAATTGTTAAGCGTCCAGGGAGAATGAAGGTTATATGTTTAAAAAAAAATTCTGTAAATACTGACCTAGGAATTTCTGCTGAACCAGGTGTTTTATATCCATTTTTGTTGAAATAGATAATACGGATTTTGTTCTAGATACTTATATGAACGTAATATAAAGGTAGTTGTTTTACGTTTTGTTTCTTAAGAGAGCTTTAAATTTTATAAAGACCTTTTCATGTCTTTGTGCTTTTAAAGTTTTTTTCATCTCCATGATCTGCACCTAGAACTTAAAACAAATTTATTGCCGTCTATAACTGTATGGAGAGTTTTACACAACATATTCTAGTTCAGATTCTGTGGCAAAGACCACTTTTTAGGAAAAAACCTGTCTTATGACCAGCGGAATTAAAATTCACATCTGTCCTGAGAAAATTTGTCCACTCATTTTGTCCCATAGTGAATGAGAAAATTAAAATGGCTCAAGGTATAAGGTAAAGAAACTGACTAAGGGTCAGTCAGCAATGAGAGGGACAGACAAGTATGGAAGGATCAGGCAACTGTTATAGGTAGCAAGGCAGTATAAGGAAGTCACCTTGGGCCAGGAGGATTAAGTCAGACCATGGTCCTGGTCTCTGGGGCAAGCTACAGGGATTCGTTTCTATCAACAAATACTTGCAGATTTTGTCTGCTGTTTACTGGTTATTGTGCTCTCTGTTGTGGAGGATATATAAGGCAGGTTTCCTACCTTCATTTAAGTAGAGATTGTAAGACAATGCCAGTAACTGTGAAGTAAGTTAGCGTATGATGAGTGTCATATGAATAGTACACACAAAGCATGATAGAAATTTAGGAAGGAGCAAGATCATTTTCACCTGGGATTAGGACAAGTTTTATGAAGGAGGTGACAATTGAGCTAGCTGGGTCTAAAAAGATTAGGGTTGCAGTAGGCAGAGTTGCAGGCATCTAGAAGAAGGCACTTTGAATCCTAAAGGTAGAAAGAGACAATGTACATTTGGAGCATTGATTCTTAAAAAATGGTTTCCAAACCAACAACAGCAGCATCATTTGGAAACTTGTCAGGCCCCACCCTGGAACAACTGAATCCAAAATTCTGGAGATGAGCCAACAGTCTTAAGTTTTATAGGTCTTCCAGATGATTGTGGTGTGGGCTGAACTTTGAGAACCACTGTTTAGAGAATAGGAAGGAATGTGTTTATTTAAAGTTTAGTCAAATGTCTCTTAATATACCTAGCACTAACTATATGTACATAAGACATGATTGTTACCTCCAAGGAAATTAATCAAGTAGGGTAAATAAGACAGTGATTATGCAGTGTGCTGTGTGCTATTAAACTAAACATGGGATGCTGTAAGAGTACATGGGAAGAGGCTTAATCCACACTGGGGATGACTGTCACTTAAAGCTTCCTGGAAGAGAAGGTGTCTGAACTGAGTCTTTGAGTATTTAGCCAGTGAGGAAGGGCACATCACATAGAGAGCTTCTGTTAGAAGTCATGGAAGCATGAGCTATACAAGCTATCCAGAGAACTAAAGTATTAGTTTAGCGTGGCTGGAGAGGAAGGGGGTAGTGTCTGGTGGTTTGACACTAGATCATAGAGGGATTTGCATATCATGAAGGAGTTAACCTTTTCTTTCCTGAAAGTAATGGGAAGTTGTTTTCAAGCAGGAGAATGACATTGTCTCATTTACTTTTTTAGAGAGACCATTCTGATGGCCCTGTGGATAATAGGATAGATGAATCTAGACATGGGGATTAAGAAATAATTGCAGTAATTTATGTGAGACAGAAGAATGTGAAAGAATACAGTAACAATGCAGATGGGGAGAATACAGTAACAATGCAGATGGGAATAGTAGGGACCCTGCAGGAGATACATTTAGGTGGTAGAAGAAAGAACTTGGTAACTATTGGATTATGGGGAAGAAAAGAGGTGGTGAATTCTGCTTTGGTTTCTGGCTTTGGATAATGCTATCCACCTAGCAAATATTTATTGAGCATCTATTTGGTTAAGGTTAGGTTTTAGGAATACATGGGGAATACTGTTCCTGTCCTCGAGAAACTTCCAGTTTGCTGGGATGACTATTGTTTCATCTCTAGTCTTCTATTATTTGGTAATTAGTGCTTGGGATGCTATGTTGCAAGATTCCAAGTTCAATAGGATAGAGTGCTGTGAAATATTAACAATGCCTGCTACGTACATATCATGGCCTAGGAGATAGCAGAAAGAACTTGATAGCCTGGAGGTAGAAGGAGGCACATGTGTTTGAACAGTGATTCTCAAGAAGTGGATCCTGGACTAGCAGCATCAGTATCATCTGGGAGCTTGTTAGAAATGCATATTTTCCTAGGAGATGTAGGAGAAGGCTTTGGGGGAGTGATGAGGATTTTTATTTTTGCACATGTTGAATTTAAAGGAAACATGGGTTGGCTAGGCACAGTGGCTCATCCCTACAATCCAAGCACTTTGGGAGTCCGAGGCAGGTGAATCTTGGGCTCAGGAGTTCTAGACCAGCCTGGGCAACATGGTGAAAGCCCATCTGGACAAAAATACAAAGTTAGGCGGGCAAAGTAGCACACGCCTGTAGTTCCAGCTACCCAGGAGGCAGAGGTGGGAGGATAGCTTGAGCTTGGGAGGGAGAGGTTGTGGTGAGCCAAGATTGCGTGACTGCGCTGCAGCCTGGGTGACAGAGCAAGACTGTCTTGGGGGGCAGGGGGTGGGGAGGGAATATTAATCTTGGGTTATCTAGGTGATTATGGACAACAGGTAATTGGCTGTCTGTATCTTGTGCTCAGAAGAGACATCTGGGGCTTGCAATAAAGATTTGAGCATTGTCTGTGCATTTATGTTAGGTAGTACTTGAAGCCATGAAACTGGATGAAATACCGTGTAGAGAGAATATAAAACGAGAAGTGAAGAGAGTAAACTCTAAAGATGGTACACGTAAAAATGCAGGTAGAGGACGAGGAACCTGTGAAGTTTGTCATTGAATAGCCTATGAGAGAGTTGGGAAATGAGCAGCATGATGCCAGATTGAAGGGAGTTTTAAGGAGGAAGGAGTCAGCAGTGAATAAATACTGCAGAGATCAAGAAAGATAACTTAAAGGTGTCTTTTGGAGATAACAGGAAGGTTTTGATGACTTGGGCAACAGTAGTTTGTTGTAATGGTGGCAAGGGAAGCCTGGATGTAGTGAGACATTGAATTTAGATTGCTCTTTAAAACTTCGAGTAGCAGAGAGGATGAAAGCTAGAGAATTTAGTGTTGAGGAAGGATTTATCTTGGGATTGAAAGAAAAAGAGCCAGCCACGGTGACTCACTCCTGTAATCTCAGCACTTTGGGAGGCTGAGGTGGGCGGATCACGAGGTTGGGAGTTAGAGACCAGCCTGACCAACATGGTGAAACTCCGTCTCTACTAAAAATACAAAAATTAGCCGGGTTTGGTGGCGCGCGCCTGTAATCCCAGCTACTTAGGAGGCTGAGGCAGGAGAACCACTTGAACCCAGGAGGCGGAGGTTGCAGTGAGCTGAGATCGTGCTAGCGCACTCCAGCCTGGACGACAGAGCGAGACTCCTTCTCAAAAAAAAAAAAAAAAGAAAAAAAGAAAAAGTCAGTAAAACGGGAGAGATTATCTTTTGCATCTTTTCAAAGAGAAAAGACAGGATTATTGACAACTTAATGTCTCCGAGGGGGTAGAAGGGAGTATATGACTCTCCTTAGACAAGAAGGGGAATTTTTCTCATCCTTTTAACATGAAAAGGAAGGAGAAAAAGATGAAAACTATTATGTAGGTTATATAAGAGTTTAGACTGGAAAGGAAATCATGTGTTAAGTTGTAAATGGTTTAACCGTGAGTTCAGTTTGGTCCCACTGGGGAACCATTGATTAATCTGGAAATAAGATGCTGGGTGACTTGGAAAGGGTGGAAACTAGATGAGGTGAGTTCCACAAAGGAATACTGCTTTGTAGTATTACAAGTATGAAGTTATGAGGATTTGAAAGCAAATAAAAATGGAGGCATTTTAAATACAGAGTTGAAAAGAGTTAGAAACTGGTGATGAGGAAACAGTCATGAAGGATGACCTAACCTAGTGATTAGATATAAAGATACCACACTACAAATAAAACCGGGAAAGTAGGAGTGAGTTGCTGGTTAGAAGTAGTGTTAGAAGAAGGTGAGCTTGGTTTTAGATAGATAGATAGATAGGCTTGAGACATTATACTGTAATTATTTAATAAATGTGATAATGTACTTGGAAAATAAACAGAATAATTTTTTTTTTTCTTTTTGGAAACAGGATCTTGCTATTTTGCCCAGGCTGGAGTGCAGTGGTGCGATCTCAGCTCATTGCAGCCTTCACCTCCCAGGCTTAAGCCATCCTCCCACCTCAGCCTCCCAGGTAGCTGAGACTACAGGTGCACACCACCACAGCCAGCTAATTTTTGTATTTTTTGTAGAGACAGGGTCTTGCCATGTTGCCCAGGCTGGTCTCAAACTCCTGAGCTCAAGCAATCTGACCACCTCAGCCTCCCAAAGTGCTGGGATTACAGGCGTGAACCACCAGGCCTGGCCTGGAAGTAAAATATTTGAGTCAGGGTTATAGCTGTTTGGATGTAAAGATGAAGATTAAAAAAATACTGATGGACTTGGTCATTAGAGGAATATTGATAATTTTTAAGACTAACTTCAGTCATGTCCTAGGTGACAAAACAAGATTGCAGGGGAATGTAAACTCTGTGAATGCAGAAGCCTTGTCTTTGTCTTTTCATTCTTATATTCCAAATACTTGGTATATAGTAGATGTTAAGTACTCTTTGAAGGAGGAGTATGTGAAGTGGACTAAGGAAATAGGTGCTCATTGGACATTGAAGGCAATGAGTGTCAGTTCCTTTTTTTTTTTTTTTTGAGACATTTATGAAAGACAAAGGATAATTAACTTCAGTGGTTTACAGTTGGAGTAAGTTCTTTTTTGGTAAGGGAAAGATGTGGATATTCTTGAGAATTAGAAAAGCCAGGAGAGGGAGCTATAAGAGCGTAATTAATGGAATGAGCTCTAGAAAAGTTAGAAAGAAGAGGGTAAAAGGAAAGGATAGACATTAAAAGAGAGAGAAAAAATCAGAATGAAGAGAAATAGGCCATGGCAACAGATACGTTTTAATAATGGAGTTCATACCAGGTGGCCTAAATCGTCTTAGTATCTCGGGATAATTTGAGGCAAGGTAATTTGCTGAGGCTGAGGGAGCTGGGGTGGTTTTGAGGGGTGAGGGCTGTGGAAGAGGATTGTGTTACCCAGTTTGGGGGATTGTTAGGCAGTTAACAAAGAGTAAATAAATATAACTAAATAGTAGCTAGGACTTAGGAGAAGGCAACAGTGGGTCAGTGACCTAGGAAATAAATCTAGAAAACAGGGGTTTTAACCAAAAAAGAGCTTAATACTTGGGCAGTCTTTGCTTTAGTAACTCAGATTTATTTGTTCTTCTGATCAATTTATATAGGTCTAAAAGGAATCATTTTTTGAGTTCAGCTTTTATGGCAAGGGAAACATGCAGTTTTAGATCCGTATTTTAATTTTTTTCCTAAAGTTCTAAAGACACTATATTAATATAGTCACTTAAAAATTCAAATAATATTGAAAGATTTAAAATGGAAAGTAAGTCTTCCCTGGCCACTCCTCCCCCAATATTAAGTTTCTTGTTTATATATTCTTTGAAGAGTTTTTTGTGTGGGGTTTTTTCCTTTTTTTTTTTTCCGCCTGTGGCAACATATGGATTTTAATTTAGTTCTTATTTAAAAGATTGATTGTAAAAGAGCTTTAATGATATGCTACTTATTATAAACTATGAGTAAACTCATAGTTTACTCATTACAGTCAGTTTTATTACAAAGTTTTTAATGGTATTTGAAATGTAAACAATGAGTCAGAAACAATTGATAATTCTAATTAGGTAGCAATTTTATAATGATAGAGGTTGTTACTTTAACGAGGGTCTGAACTATGACCATGTTCTTAAGAAATTACTCTGGGGAAAATAACATTTTACTAGAATCTTTTTTTGTACTTATTTCTACCTGATATCTTATTACACATTACATGGATAACAAATTCTTAAAAGAGAAAATGACCTCTGAAGTGTAATGGATAAAGCATCTTTTTTAACTCAAGCCTGATTAAAATTTATTCCTCGTTTTTACCTTTCCAAATAAGCCTTTTCTCCAGTAGGCCTCATCTATTCTTCCCTTTCTGAACTTTCTCCATAGACTCCCGTATGTCCTCAGTGTTTGTGAGTTGACGGTATAATTCTGGCTAATTTATAGGTCTGGTTCAGGAGTAAAATTTTGATAAATGTGATCCTGGGTTTGTCTTTGGATTTTATAGTCTTGTACTATGAAATATTTAAAATGTTTGAAGATTTCTGTAGGAAATCTTTTGAAGTTTAGCACTAATAATTTAAACAATTCATAGATTCCTATACTTTTCTTCCTCATAGAATTTTGTTTTGTTTTTCAAACATTTCTTGTAAGTAATGAAAAGAGGGCCACATTGGTAGCCCTGTTGGTATCCCCAAAAAACATTCCGGTAGATGAGATGTCACACTGACTTGTTTTTGTGGTGTTAGTAAAATCACTGGTGCATTGGCCAGCTCTTTAAACACAGAGTATTCATTTTTATTTTTATGTTAGAATTAGGTATGCATTTTAAAACCTAGTTACAATAGAATGAAGCATAGCAGCCTACAGAAAGGATGTTACCCTTGGCCCTTACTAGCACTGTCCACTAGTACTTTATTTTTAATCTGTCTAGATTCAGGGATGCTTTTCTTTCATATCCTCCAGAGTGTAATGCCATAAGCAAGTCCCTATTTTAGGCATGCAATAGGTTGGCATTGTCTAGTATATCTTGTAAGGCAATCTTTAATAAAAATTGGAATCTCTGGAAAAACACGTGATAATGGGTAATAAGAGAAATCTGTACTTACATATTTGTTGCTGGTGTACCTATGTTCCCTAACAAATAGAATTTCATGAATTACAAATTACTAGTATACTCTTTCTCAAGTAAAGAGTGAGCTTATAAACAGAAGAATACTTCAGCTCTGTCTCGCTCTCTGGCAGTCACGCTGCTTTTACCTTGCTTCTGGACTGTTAACATCTGTTCGTACATTTCTTGTTTTTCTTTTTCTTGCTTTTTTTTTTTTTTTTTTTGAGATGGAGTCTCGCTCTGTTGTCTAGGCTGGAGGGCAGTGGCACAATCTTGGCTCAGTGCAACATCAGCCTCCCAGGTTCAAGCGATTCCTCTGCCTCAGCCTCTGAGTAGCTGGGGTTACAGGCGTGTGCCACCACACCTGGCTAATTTTTGTATTTTTAGTAGAGACGGGTTTTCACCATGTTGGTCAGGCTAGTCTCAAACTCTTGACCTCATTATCTGCCTGCCTCAGTCTCCCAAATTGCTGGGATTACAGGCGTGAGCCACCGCGCCCGGCACATTTCTTGTTTTTCAGTCCACCACAGTTCAGTGATGTTTAATTCAGAAGACCCTAGTTATATTGGTGGTTTAAATTTTAAAGTTAATTAAAGTTAAGTAAAAGTATAAATTCAGTTCTTCATTCACAGTATCTACAAGTACACAATAGCTACATTTAGCTAGTGGCTACTGTGTCAGTGTAGATAAAGAACATATCCATTGTGGCAGAAATTTCCATTAGATACTGCTTGTCTACAGTGATTTTGCATCTGCATGTCAATGAAACTTACTTCCATTAGTAGTAGTCTTTTTTTTTTTTTTGGAGATGGAGTCTTACTCTGTGGGCCAGGCTGGAGTGCAGTGGCACAATCTTGGTTCACTGTAACCTCCGACTTCTGTGTTCATGTGATTCTTCTGCTTCAGCCTCTTTGCTGGGATTACAGGCATGTGCCATCATGCCTGGCTAATTTTTGTATTTTTAGTAGAGACGGAGTTTCACCATGTTGGTCAGGCTAGTCTCGAGCTCCTGACCTCGTAATCTGCCTGCCTCAGCCTCCCAAAGTGCTGGGATTGTAGGCATGAGCCACTGTGCCCAGCCACATTGTCAGTAATCTTCTAATTACCAGCATGAGATTTGGAGTTGGGAAGATCTGAATTTAGATTCTGGCTCTGCCATTTATTAGCAATGTGACCTTGAACAAATATCATAAGCTCTCTAGACCTTATTTAGTGCAGTACATATGTATCAAAAGTGGGAATGACAACGCCTTAAATTGTGGTGACAGTATACAGTTGGCCTTCCCTACCCATAAGTTCTGGATCCATGGATTGAAAATATTTGGAAAAAAAAAATAATGAAAAATAATACAAATAAAAATTTAGTATAAATACTGTTTACATTGTATTAGATATTGCAAATAATCCAGAGGTGATTTAAAGTATACAGGAGGATGTGCATAGGTTACATTCAAATACTATGCCATTTTATATCAGGAACTTGAGAATCTGTGGAGTTTGGTTTCTAAGGGGTGGGGGTGGGGAAGTGGGACCAGTTCCCAGTGGATACTGAGGGACCACTGTAGAGTGTCTGGAGATCCCATAGGAATTCATTAAATGCATTTGGTTTAACGTTTTTCTGCCTTGTAATGTTGGACCTTGTTGGGAACTCTTGAAATTCTCCTCTTTCGGCTTCTGTGACCTTTTCTACTGTTGCTAGTTGCTATTTGTACCTCTCTGACCATTTTTAGTCTGTTGCCAGCTTTTGATCTAGGTTTGGTCCAAGACTCTCTCATATATGTTTGTATTACTTACCCGTTTAAAATTCTGGCATTATAAAGACTAAAATCTTCAATGTAGCCTATAAGACTCCATAAATTCTACATCTGCTTACTTCTGTCTCTTCCACCATGTTCCTACTTGTTTTCTATGCTCTAGCCACTTGGCCTCGTGTCATTTGACCCAGTATTGTTTGCTATGTTTATTCCACCATCCGAACCTTTGTGTATGCTACAGGAATGCCTCAAAAGTCCCTCAGTTAAGTGGGAGCCACACACTCCAGAGCAGGTCGGGTCATGTTCTATGTTATACTCTTTTAGTACCTTTAATGTTTCCGTTGTAGCACATAATTGATTAGTTTTGAGGTATTTGGTCACTTTCTGTCTCCCCATGATTTAATGTGAACTCTGTGAGAATGTGCAGCTTGTCTGTCTTGTTTTTCATCTGTTAAAAGGAAACAATCTTTATACAAGTTCAATTTAGCAGAGTTTGAGAAAGAAAAATCTGTGTATGGGATAGCTCTGAGAATCAGAACAGATCTAAGAACTCCAACCAGCAACATGGTCAAGTAGTATTTAAAGATAGAAAATAGAAGTGAAGTATAAGACAGAAGTGAGGTACAGTGCTTAATTGGTTACAGGTCATTTACCTTATTTGAGTCATTGGTTGCCTGCGATTGACTGAAGCTCGGCTGCTGTAATTGACCGAGACTCAGCTGTGTTGTAAAATTACAGCTGCTCCTTGACTTACGTTGGGGTTACATCCCGATAAACCCATTGTAAGCTGAAAATGCCTTGAATACACCTAATGTACATCTTAGTCTAACCTACCTTAAATGTGCTGAGAACACTTACATTAGCCTACAGTTGGTAAAATAGATAACGCAAAGCCTATTTTGTAATACTTACGTAATTTATTGAATACTGTACTGAAAGTGAAAAACAGAATGATTGTATGGGTACCATCGTAAAGTTGAAAATTGTAAGTTAGACCACTTTAAGTTAGGGACCCTCTGTGTACTCTTAGGTTTTCAATTGGTTTACTGAGGCAGGCTGTGGTTATGTAAGGACTCAAGTGCAGAGGCATCCTGAGGCCAAATTTAGGCTAATTTAACAACTTTTATATGCCGCCGCTGCCAGCATAAGACCCTACACATTATAGAAATTCAGTAAATATTTCTTGAGTGAATGCACAAATTCCTTTTTTTTCCCTCAGAGTTTCATCTGTTTCCTGTGTACTGATGATTCATTCATATTTTTCAGTCCACATTGTTCTCTTCTCCAGTTCATAATTCTGCTTACTGGATACTATTTAAATAAGGATATTTCTAAGACACCTCAAACTCAACTAAATATAACCAAAACCACATTCATTTATCTTCATATTGATGCTTCATTATTCTCTATTTTTTCCTTAATGGAGACAGTGTTTATCCATGCACTTTCCCCTGGAAACCTTGTACAGTCATACTTTATCTCTTCACTACTAAGTCTTAAGGCAGTTTTCAGTTGCACTTAATATATTGTTTATTTCTGTAACACAAATTGACTTATTCTCAGTAAACAAGGAAACATAATATTCGCAGCATATTAATGCTTTGTGCCACCAAGTGGTGGTAGATGAATTCAAAATATAGTAACACAGCTGAAAGCAGCAAGCTACAGAATATGGTACTGTATACTGTCCATTTAGTTCACATCCTTCCTCCGGACTAATACTGGCTATTTATCTGTGTTGGAACAGTTTATTGCACAACTGTTCTAGATCTTTATGCATTTTTTTCCTTGTTTTGATAACTTCGCTTCAAATGATCGTTATACCTTTTTCTGTTACTTTCGTTTGTACCTTTAAAAAGTCTTTTATTATGTTTATTGAGCACATCTTTATGTTAATATTTTTATTAGGATTTGTATTGTTTTTGTTAGTACTGTGGTTACAAAGTTGTATAGGTTGTAAGTGTCTCTTCCGGACTAAGTTTAAGAACATGAGGTTTTTTTGAGGAACATAAATACCATGTTATATAGCAAACATGTCTTTTTATTTAGATCCCCCAAATGCCTCTTGAATCTGCTACTTCTTCATCCCCGTTGCCATTGACATTGTCGTGCTTTCATTTATTTCTCAGGTGGGCTATTTTGATAGCCCACATAATACTTTTTTCTTTTTGCCTGTAGTTTCTTACTTCATTCTGCTTTAGCTATTGCCATGAGAGTTTTTCTTTGGATGAGGAAATCTTATGTCAGTGCTTTGATTTGAAAGTCAAGGCTACATCTTCCAGAATTAAAAATCTAAACTGTTTTGCATGACACTCAGGCTCTGACCCTTACTTCTAGCCATCCTTATGCTGTAACTAGTTCAAACTGCTGCTTTCTCAGATGCCTAATCCTTTTTCACTTATTGGTGCCTCTGTACTCTTTCTTCTGTCGGCAACGTCTCTCCCCTTTCTCTGTCTGGCAAACGTCAAGATCCACAGTGGCATTCTGTGAAAATGTTCCCAACTCTCCCAGGCAGTTAATGGCCATTTGTAAGTAACTTTCAGTGGTACCTTCCATATTTCATTATGTTTAATTGCCTGCCCTCCTAAGCTGTTGGCTCCTCAAGGGCGGTGGATGCATTTTTTTCATCTTTGTAAATCTAATGGCTGTTGTGGTATCTGTCACTTAATGCAGAAGTGCAGTGGAGCTAAGTTATACTTATCGTCTAGGACTAGGGAGACCTTTGCAAGTCCTGTGAATAAATGCTTAGAAAACCCCCAGTGTGTTAGGCACAAATGGGAGAGCTACCAGAAGGGAAAATGCTATTGATTGTAAAAGAGAGCTTCTTTTATGCTTCAAAATTCTTGTTACATATGTGAGTAGACACTTATATGTCAGGGTGTTACTTTCATTTGTAAAGGGTAAATAAACATTTTCATAAATAAAGGAAACTCAAAATTTATGAACAGTGTTTACCTTTGTTTACCTAAGCTGATTTATCATAGCGTTTTTTTGTTGTTGTTCTGGAGATTCTAGAACACCTAGTAAAGTGTTAGTACAAGTCTACATCTTTGATATCCTTCACTTAGCAAACATTTAATGTTCACTTACTGGATATATCAAACATAGTTTCAGGTATAAAGATGAACGAAAAAAAGATACAGCCCCAGAAACTGTGGTGGGAAATATTATAGTGAGTGCTTCAGTAGAGCTACTATAAAGTGCTAGATTTCTTCTGGCTACTCTGCTTGTGCAGTTTGAACTTAACATGTAGCAGCTGTTTTGGCATTTTATTATTCATTCTGTTCACATTACTCATGGAATTGTATAATGTCAAGTAATTGTTCAGGTGCTGAAAGAATACTGTAATTTTGTTGTTGATTACTTCGCTTATCAGTAAATTTAATTTGATATTATGAGAAGAAACATGATTTGGTAGAGCAAGACTGGGCTATGGAATTGGAAGGCCTGTTTTGGAGTACTCTTAAAAAAAACCCTTATATTTGTAAAATAACCTCAAGATTGCCCGCTTCACAGTTCTTCTGAGTGTTGGTGTAGCTAATTAAGATGTTTGATAAATTGTAAAATGCTGTTTATATTTTTTTAAGAATCAGTTGAACTACTGGAAACCAGTATGTAGTATTCTTGGCAGGTCTAGGTTTCATAATCCTAATTTCTGTGCAGCCCACTATTCAGAAATGTAGTGATTAACAGTCAAGAATGTATCAGGGTATTTTTGGCTACAAGTAACAATAGCTAACTAAAAGTGACGTAAATAATAAGCAGTTTGTTATTTCACAGAATGAGAGAAGCACAGAGCCAGAGAGTTACAGGGTTGGTTCAGCAGTTCAGTTTGCGAGGATAAATGAGATAATATATGTAAAGTCTCTAATAGAGTGCTCAGCATGTACATGTTATTTCTCTCTTTTTTTTTGTATTCAGTAAATGTTAACTTTCTTTTTTCCATCCCTGTTTGTAGTGACAGAGTTAACTTTTAAGGATTACTTTCTAGATCCATTAGTTTCTACCTAAAAAAAATCTCTTGAAACTTGAGAAAGCAGTTCAGTTTCATCAAGAACATAAGCCCTGCTTACTTTAAAGCTTCTCTGCATGTCAGCAGAGGGCTGCCCCAATTTTAGACACCAGCATCTGGCCGAAGAAGAGCAGGGAATGCTTCTTTATTAATTAAGGAGCAAAAGTTTCTTAAAAGTCTCATAGAAGGTTTTTCCTTCGGTCTCATTGTATTCTTAATGGCTCTTGCATACTAGAAAAAGGCCACATTCCTTACTCTGGCATTTAAGTTTTTATAACCTGCCCCTAGATTACTTCCCATCACCAGAGTCTAGGCCATATGATAGTAAAAACAACCTCATTGCCATTTTATTAGGTACTCTGAATAAGGGTCCCAGATTACTGATGGGATTTTAAATAGTAAAAACTGTATCTGGCTTCTGATGTTATACTGACCTCTTCCCTCACCAGTACATAGCTATCCCCTCATGTTGTCATTCTCCTCACCAAAATAATCTGTCTAGTTACTATAACCAAAATTCTGCTTCCTCTCTGAAGGTTGTCATCTCCCTTGAAGCTCTTTCAGGTGGAGCATATAGCTGTTCATTTTAGGTTAGGGGTAATTAGGAGTTGTTGGCATTGTTTTAGATCATGAGTTGGAAAACTTTTTCTGCAAAGGACCAGATAATAGATATTTTAGGCTTGTGAACCATACAGTCTGTTGCAGCATTTCAATTCTGCCATTGTAGTGTGAAGCAGCTATAGACAGTACATAAATGAATGAGCATGGCAGTATGCCAATAAAACTTTACAAACGCAGGTGACACATAGTTTCTTAATACATGATACCAAAACCATTTTCTTTCATTGAAAGAAATGAAAGAAAAAAAAGATAAATTGTATACCATCAAAATTAACAAATCTAAGCTTCAAAGGACAGGAAAATAAGACAATGCTCAGAAAGGGGGAGTTTCTCAAAATCGTATCTGATAAGAAACTTCTAGTCAGGATATATAAATAATTCTTGTGACTCAGCAATAAAAAGACAAATAACTCAATTTAAAAATGGGCAAGGGTTCTGAGTAGATATTTCTCCAGAGAAGATATGCAGATGTCAGTAGTGCATGAAAAGATGCTCAACATCATTAGTCATTAGAGAATTGCAAATCAAAATGTCAACAAGATAACACTTCACACCCACTAGGATAGTTATAATCAAAAAAGACTGATAAGTATTGTCAAGGATGTAGAGAAATTGGAACCCTCAAACCTTGCAGGTGGGAATGTAAATGTTTATAACTGCATTAGAAAATAATTCTTCAAAATGTCAAACATAGAGTTACCATATGACCTAGTAATTCCATTCCTAGGTATATACCTAAAAGAAAAACATGTGAAATGAAGTGAAAAACTTGGACATGAATGTTCATAATAACGTTATTCATAATGGCCAAAAATGGAAACAGTCCAAATGTCTGTTAACTGATGAATAAATATGGTATGTCCGTACGAACGAAATGTTCACCAGTATAAAGAAGTGTGTTGATACTTGTTACAACACATTAAATTAACGTTGAAAATACTCCACTAAGTAGTCAGTCATAAAAGATCATATATTGTATAATTTCATTTGTATTTAATATCCAGAATAGGCAAATATGTAGAGTCAGAATTTGTGATTACTTAGGGCTGACTTGAACTTAGCTTGAGTTCAAATTTGGTCTCTACCACTATCAGCTGCGTGACCTTGTGGTTACTTAGGGCTGGCCCGCGGGGGAGTTGGGGAATGACTGCCAGTAGATACAGGCTTTTGGGGGTAATAAATATGCTCTAAATTTGATTGTGGTGTGATGGTTGCATAATGGTATGAATGTACTAAAACTATTGAGTTGTATACTTTAGATGGATAGTTTGTATAGTATATAAATTATATCTCAATAGAGCTGTAATAAAAACAAAACAGGTGGTAGGCTTATTGACCTAGGGCCAAAACTTGCTGACCCATAATAGATTATTCTTCATTTTCCTGCTAAGCCATTTATCTGTTCTCATTGCTAACTCAAATCTTTCTTGTTACTCAATTTTTCATTCAGAATTTAAGTACCTGTCTCACATTTCCGTCTGTGTTCCACCATCACTTTACATCTTTATGGACATTCTAGCTTTAGTGTTTGTTGACCACCTCCATTTTACTAACCTATAGTTTTCTCTCTACTTCAACTATTTCCTGTGGCCGTAGTCAATATGGTATCTTACTATTATCCGAACTGTCCCATTGCCAGGACTTTATTTCTTGTTTTGATATTACTTTCTCAGTTATAATTATTGAAAATGCCATACATATATAATTTTCTGGTTTTTGAGGAGGTTATTATATGTGTTTTTAAATTAGAAAGTAGTACCAAATTATTGTTGCTACCTGCAAGAAGTTGTTGGAAAGTTTCCGTGTAATAGTATTTCACATTTTTCATCCATTTACTCTTCAGCTGTCTTCACCTATCTGACACCCTCTCACTGTCATGTTTCTGCAATTGTGACTACTGTTTTAGATATATGGAAGACATTTAAAATTGCTATGCCAGTGTGAGTTGGCAGTTTAACAAACCACTTGCATTTAAGTGTTCTAAGACGAGAAGAAAATGGCTGCAATAACTTCTTGCTCCTCTTGTATAATCCGGAAAGGCTGTGGCTTTATATGTTGATAAGAATGTTATGGGATTTATATTAGCTTGAATTCAAATTTGGTCTCTACCACTACCAGCTGCGTGACCTTGTGCAAGCTGCTTAAGCTTCATTTTTTTTTTTGCGCACTCGTCTTGCTCTGTCCTCGAGGCTGGAGTGCAGTGGCGCAATCTCGGCTCACTGCAAGCTCTGCCTCCCAGGTTCATGCCATTCTTCTGCCTCAGCCTCCCTAAGTAGCGGCTGGGACTACAGGCGCCCGCCACCATGCCCAGCTAATTTTTTTGTATTTTTAGTAGAGACGGGTTTCACCGTGTTAGCCAGGATGGTCTTGATCTCTTGACCCCGTGATTCGCCCGCCTTGGCCTCCCAAAATGCTGGGATTACAGGCGTGAGCCACCGCGCCCAGCTTTAAGCTTCTTGATAACCTCTACCCAGGGGATTGTTTGGGAGGATAAATGAGATAATGTATGTAAAGTCTTTCATAGAGTGCTCAGCATGTAAATGTTATTTCTCTGTTTTTTTGTATTCAGTAAATTTTATCTTTCTTTTTTCCGTCCCTATTTGTAGTCACAGAGTTAACTTTTAAGGATTACTTTCTAGACCCATTAGTTTCTACCTAAAAAAAAATCTTTTGAAACTTGAGAAAGCAACATTTATTCTGTGTTCAGTTTGAAAAAAGTCATTGAAATGTAAATTAGTTTATCTGAGGTATCTGAAGGATTTTAGAACTTAAAGAATAGTAGAAAAGAAATTCCATGTTTAGAAGAAAACCAGAAGAAAAGAGCTATCAGATTTTAGGTGTTGATTTTGAATATTTAGATTTATTAATTGATTGCTTACAGTGTACTAAGCAATTTGTAAAATATTATTTTTACCTTTTTGGACATAATACTCAGTCTTTTGAGAATTTGCATAAATGTTGGAGGTCTCATTCCTAGTAATAGAAAAATTGTGGTTGGCATGCAGAGGAAGATCCACTTGCAAGTGGACTATAAAACTAAAATTCCGGTTGTTTTGGAGTCAATATATTTTCCCAAAGAAATAAAAGGGATTTACTTAATAAGTACTTATAAAAACATATTTAATGAAAATTCAAAACTATTTATTATTTTCTCTGTATCATGAACTGAAGAGTAAATAAAATACACAAGTTCTTTGCTGTCATGGAGCTTGCAGTGTAGTGAGTTAATGAGAAACTGATGCCATGGGTGGAAACATCTCTTTGCATTTAATTTAGGTATTAGTTAAGATAGAATCTTGCCTCATCCATAGCCAAAGTAATTGTGTGGTTACTGAGAAAATATTTTTCTATAAGAGAAAGACTCAGAATAATGTGGTCTGCTTTTGTGTGAATAAGAAATAAGAAAGAAAGAAGTAAATAAGAAAGTATTTGTGATTGTGTATTATAGTAGATTATAGTAGATAGTAGCCTGGCCAGGATATCTTTGTGATATGTATTATAGGATAATAGAGATTATTATAGAAATACAATAGAGACCAGGCGTGGTGGCTGAAGCCTGTAATCCCAGCATTTTGGGAGGCTGAGGCGGGTGGATCACCTGAGATCAGATGTTGGAGACCAGCCTGGCCTACATGGCAAAACCCTGTCTCTATTGAAAATACAAAAATTAGCTGGGCATGGTGGTGCATGCCTGTAATCCCAGCTACTAGAGAGCCTGAGGCAGGAGATTTGCTTGAACCTGTGAGGTGGAGACTGCAGTGAGCTGAGATCGCGCCACTGCACTCCAGCCTGGGTGACAGAGCAAGACTGTCTCAAAAAAAAAAAAAAAAAAAAACCACTATAATAGAATATTAAGACAAATAGAGTAGATCCATAGTCCACTGGTTCTGTGGCTGTATGGGTTTTGTTTTTCTTTGATAAATTTCTCTTTCAATTCTTTACATGTTCGTACTCCCTAAGGGCAAAATCTACATGCTTTTTTTTTTTTTTTTTTGGAGACAGAGTCTCACTCTGTTGCCCAGGCTGGAGTGCAGTGATGTGATCTTGGCTCACTGCAACCTCCACCTCCCAGGTTCAAGTGATTCTCCTGCCTCAGCCTCCTGAGTGGCTGGGATTACAGATGCTTGCCGTCACGCCCGGCTAATTTTTGTATTATTATTATTTTTAGTAGTTATGGGGTATTGCTATGTTGTCCAGGCTGGTCTTGAACTCCTGATCTCAGGTGATCCACCTGCCTTGGCTTCCCAAAGTGCTGGGATTACAGGCATGAGCCACGGCGCCCGGCCTAAATAAAATCTTAAGGTTAGATTGGCAGTTTTCAGAGTGGTTCATGGATACTTGGGGATCCCCAAGACACTTTCTAGGGAGCACATGAGGTCAAAATTGTTTTCATAATAACACTAAAACATGACTTTTCTTTACTGTGTTTCTATTTGTACTGATGGTACAAAAGCAATCATTAGTAAAACTTGATGGCACCTTAGCATGAATCGAAACAGGAGCACCCTACTTTACTAGAAGTTGTATTATTACTGTATACTTGCAGTTTTAAAAAACACCACTTTTGCTTAAGAATATCACTGATAAAGCACTATTTTGTTAAATCTCAACCAGTAACTACACATATTTTAAATATTCTCTATGATAAAATAAAAGTGTAAAGCACTACTTGTACATATAAAATCGTAATTGTAGTTTTGAGGAAAAACCAGCACTTGTGTGATTTATAAGCTGAACTAGCTGCTTTATTTCATAGAATACCAAAGCTACTAGTGAGAACAACTAATAAAATCTATTATTCACACTTGAGTATTTGGCACACATTTTCTCAAAAATAAACAAGCCTGTGTCACTCAAAGAAAAAACTGATGTACATGAAACGGGAAAAAAAAAGAAAACTTCAGCTAAAAAATAGAAGGCATAGAAAAACCAAATAGTAATTTTAGAACTGAAAAATACAATAACCAATACAATAGCCCAGTGAGTAGGCTTAATAGCAAACAGACTGAGGAAAGGTCAGTGAACTAGCAGGCAGAAGTAGTTACCCAATCTGAACAACAGAAAACAGACTGGAAAAAAATAAAAACATGTACAGAACCTCAGGGAACCATGAGACTCTAAAAAGATGTAACACTTGTGTCGTTGGAGTCACAGAAGGAGAGGAAGAGAGAGGGCAGGATTGAAGAAGTACTTAAGGAAATAATGGCTGAAAATATTGCGAATTTGGCAAAAGACCCTAAGTTTTAAAAAGCCAAGTGAATGTTCAGCAGGACAAACCCTGTAGACATCCAGACCAAGACATCTCAAAGTCAAACTTATAAAAACAAGAGAAGTCTTTAAATGAGCACGAGAGAAATTACACTTCATGTAGATAGGGAAAACAGTTCAAATGATAGCAGTTTTCTCATCAGAAACCATAGAGGCCGGAAGGAAATTTCACATTTTTCAAGTGCTGAAAGAAAAGGACTGTCAACTCAGAAACCTGTATCTAGAGAAGACATCCTTCTGGAATGAAAGGGAAATCAAGACATTCTCATATGAAGGAAAACTAAGAGAATATGTCGCACCAGCAGACTTACCCTAGAAAGATAACAAAAGACATTCTGAAAACAGAAGGGGTATGATAAAAGAATCTTGGAACATCAGGAAAGAGGAAGGAACAATTCAAAGTGTGAAAATATGGGTAAATACAATAGACATTCTCCTTTTGGGTTTTTAAATTATGTTTGAGTGTTGAAGCAAAAATTACAACACTGATGTGGTTCTAAAGGTATGTAGAGGAAATATTTAAGATAGCTGTGAGCCGGGGGAGGGTAGAATGATGAACTAATAAGATAGTGAAAAGTTATCTGTATAATGTACATAGAGCAACCACTAAGAAAGCTCTAGAGATACATGCAGAAGCATCATAGATAAATCAAAATGGAATTAAAAAAAAGTTTAACCTGCCAGGAGACAGGATAAAGAAAACAGAAATGAAGGCTGGGTATGGTGACTTACAACTGTAATCCCTGCACTTGGGAAGGTTGAGGCATGTGGATTGCCTGAGCTCAGGAGTTTGAGACCAGTCTGGGCAACATGGTGAAACCTGTCTCAACCAAAAATAGAAAAAATTAGCTGGGCATGGTGGCGAGTGCTTGTGGTCCAAGCTACAAAGGAGACTGAGGTGGGGGCATTGCTTAAACCTGGGAGGTGGAGGATGCAGTGAGCCAAGATTGTGCCACTACACTCCAGAGTGAGAGCCTGTTTCCAAATATATGTATGTATACACACACCCCCTCCCCAATTAAACATATTGGCAGAATGAATTAAAGAGATTACCCAATCATAAGATTTCTGTAAGAAATGTACTTTAAATATAACAGTATAGGCATGTTAAAAGTGAAAGGAAGGAGAAAGATTTATCATGCAAACATTAATCCAAAGAAAGCAGGTATGGTTATATTTAATATTAGATAAAGTAGACCTCATAACAAAGCAATTACCAGAGAAAGTGACTAGGCATTGTATAATGATAAAAGGGTTAATCCACTAAGAAGACATAGCAGTTTTAAATGTGTTAACAGTAGAACTGCAAAATACATGAAGAAAGACTGATGGAACTGAAAAGAGAAATAGACAAGTCCAGAATTATAGTTGGAGACGTCAACGCCTATTTCTCAGCAGATGATGGAATAACCAAGCAAGAAAATCAGCAAGGGGGATATAGAAAGATACTCAACAAGGTAATCATCCAGTACTATCTATAGAATGCTTCATCTTTTCAAGTGACCAGAGAACATATAGCAAGGAAAGTTACGTCCTGGGCCATAAAAGTAAACCTCGGCTGGGCATGGTGGTTCATGCTTATAATCCTAAATGCTTGGGGAGGCTAAGGCAGGAGGATTGCATGAGGCCAGGAGTTTGAGACGAGCCTGGGCAATGTAAAAAGACTCAGTCTCCATGGAAAAAAAAACAAAAAATTAGCTGAGCACGATGGCATATGCCTGTAGTCGAGTGGCTGAGGTGGGAGAGGATCACTCGAGCCCAGGAGTTCAAGGCTGCGGTAAGCCATGTCATGCCACTACACTCAAGCCTGAGCAATAGGGAGACCCTGTCTCAGAAAACCCCCCAAAAAACATAAACATACATTTTAAGGAATTGAAATCAAATGTGTTCTACCAAAGTGGAATCAAACTAGAAATCAATAATAGATAACTGGAAAATCTCTAAACACTGCCAAATAATCTATGAGTGAAAGAGGAAGTCTCAAGGGAAATTTAAAAAAATACATTGAACTTCACGAAAATAAGAATACAGCATACCAAAAGTTGTGGGATACAACTAAAGCGGTCCAGAGAGGGAAATTTATAGCACTAAATGCACACAATTGAGAAAAAGAAAAGAAAAACCCCTCAAATCAATAATCTAAGCTCCCACTTCAAGAACCTAGAAAAAAAGATGAGAAAAATCTACCTGAAGTGAGCAGAAGGAAGGAAATAGTAAATGAAATGAAAAAACAAAAACAATAGAGAAAAACCTTTGAAACAAAAAGCTCATTCTGGTCGGGCGCGGTGGCTCAAGCCTGTAATCCCAGCACTTTGGGAGGCCAAGGTGGGCGGATCACGAGGTCAGGAGATCGAGACTATCCTGGCCTACACGGTGAAACCCCGTCTCTACTAAAAATACAAAAGATGAGCCAGGCGTGGGGGAGGACGCATGTAGTCTCAGCTCCTCGGGAGGCTGAGGCAGGAGAATGGCGTGAACCCATGAGGCGGAGCTTGCAGTGAGCCTAGATCGCGCCACTGCACTCCAGGCTGGGCAACAGAGCAAGACTCCATCTCAAAAAAAAAGCTCATTCTTCAAAAACATAAATAAGATTGACAAGTAATAAGACAGAAATTACCATTATAAGGAATGAAATAGGGAACATCACTCTAGACCCGCAGATGTGAAAAAAGATAAGGGGTTACTATAACTAATTCTATACACATAAATTTGACAGCTTTGAAGTAATGAACCAGTTCCTTAAACACAAACTATCACGCTTCTTCCAGTGTGAAATAGAATTTGAGTAGCCCTGTTTCCTTGATACCAAAATCCAAAAACGATAACTATGGATCAACATCCTCATGTCAGTGTAGATGCAGAAACCCTTAAAACATTAACAAATAGAGTTAATGCTTTTAAAAGATTATACACCATAATCAGTTATAGTTGTTTTATGGGTGCAAAGCTGGTTCACTGTTTGAAACTTAGTCTGTATAATTATATTAACAGGCTAAAGAATAAAACCCAAGACAAAACAAAAACTTAGAAAAATGTAGAGGGAAATGTTCTCAGTTGAATAAAGAACATCTGTGAAAACCTACAGCTCACATTATACTTAATGGCAAAAGACTGAGTACTTTCTCTGTAAGATCTGTAACAAAGCAAGGATTTCTGCTCTTTTCAGCATAGTGCTGAAAGTTCTAGCCAGTGCAGTAAGGCAGGAAAAGAATATAAAGGCATACAGATTGGAAAGAAGAAAAACAGATCCTATTTGCAGATAGTATGACTATCTACATAGAAAAATTTCAAGAAATCTACAAAAAATAACTTACAGTACTAATGAATAAGTTCAGCAAAATTGTGCACAATACAAGATAAACACAAAAATTGTGGTTAACATTAAATAGTAGAAGGAAAAACAGGAATGGGGGTAATGTAGGTGTCATTTAATGGGAAATATGTTTTAACTGTCAAAGTTAGTAATAGGATCTTTAAAATAGTTAACATATATTATGTGCCTTCAGACATTTGCTGGATGGATTCAAACAAGTTATAGATTGTAATTATGGCAGCATTTATCAGACTAGAAATTTTTAGGGTTTTTTTCCCCTCCTCCTAAAATCATTAAAGAAGCTTGGATCTGTCATTGGTATGATTGTTTTTTATCTCCTGTTTTTGTCTTTTGATCTTTTCACTCCCTGTCCTTGACATTCATGCATCCATGGTTTTATGCCTTTTGCTTTGTATTTCTTAAGAAGAGGGAGAATCTGTTCTAGAACAGTTACTAAGATGGTCAGTGACTTTACCCTAGAAAAAACTAATTTCATTATAATAATTACATTAATTGTGCAGTCATCAAGCTGTCTTTCAGCAGGTAAAGACATTTGGAATGCTTCCTAAGGTAACTTTCTTCAAGTTCATGTTATTCAACATTTAAAAAAATTCTATTATGGTTGTCAGTTTTGGGATCCAAAATCGGTAGGAATCAGGAAAATATTATCTAAAAAATTTTTCTGGCGAAGAAATGAAAAAAACTTGGTTCTCTTTGGTTTAGAGTTGCTTTGATCTTAAAGTGACAAAGTTTGAAAGAATAAAAATAAATTTTATGGATACATTCCGTAAAGCTTTGAATATTTCAGAGGATATGCAGTCAGAATATTTAGACATTTATCTTTATCTAGTAGACTTTAAGAGATGACAACATTTCCTTATTTGGTTGTAGACTCTTTGTGAACTATAAATATTACTTCAGTATTAGAGTACTGTTTGCTTATTTAAAATGTATGCAGATCCAAATGCTTAATACTCATTATGAAAAGTGAGCATCAAAAGGAAAGAGAAAATCTAAAGTGCTTTAATAACTGGACTTTTAAGAATTCGGGTGTTCTAATGCCCTTAATCTAACCTTGTACTTCAGCGCTTGATGCTTAAATAGGACTTAAACTGTTTCAGACTTTTACCATGCACCTAATCAAATTCTTCCCTTAAAGTAAATTTAGGACAATGTTAAATCTGGCAAAGAATATCAAAAGGTAATAAGACAGTTGGTGCCTTCATGGAGTTTAAAATCAGGGAAGGAGAGACTAAGGGATGAATTATAAATGTCAAGATTACTGTAAGTGTAAATAATTTTTGGTTTCTCATGATTCTGTAAGATTAATCTGGAAAATGTTATTTGCTATGAATACATTATCTTGAAATGTGTGTCTTATAAAAATAAATTCATATAGTTTGAATTTTGAATAATATGACAGCTGTGAAACTTTATTATTTTAAAGAAAGTGATGAGATTGTTTCTTAACCGGAGACTTAAATTATGTATTAAGCAATTCCATTATATTTGGGACTAAGGTCCTTAATATATTGAGTTATAAAAATCAGCTTTATTGAGGTATAACTTACCTATGATAAAAACTAGTTTTAAGTATATAGTTAATGTGCCTTGATAAATGTATATAGTTTTGTAATCACCACAGACAAGATGTAGAATAGGTCTATCACCCTGAAATGTTACCTGGTACCTTTTTCATTCACTCCCTGCTCTCCCCCTCTACCCCAAAAACCCCTGAACTTTCAGTTACTATAGTTTGTTTTTTGTAGTATTTATAAATGAAACCATACAGCACATAGCTTTTTGTGTCTTGTTTCTTTCACTTAGCATATTGCTTTTGAGATTCATTATGTTATTGGGTATATTAGTAGTCTTTTCCTATTCATTACTGAATAGTACTCTGTTGTCTGGATATAACAGTATATCTGTTCACCAGTGGAAGACATTTAGGTTGTTTCCAGATTGGTCTATTAAGAATAAAGCTGAATAAAGCTGCTGTGGACATGTGAGTACAAATTTTTGTGTGGACATGTTTTCATTTCCGGTTACGCTAAGAGTCCAACACACTGTTTTCTGAAATGGCAGTACAGTTTTGAGTTCTCACTAGCAAGATATAAAATTTTCATTTGCTCTGCATCTTCACCAACACTTTGGTATGTCAATGTTTTTACTTTTAGCCACATACACTGTAAGTTTGGTTATTAGTTTTCTGTTGCTGTGTAACAAATTCCCATAAACATAGTAGTTTAAAACAGCGCTCATTTATTATTTCATAGTTCTGTAAATCAGAAGCTCACCACTGCGTGACTGGGTTCTCTTCAGAGTATCACAAGACTGAAATCAAGGTGCCAACCAGACCAAGTTCTCCTCTGGGGGTTCTGGGGAGGTGTGCTTTCCAAGCTGTTCACATCATTGGCGGAATTCAGCTCTTTGCCCTTGTGAGATTGAGCACTCTGTTTCCTTGCTCCTGTTCACTAGAGGTCACTCTCATCCCTGTCAGGCTGCCTGCATTCAATGCCATGTGGCCCCTCCACTTCCTTTGTGTTGAATTCCTCTCCTGCTTTGACTCTTTCATTTTCACCTTCTTAGACCACACAAGGAAAACGGCTTTTAAAGGGCTCTTACGGGTCAGGGCCACCTGGATAAATCTTATCCAGAGGTGGTTGATTTGGGACCTTAATTACATATGCAAAATCCTTCTGCAGCAGTAACTAGATTAGTGTTTGATTTAGTAATTGGGAGAAAATGTATGTATACAAGGGATTCAGAATTTCAAAGGGCTAAGAATTTTGTTCACCACATAATCATTTATTCCACATCTTCAGTAACACTTTGTATGTCCATTTTAAAATTATAGACATATTTATTATGCTAGTTGCCTGTATAGTAATATCTCACTTGCCTTGGTTTTAACTTGCCTTTTTCTAATGTCTAGTGATATTAAATGTCTTTTCATGTGTTTATTTGATGTTAATCATATCTTTTGTTGTGAAATATCTGTTCAAATCTTTGTGTCTTTTTTTTTTAATTGCATATTGCTGTTTAGTAGTTGTAGCATCATTTGTTGCAAAGATTTTTTTCCCTCATTTAACTACCTGGAAACCTTTCTTGAAAATTGTGTGTGTGTGTTTACTTTATTCTGTCCAATTGATCTTTGTCTGTTCTTACACCAGTACCACTCTTTTGATGACTAGCTTTATAACTTTTTTTTTTTTTCCCCCTTGAGATGAGTTTGCTCTGCCGTCCAGGCTGGAGTGCAGTGGCACGATTTCGGCTCACTGCAACCTCTGCTTCCAAGGTTCAAGTGATTCTCCTGCCTCAGCCTCCTGAGTAGCTGGGATTGCAGGTGCCTGCCACCATGCCCGGCTAATTTTTTTTATTTTCAGTAGAGACAGCATTTCACCATGTTGGCCAGGCTGGTTTCAAACTCCTGACCTCAAGTGATCCACCCGCCTCCGCCTCCCAAAGTGCTGGGATTACAGGCGAGAGCCACTGCACCCAGCCCTTTATAACTTTTTAAGTCGGATATTGTAAGTCCTTCACCATTGTTCTTCTTTTTCATTCAGATCTGTTGGCTCTTAGGTTCTTTGCATCTCCATATGGATTTTAGAATTAGTTTATTGATTTCTATAAAATATTCTGCTGGGATTTTTATTGGGATTGTCTTCTATATGCAGATCATTATGGGAAGAATTGCCATCTTAACAACATTGAGCCTTCTCATCTATTAACAAATATAGCTGGGTTTTCTTAGATCTTTCTCAGCTATGTCTTATAGTCTTCTCCCTGCACATCTCTTATTAACTATTTCTAAGTATTTTGTATTTTTGATGATTTTGTAAATGGAAGTGTATTCTGAATTTCGTTTTCCATTTGTTTCCAGAACATGAAATATATTTAACTTTTGTATATTGACCTTTTATCTTGCCATCTTGCTTAATTCATTTATTAGCTTTGATAGCTTTTTAGTAATTTGCTTAGGATTTATGTACATACACAATTATGTCATCTGCAACTAAAGGCAATTTATTCCTTTTCAATCTGTATACCTTTTGTTTCTTTTGTCTTGCCTTTTATATTTGTGCAGATGTCTTTATCTTGTTCTAATCTTAGGGAGAATCTAATTACATATAACACTTTTTGAAGAATTTTTGTAGATAACCTTTTATAGAGTGAGAAATATTCCTAGTTTGCTGAGTTACTCTTGTTTTATCAAAAATGGGTGTTGGAATTTGTCAGATACTTTTATTTTATCTGTTTGGTTGACCGTGTGGTTTTTTTCTTTTTTCTCTGTTAATGTTGTGAATCACATTAGTTTTGAATATTAAACCAACCTTCCATTGCTGGAATAATCCTCAGTTGGTCATGATGTTTATTTTTGGATTCAATTTGCTAAGATATTCTGAAGGATTTTTACATTATTGGTCATAGAGAAACATTAGATATAGTTTTCTTTTTTTTGTTGTTGTTTTTTGTTTTGAGACGGAGTCTCGCACTGTTGCCTAGGCTGGAGCGTGGTGGTGTGATCTCAGCTCACTGCAACTTCCACCTCCCAGGTTCAAGCGATTCTTTGGCCTCAGCATCCCGAGTTGCTGGGATTGTACAGATGCCTACCATCATGCTCAGCTAATTTTTGTATTCTTTGTAGAGACGGGTTTCACCATGTTGGCCAGGCTGGTCTTGAACTCCTGACCTTAAGTGATACGCCTGCCTCGGCCCCCCAAGTGTTAGGATTATAGGCGTGAGCCACCATGCCCGGCCATAGTTTTCTTTTTTTGTGATATTGTCTGATTTTGGCATCACAGTAATGCTGGCTTCATAAAATGAGTTCAGGACAGTACCCTTCCTTTCTGCTTTCTGAAAGAATTTGTGTAGGATTGGTATGTTTTTGGACTTCATCTTTCTGATGAATTGGCTCTTTCTACCATTATGAAATGTATAATTCTCAAAATGTTTGCTTTTAAATCTGCCTTCTTGCTATTTCTTATTTTTCTTATTTGCTTTTTGTTTCTTTGTCCTATTTGTCTGCCTTTTTTTGGATTATTTTTTCTGATTGTATTAGTCAGGGTTCTCCAGAGAAATAACCAGA